>NC_086379.1:24958036-25273905 GCF_036588685.1 Mytilus trossulus
GGAAATAAACATTTAATTTTAAAATAAAGTGTTCTAGAAATCATTGCAGTTTGACTGGATCATAAATATAAGCTTCAAACTGAATAGTTTTATGCGATTTTAAAGTCTCGTGTAATCCTTAAAATATACTACAGTCTTCCTTTAATTCAACCTTGTAAAATTTTTAGGAAAAGGAGTATATTGTAATATTCATATTTGGAGGCTATGAACGCTACAAGATGTTTAAGTCTGATATATTTCGATAATAGAGTAAAATGAACTTACTTTTAAAAGATCCTTCTTATCCATATGTTGTGCCCAAATAATACCAATGATGTATATACCTATTAGTGCAATAACTGTTGAGAATACGGCAGCATTGCTGGTCAAATCAAATTTAGCCCAAACATTGCTAAAGTCAATTGTATTAGGTGGTACAGCGAAGTCACCACCAAAAGATGTAAGATGGGTTGATAAACACTTTGTCTTCCAGATTGTTGTTTCATTGGAAACCTACAATAATTGAATCGTAAAAATTCCAACACTAAATCACATTTTAATGCAGTTTTCATTTATCAAATTATCTGATAGTATAAATAATCAGCCTTATAAAAATATGCATATAGGCAAAGCATATTTGTAATGAAACAGTTACACATGTACTACCTTTTTTAGATTTGAGAAATAGTTTTAAATGAACACATATGAATGAAGCTTTTGTGCATTCAGTATAAGTTAGATCAGTTGCAAGTTCTTATGATTTTTGTATACCAATAGGTTAAAGTATTATAACAAGAAAAATATGTCTTTGAAATTCAAGCTAAACATGTATTACTTCATTGAAAACAAAAATTTAAATGTCATGTACAGTTGTGAAAATAACAAGGTTTGCCGTATATAGTCATGAATAAATTTGCATTTCAAACGTGTATCACACAAATGAAGGCACTTATGTAACCAGAAATAAAGAGGAACTAATCACTTAATGAATAACATGATTTTTTAAAAGGTCTATTCATTTTTTACTGTGGACAAGTTCAGATGACTAGAAAAGATCACCATATCATTGATTTCCGAACGAATAGCCATTTGTAAAAAATATTTTTCAGTAAACGATGAATCTAAACTGTTCCATCACTGAACGTTTTGATTGTTAAAATGTTATCATTCTCTACAAACGTTTATATAGTTACATTTGTATTTAAAACGAAGACTACAATTTAAAATGTTCAAAAAGAAATTAGTCAAACTGTTTAATATATAAAACAGAAACATTACCAAAAGACCATCTCCTTTGTATGTTTGATCTTCTTCACTCCAGAATTTACATCCGGATATCATCAACTGTGTAGAGTAGTTCAGACAAACTTTGGTCTCCTCAAAATTTACAGTTGTCTTTTCTTATTTAAAGAAAAAGAAACATATGAATTAATGCCTTCAAATCAATAATCACATAACAGCAATAGTATATATACTAAACATTATAATAACAAATATCCTATCTCAAAGTCAAGGATTAAAATCTCATCACAAACAATCAAATCAAATTTCTCAGACATTTTATTTTTTTATTTGGAAACCAAATTTCATACCAATTAAATAAAGGCAACAGTAGTATACCGCTGTGAGACACTTTATTTCGCAGATTACATTTGTTAACTTGGAACCGAAATTACTTTTTTGAAATAATCAACAGGACAGACTCAATAATTAAAAGTCCAACCAACATTAGAGGTATTCATAAATAGGTGCATCCACATATAAAAACAGTCAAAACAAACTGTAATACCATCAATGATTTATTTAACTGCAATAGTTGTCATCTCCATTGCGAGGTGAGATAGGTTTCTATGAAAGTATTCACGATCAAGTCGGTAGGACAAAAAGATGCAGCACACAATAATGATAAAAGTAGTTGTTTAATAGAGGTGAAGATAAACAAAACTAAAGCATTTTGACTGCTCCTTTTGTTCACGATTCACTTTCAATGCGTTTCGAAATGATCAAAGCTAATGTTTCTATCTGCTGCTGGTGGTGGACTTTAAGTCCCTGAAGGTATTTTCTGCCCAATAGATTGTACTTCGGTAATCTAATTTTCAAAATTTAAATTCCTTTTTTTCAAACATCAATTTACTAATTATGTAATCGAATTTATCTTAAGGTTGCCACTATCTATCTATGTTGACCTATGAAATTGTTTGCTAGCTTATTTTCATTTTTTATATATCGAATATTAACCTTACATAGTTTGATCTCTGACATACACGAAGATCATAGTTCTATAAACGTATCAAACGCGAAAAGATTTGTACAATAGGTCCATATGTTAATACATCTATGATATCATAAAAGAGGGACGAAAGATACCAGAGGGACAGTCAATAAAGTTCTTATTATTTTAAAATTTTAAAATATGAAACGACATTTGTAGACCAACCTATTGGTATCATCTTTTATAAAAATCATATCTTTAAATGAATAAACAAACAATTATAAAAACTATATACTTTATTGCCTAACCAAATTAATGAAAGGAACATACAAGACGTTAGCGATGTCAATCATCCAGTCTAGTAAGCAATATTTAAGCCTTACCATGTAACTTGATAGCAACTCTATATGTTCCATTCAGCTTAGTTAAATGCTGAGGAGGGAAGTATGTATGCTGTAGATATCTTCTTTTCTCGGGATACTTATCTGGATCAATATGCTGAAAAGCGTCCTTGTCATGAGGTATGATGGTAGTGTGGTCATAGAAGGTTGCATTTGGGTAGTCCTCATACTTTAAAAACACTTTAAACCTATCTCCCTCTCTGTCAGGCCATATTGTAAAATGTATTGTTGAATCGTTTGTATCCACTTGAACTGGGTGATAGTTATACTCTCTGGGGTCTACGCCAGTTGTTTTTCGGGACAGACATAGTATAAATTCCATTGGACAATCTATTTTATCTGGATTACCTGCAGTTTGATGAGGAAATAAGTATAGTGTGAATTAAAATAATGGCAATACACGTCGTAAAAGTATATGTGTTGATAAACTGCTTTTATGATTGTGTATTATTTCGGTGTTATTTATAAATGAAACTTATACTTTATAGTAATGCATAGGCATCTTCACTATCTTAAAAGTGGTAAACTCATTGATTGTAAAACAAAAATATTATTCAAAATTGTTTTATCAGTTATAATAGTGATGTTTTTTCATAAAATGAAAAGTAACATGAAAAACAGCTTCTAAATTTTAAGTATATATTACCTTCCATTTCTACTTCTATAGGTTTAGACGTGTTTTGTACCACAGCCTTCTGTCCAGTGCAGGGATTACTCAAATCAATAGAAACTACTCTGGTCTTCACATTAGAATCGGAGGTATTACCAAATGTAAAAGGATTGTCTTTGTTAACTACCACCTGCAAAAATACAATGATTTTTGTTTACCTTTCTGAATGAAGTAATCAGCCAATAGGTATTATTCATTTGATCGCTAGTAATAATTTTGTATACGACAAATATATAGATAGTCTTATCAAATTCCGTTATATTTACAATGATGCGTGAACTAAATAGGCATAATAAATAAACTGCATGTACGTCTGATTATGATAATATATAACACAGATGTTGGTCATGATTAGAAGCTAAACGTTGTGCAATATCTATGTCATAGTTAAATTTTACAACATGAAAAAGCATGGATTGTGGAGACATCAATAAAGGAAACAATAGTATACCGCTGTTCAAAGTAATAAATTGATAAAGAGAAAAAAGTGTCGGGTTAAAGGAAACAAAACATTTATCAGAGGAAAACAACGGAACAACAGAAACCCTGAAGTAGAACAAAATAACCGCAAACATTCATACAAACTGGCTATTCATTAACATCTGATATATTCCTGTATTGGTTCAGGATAAATTAATAACAAAATGGTGGATTTGACCAGGTGCGATGGCTAGCATATCCCCCGCTTACATGACAATGTTTAAAAAAGATATCGCGAAAAAGACATCAGTTCGTAACAGGAATACAGTAAAAACATTCACAAGAAAACTCAGCACAGAGACACGCATCAATAAAATTGGTACCCACGAAAATAAATAAATCCACAGTAGCATAAATTACATGAAAAAGCTTAAATATCTGTATGAATGACTTACAGTGGCACCCACAGCACAACCTCCTTCAGCTCCCATATCACCAAACAAACTGGGATCCATTGAAGCTCCACCCGAGTCAGTTCCCATTGCCTGAGCGCCTGTCATGAATTAAGAAAAGTTACAAGCAAATGACAGACTCGTCTACCAAATTTGATAAAAGTCTTTCATTCAAATCATAAAAACTGAATCACTTGAGTTCTCAATACTCTTCAATTTCGTACTTTAGTTGGACTTTTAACTAATGTTACTAATTTGATTTGGACGTCACTAATGAGTCTTTTGTAAACCAAACGCGAGTCTGGTTTACACATTGTAATACTGATATTTATGATAAGTTATTTGGAGTGAAACCAGACACATTTTTAGATTTATTTTAAATAAGGTTGTCTGTAGGAGCTAGAACTTGCAGAAGACAATGTAACAAGCAATTTTTGGAAATAAAGGAATATAAAAAAAAAATCGTCTCTCTAGTTGAAACGAGGAAATGTTTATTCTGAAACGTACCTTCAGCATTAGGGTCTATATTCTGCATTTGAACAGCAACATTATCGGCCTCTATTGTCAAGCTCTGATCAACATCCTCAACATCATCGTCGTCATCATCACCGCCAGGGTCGGTCCCGTTAGCAATAGCCTCTCTCCTTCTCCTCCTGCGTCGGGATGCTTCCATCTTACCAAGCATCAAGTTAGAAACATCGCCAATAGCATTCATACTAGCTACTGCCACATCTTTATCCTACATTTTAGATTATCGTTTATTGATAAGACACAGGTAGATTTTTTTCTGTTTTTGATAGTCTTTTTCTCTATTTTGTACAAATCTCCTGTTTTACTTGTTTTTTAAGAATAGCTTTAATCATGCAGGGTTTTTTATCAGAGAAATAACAATTGTGTCGAGAAACGTAACATGATTGTTTTAGAATTTATTTAAAGATTGGCGTTATAAAAATTTATAATTTATATGATTAAATGTGGACGTTCAAATAGTAATATTGTATACCGAACCATCACAAACAAAAAAATCCATTAAAACCGAGTTTTTATTTTTGATTCTGCGTCTTATAAATGGAATTCGTTTAGTTAGTTAATATGATATAAAAACAAACTTACAGCTTCGAGTTTCTCTCGAGCAAGCCTCTGTATTTCCTTCATACAATATTCATTAATGTATTCATCCACATCAAAAGGTTCCCATTCCACTGAATATTTAGCAAAAATCTTCTCATTGTCCACTTCTAGAATAGACAAAGGAAACCACATGATATGTCCATACTTCCGAACGGCTCCTCGGAAAGCCTTAGGGAAATCATACAGACAGTCGTAAAAATACAGGAGTTCTTTTGAGGTTTTTAAGTCGTATCTTTTAAGGAAAGCATTATAACTATCAACTTCTTCTTCCTCCTCTGGTTCTTCAGTTTCTTCGGTTGGAACAGATGTCTCGACTGTACAATGGTCAATCTATGAAAAAAGAAAATATCCATTTAATTTGCTTTATAATGTTTAGCCAGCTTTAATCTCACCTCATATACATTTCTGTGAAAATCATTGTATTAAAGCAACCAATTGAAGACCATGTATATTTAATCTTTGGTCACTGTACATCTTAGCAACGCATTTATAAATGGCATTAATAATCAAATTATCCCTGATCAGGAGCCTTTTACGGCTTGAGTGGCATGAGACATTTTTGGATAAAGTATATATTATTACTGATTAAATGGAATATGGAAAATTTGATAATATTCACAGTATCTGATTTTAAAATAGTGTGACTACATACTACCAATTATTACAAAACTCATACTTATTCTAAGGGTAATTGTTGATTTTATCACTACTGTAACATACAGATAATGTGCATAAAAGACTAAAATTGGTTTTACATAATTATGAAAAGTTGTAAATACTTTTCAGAATAAAACACAACACATAAACTTTACCTTCACTGATAAGTCATTTTCTAGTTTCAGTTGTCTCTTTTTACGCTTTTCTGCCTTGTCTTTGTCTTCGGTTGATTCTTTAGGTAAAACATTGCTTATACCTTTTAATCCCACTGAAACAATCCAAGATTATTCATCTTAAAATAGATACAATGAAATACGCTTAAAATAAACAGTAGTATACCGCTGTTCAAATATCATATATTGGAGGAAACAAATCCAGGTTACAATCTAAAACCGATGAAAACACATTCACTATAAAAGGGAAGCAAAATAATAACAAAAACACTGAAGTGCAACAAAAACAAACGCAAACATTCACCAAAATATTTTGAAAAAACTGGTGCAGGACATGAAAAAAAGGTGTGTTGATCCTCGTTGTATGGCTAGTCTAACCTCCCGCTTATATGACAATTAATGTTACAAAATATCGATGAAATTACAACACTAAGTGACAGAAATACAGCACAAACAAATGCAAGAATACTCATTACAGAGAAACGAACAAATAAAAAATATAATAGACGTTGCCAGATTTAAACCACAAAATAACAACGAACAACTTTCATTGGCGACAGATAGCACAGAACATCACAACCAATGATTTACTTTTGTATATGTTACATGTGTAATATTGTATTTCATACAATAATTTTTAAGATATTAGTCTACCAAATTATCATGATAATGGCGGTATTAAAAGGCTAATTTAAATAAATCCTGTGATAACGTCATAAATTTTTTGACGAACACAATACTTTGTCCATGGGAAATTAAAATTAACTCGACTATACTGTCAAATAAGACATATGTAAAATGTATCGAAAGTACAGAATGTTAACCACAAACGATAAAACATAACACATTATCACACCGAAACCACAACAGAAACATAAATAAATACATAAAGGATGCAATTTCACACTCTGCAAAACAGTCATATCGGTCACGCTCTGTACTTAGATGAAGGCGACATAGATGTGAAACCACATACCCTCTAAGACGCAGTAAAAATGACATACGTAAGTTTAGACAGAGACATGTCGTATAGAATAACATATTCGTGTAATGTCCATAAACGTTTTTAATATTTCCTCCTCATAACTCAGTTGAACAGTTTCTACGGAGGAAGCACTTTCCTTCATATAAATTCTGTATAGTGTCTACATGCACGAGCCTAACATAATTGTACGTAAGTTGTATATTGATGCTTTAATATGAAACCATATTAATATTTCTAACCATTATTGTTGTGTTTTATCAAATTGTAGTTGTTTTTCAACTGTGAGCCCTTCGTCACAATAAACTACAAAGTTCTTACCGCTTGCAACATCTGTCAGTGTTCCCATGGACTCATCAGCAAATTTAGTTGACATACTGGATGCAGTCTTGGCTATGGCACCACTACCTTTTGACTAAAGAAACAAGAAGTCTCTCTTACTAAGTATTACAAAAGATTTTAAATTAAATAGTCACAGTGCACTTTATATGATAACTTGCCCCCTTCGACCGATCAAATGTTCATAATTGTACTTTTTCATATAACCTCTAATATTTCAAAATATTATTCGTTTAAGGAAAATATAAAACATATCTACTTTTTTTGGCAACTTTTTGTAATTTTTCCTACACATTTCATGATCACTATTTAATTGTTCCTGGCCCTTCTTGGCTAATATTTTTATAAGTACATAATATTTTCGTTCAAGGAATTGAATAACTGAGCAAAAATTGTATACTAGTATTATGGAACGAATTTAAAAGTACATACCCTCGTTTTCATACTGATATCACCTTCCGTTAGTCCGTTGACTGCCGAGGCTGCCATTTTAGCCTGACCAAGATTCTGAACTTTGTCTGATACTGCCTCAACATAATTCACTAAAGCTTCTTTCATCTTATAAAGTAGAACATACAATTGTTAAGGTGGTACCTAACACTACAGGGAGATAACTCTGTAAAATCAGCAGAACGTTTTAATGACGTTGTGTTGTTAAGGAAATATTGATTTCTCAATATCAAAATAAGTGTTTGTCAAACTGCTATATAACCAGTGTAATTTTTCTGATTAAACGGTTGGTTCAAATTTTTTGAATTTTTTATATTTTTGTCAAAGGGTCAAAGTAAATACTTTGTCAAAATTTTAAGAAAATTAAATGAGCCAAATTAATTTTAGTTAAAGTGTTGGGTACCACCTCAAGTGAATATGAAATATGCCGATGTAACTTTTCTACTTTAAATAATTAAAAATGTGTGTTGCTCGGTCATTTATTTTCTATTTTGTGTTTTTTGTATTATTGTTTGTGTTTTAGTCATGTCACTTTTTACCATGGAATTGTCATATTTCTTTTCAACTTATTGAAGTTTGGATATCGCTTTGTTTCTTTCGTCTCTAATTTCTTTGTGAGTGGTTTTTTACGAAGGTTTCCATAGCTTTGAAATACGATAAACTATAAATTCAAATCTTATTTAATCAACTCAATAATTTCAATTTGGAAATTACTGCGCGCATTAGTTCTGTTGCATTTTTTTTTTATTTACCCACATTTTAATGCACTCGATGCGATCTGAATTGCATGTTAAATACCCCCATAGTAGTAGTAATTTTATTCTAATATTGAATTCATTAAAACTAAATGTCACTAACCTCAGTCATTTCTTCTTGGGCAGCCGTACTATTGTCCTAGAAAAAAAAACATCGGTTACTGGCTTCATTTGCTTAGAAACGACATCGTAAAAGAAGAAATATGGGGGGAAAATAGTATTTGTTTAAAACATGAAGACATATTGACAAAAGCAAAATTCCTATAGTCGTATGTTTTTATTTTGTCTCTATGATATATTCAAGTTGGTTAAAGATGTTATTTGACAGGGTGTTTTACAACAACAAAAAATGTAAAAATCGACATTATTTGTTTGTTAAGCGACTTATTATTAAATGACTAATTACAAACTTACATCTCCACCAATACCAGAAGACAAAATGTTCACCGCAGCAAGTACTCCAGCTACATCTTTCTTTGCCAGTAGAGCATCAAGTTCACTGAAAGCATCTGTAGAATTTGAAACACGAAGTTCGATTGTTTTCATAGTTTTGCTGGTTCTTCCGCTTTTAGTCACAAATAGCACAAATGTTTTAAAAGGTGTGTCGGAGTTAAACATACGTGATGGCATATTAAACATTCCACCAGAAAGGGATATATCTAAAGTAGCGTTTATTGTGTTTGCTGGATCTAGACACTCTGCATAATCATAAAACCGGGCTGGGTTCCTTGTTTTGCCTCCAAACAATGTATCTTCAATGACAAATAGAGATTTTCGTCTCATCATTTCCAGTTCATCATTATCTATAGTGGAATAAGCACTCTCTGGCATACAAAACAGATCATACTCAAGACCTTTTCGGTAATTGGTCAGTAAATCTGGATCACGTGATAGCCTGAAATCTATAGTCGTGCTACCAAACGTTAGAAACCACATATCATCATCGCCTGCAATGTAAGCAACTGGTTGTGACGGAATAACGACAAGATTTATAGTCTTGACAGTTGCTGCTCGAGGAAAACCCTTTGGAGATACTGTAACTATGATACGGTAGTGTCCAAACTCTAGAGACACGGCTGGTATTTGCCGTGTTCTGTTTGCTGATTCTGTGTCACAAATCTTGTCAAAGGACTTGTAATAACCATTGAGTAACCTTGTCATCTTCCACGAGTAAGTGAACTGGTTACTGCATGAAGACATAGAATTGATTAGAATATCTATTTGTTCAGATCGCACGCGTTCATATGGTTGACTAATATCAATGTTATCAAACGATACTGTTGGTGGACCACAATTCTCAATATCTGTATCATCTACTATTATTGTTGGGCATAACGTTTTAATATCGTGTGCGAATTCATTTTGAATAGTTACTGTTACCTTGTAACTTCCTGTCTGACGGTACATGTGTTTTACGGATATGGTTTCAAATGATAATCTATCCGCATACGACATTGGTATCACTCCGTCTGATCGAGGGTCTTTACTGGGCTCAGCCGTCACCATAAGAATGTTATCAGTAGTGGTCATGCTGTTATCCGGAACCGTCGTGTCGTTGTTCCCAAGATTGATGAAGATTTCACTGAACACCTGACCTCTTTCTAATTCGATATCAGTGAAGGTAAAAGGAAACCCGTCACCAAAATCAACAACATATGTTCTATCCGAACCGGATGTACTTGTTAAAGTTACTTCTGCGTATTCTGATGTACTAGCACGTGCATCTGTATCGGTTTGAAGGTCGTTGTAAGTCATATTTTGTCCTACTTGTACTTTGGTACAGCCAGTCACATTGCTGATTTCATTAATAGCAGTGACACATATTTTATATATACCCCATTCAGCATACACATAGTTGTTCGTATATGTTGAAAACATTTTTGCTGAGCTGAAATAATTATAATCTCGGACATTTCCGTCACCATGGTCAATTCTAAACCTAGCCTTTTGTGGACCATCCATGTCCATATTCAAACTGATGTTCAAAACAACAGGCTCTGTTCTGTCAATTATATTTTCTGTGTCTATTTGCAAAGATACAATAGGAACCTCAACAGAAATCAGTTCAGACATGGAGGTCTCGCTTATGTCGTTTGAGGTGCTTACAACAACATCGTAATATCCTATACTTGTGTAGCTGATGGTGAACTCGACTGCGACCGTCGTATTAGATTCATAGACATAGAACATGTCATCCAATGACAAACCAAAGGTACAGTTAACGAAAGTATGGTACCCCGACGGTATAAGAATGGTGATGTTTGTTGTCAGAGTCCAAGAGTCAGCCTTTGTGTTTATCTCTATTTCTGCTTCAGTAAGCTTGGTCTGTATATAAAATATTCTTTTCTGAATTGACTCTGTTCCTACATCAAATGATACAAGATTTTCAAACGGGCGATAAAGTGGAAGTGTCAAATCTCCATCTTCACTATAGAACGATAATGATTCAATTTCGTTTTGTAGAATTTCTAGATTTTGATTGTAGTTAAATCCCGGTGAGTACTGTGTAGTAAAATTGTGCCCAACTTCGAAGTAATTGAACAAAAGATCAAATCTCTTTGCCAGGAATATATCACTGGTTGATATTTTCCCATATACATTGACACAAGTAGCTGAAACGTTGTAAAGTCCAAGCTGTGGAAACGTGTATTCAATATTCTGGCGGGAAAGGAAGGTTTTTGATGAACTAACCTTTTGCAGAGGTGATACATCACCAAAACTAACCGAACAATCGGTAGAATAGTTACTAGCAAAGGAAACTTCGAATTTCGCCTTTCGATTGTCAGTTTGGTGATAGCTTGATATGTGAACCATCTGTGGAGGAGTTCCTTCGTCAACATCTTCGATTATGAAATAGGTAGATCCAGAGACAGATATAGACCCTAAGCTGGCAGTTACAGTTATGGTATAGTTGCCTTCTTTATACCAATAGTGGTAAACACTCCGTTCATATGTGGTGATTTTAACTCCGTCACCCATGTCTATAGTAAAAGTAACAAATTCTTGAAGATTAGATGTTATTTTGATCATAACGGTTTCTAACGGTTTGACGTAAGTTCTGTCAGTCAAACAATTAACTGCCACGTTGATGGAATACGGATTATCGTTGGTCGTTCCTGATGCGAAGTACACTTCCCATTCTTCACCATCACAAGCATTGTTACCAAGTACGCTATATGTGATATCAATCTCGGCACAAGAACAGTAACTACCTTTTACAAGACATAATCCTGGTTTATCGAGTCGGGTACACATCTGTCGACATTGTTGGATAATACCGTTGGTATTGGTACCATTCAATTCAGTTCCTTGTATGTCATCATGGTTACGATAACAACCTAGAGGCATGATGTTCTTATCTGGAATACATAAAAGATACTTAGGCTACCAACAGAGAAAGTGATATTTTTCATTATTACACTTCATATTGAATTACAAACTCGTATTGGTTTATATGAGGTGACATTCTTCTCGATCTTGTATAGTGAACAATCGTTAAATTTTAATCGTCCGTGAATAAGTCGATATGTTTTTTAAATAATCTAAATATACTCTAAAAATTGTAAATGAAAGCAACTTTAAGAAAAGACTCAATTGTTTATAAAAGTATAATTGTTATTTTTTCGAATAGTGTTATATGCAGTGGCTGGTGTATAACAGATTTTAGTAATCATATACGAAATTTTTAATTATGTCAGCTACTAAAAGTACTTACAAGTTCAATATTCCTTCTTTTTAGATTATTCATCTTTTCACTATGTGTCTCCGTTGCTCATCGCGTATCGTTCGTATAATGAAAAGGGTTGTGGGAACCGATTGTTGATCAGATTAAAGATTTATCAAAATTAGAAAGAAGTATGCGTTAGGAAAGCATATATACGACACTCTAAGATTGGTTTGCTGTTTGTTTAATATACATTGTTCTTTTACCCTCTAGACGTTTTGTAATTCGTTTATCTGGTAAATACATAAACATATAAAGCGTTTCACTTACCTAAATTGTTTTGAATTACTTTATCGTGGAATTCTATCGACTGAATCTCAAATAAATTGTCGTCTGTCACTGGTTCAGCATGTCCATCCAAACCAACCGTGAATGCACTGAATGTGTCATAACTGTCACCATCGTTGTCCTCTTCTTCAAAATACTCATCTTTATATTCTTGTTCGTCAATAAATACTTTCAGTCCTGACGATTCATTCCACGTGATCATTAAATGAATAAAATAATCTGGTATAAGTCTAAAATTTACCCGCCATTTCTTGTTGCCCTTGGTAACACCAACCTCGTATTGGTCTCCAAGTATTTGATAAAGATAGAAACCTTCCGAGAAGAACGATTTTCCACCATTTGATAGGATGACAAGTTCAGATGTGTCCACATTTCTTGGATTCAACTTCAGCCAAACGTCCAATGAAAATCCATTGTCGCATTTTTGAATGTTTCCAAGACACCATTGAGGAAAGTCTCCAACAAGTGCGTGCGAACCTGACTGCTCTATTATTTCAGGAATATTTAGATCATCGTGTTCGTTGTATTTAAATCTAAAAGCCAGTACATTCAAATACAGTCCTAAAATGCAGAAAAAGTTCTTTTAATCATCATCATATAAATTATATAAATTGTACAACTGATTACATACTGTAAACCAACTTATTTTCGCGGATTCTTTATTTCACGTTTTACCCTTTCTTGACCACTTCACGGCTATTTAATTTCGCGATTTTCTGATTTACATGATGAAGATTAATAGGGAAATATTCAAATTGCAAATATTCGCGACGATTTATATTCGCGTTATTTCTCTACTCGCGAAAGTCGCTAAAAATAACTAGCTCGCGAAAATAAGTTGGTTTACAGTATTTGCAATAACTATATTTGAAATTCCTCTATGAAAATTCAAACTTTGTATACAGCATCTACAACTCAAAAGATTTACCATAAAACTCATCAATCGTGGATAATTTTAAAAATTGACAAAATAAAATAGATACAGTCAAGTACTAGAAAAAATATCAAATGCCAATGAAACATTTTATTGATTGCTGAAAAGTTTTTAAAATAGGCATTTTGTGAAAATACTAGTTATTTCACAGTGATCCATGATATCTTTGGACCAATTTTTTACCACATGCATCCTTAGTAATTAAGATGTTCAAGGTATTAAAATATCCATTTTAAATACTTTCTCAACCTGCGATAATTTTAAGCATATAACTCTATAAAAAATAATTATAGAAGATGCCACTCCCGGCTTCCGACATGAATGAAAACAAGTTTCAGGGTAAAGATTGATTCACACAAATTTAGAACATTAATGCAACAGCACAACATAAGAAAAACAAACTATGAAAATAAGTTGAAAAGGGTTTGTTTTTCTACAGGTGGAGGGTTGAGATCTCACAAAACATGTTTAACCCCGCTGCATTGTTGCACCTGTCCGAAATCAGGAGCCTCTTCTGGCCTTTGTTAGTCTTGTATTATTTAAATTTAGGTCATTTATATATTTCAAAGTTTAGTATGACATCCAGCTGAAGCACACCTCTGGGTACGGAGTTTTCTCGCTGTGTTGAAGACCCATTGGTGTCCTTCGGTTGTTTTATGCTGCTTAGTCGGGTTGTTGTCTCTTTGACGCTTTCCCTATTTCTATTCTCAATTTCATTTGACTCTTTAGATAGGTATAAAAAAAAATAATAAAAATATAATGAAAAAAATAACAAACAACACCCCAAAAAATACAGATTAAAACTTTAACCTCTAATGATGCCTTTACACGCAACCTCTAACAGCTTCAGTGTAAAGGCATTATTAGAATTCTGAGAATAGCATGACCTTTTAAAATGCCAGATATTAGCATCAACAGGATGTATGGCACTGCATAGCATGTACTAAAAATGAGCTTGTTGTTAGAACCGTTAATGATAATATTACATCTTAGTAATACTATGGATATTGTGTTTTCATAATTTGCTGTTATCAAATTTTTGAAATTATTATAGAATAAGAAATATTTCACGCTGATGCAAAGCTCTTATTCCTTGTCCGGCTTTGGCTTTACATTTCATCTCTCTCTTTTATATATATATATAAAACGTCTGAATAGAATTCAACGATTTTCCCCACCAGGGCGCTGGATCGTTACGAGTAACGATACATGTACACAATAAATATATTATATAAACGCCTAAAAAAGTGTACACAACTCCAAATACAAAAAAGGGTAACTATAAATGTAATTATTTATAAATATTTCGGATAACAGATATCCTTCGTCAGTCAGATTCTGATGTTAAATGAATCATCTTTAAGTCTTCTTAGATTAAACTTTTACTAAATCTTGAAATTTATTCAATAAAAAAGTCAAACCGAACATCATTTTAGACGCTTGCATTATTCTAAAAAATTGTTAAACATGACATAGGTTATATGGCTTATTACAACAGAGAGCTCACATATATGCTTTAAATACAAATAATAATGTGCGATTTGAACTAGCACAATTCTAAAACTTTATCAGGAACGACAATTATGATGGTATAACATGTATAAGCTTGATAACGTCTGTAAAATTACCAAATAGACAGCACTGAACGATCTAAGCACTTGAAATTGACAGAGTAAAGTAGCTACAACAGAGTCTGAATATTTAAACATCGCAAACAAACGGCCGTTAAATTGTAATAATAATTTTGACTAAGTATATCTAGAAGAACGTGGCTAGGTACTTATACATCCCTCAAAAAATTAAGCAATTTAATTTGGTATCTTCAACAAATTTATTTAATAAATGAAAAAGGTTAAGGAAAAGAAACAGAGACTGTAATAATAAGTAATATAACCTGAATGTGAAGCACTACAATGAGTCGAACTACATCTTTTCATTTATCCCATTTGGTGCCAAAGTTGTTAATTTTCTTATCCAAAATCTTTCCCGAGCGAGTCTATCCTTTAAAATCATTGACCACAACTCTGCTTGGTCTAAGGAGGATAGACTCGCTCGGGAAAGATTTTATCCAATTTTATACAGAAAATAGAAAGCGTATTGCTGGAATTTGATGATAAGAATATGCTTGTAATGTACAGTACTTCCTTTAAACTAACAAAGTTCACCAAATGATCAGTTTGAAAAAATAAAACTTGGAAAAATACTTTGCTTCATAATATTGGCAAAGGATTAATCCTTTTGGGTGATCAATAGCGTAATAAGTCCTATAAACTTTTATTACTTTAATTGAAAATAAAGATATATCGGCGTTGAGGAAAAGGAGTTAAAGCAACCTGTGTATTATTTACGTTTTTGAAATACTATAGTAGGTTTTGCAAAATTCTTCTTGTATTGCTATGAATGATAGTTGATGGCCAAACCCAGTAAAATTTCAAAATATTTACCGTTTAACTTACCTGGGGGATTATTTGCTTTCACAAATCAAGATTTGTTTTTAATTTATTGAAAAATTGACCCACGGATATTTACTTAAGATGAACTTATTTCAGACAGCAATAATTGTTCTCTACGGGATTTTTATATTTCAGTTTCATATGAGAAACTATACACAGGAATTCGATAACAAAGAGACGACTTTTCGTTCGATATTGTCATTTTTGTGATTTTTTTATGCTGATGTTCCTTTGGTCCTATCTTACGGTGTGTATTCTGAGACCTCATACCTGATTTCCTTATTTTTATATTGGAAAGATACATATAATTTTAGATAATCAAACATTTCACTTTGTATGAACAGCCAACTAATAAAGTTAGATCGGGTAAGTTTTGACTATCAATACTATGAGTTTTCGGAAGGTCTGTCCTGATCTGGCCTTGTAGTAGGCAATACTAATTACTTTCAAATACCGATACTTAAAACACAATGAAAGTTATCGTTTGAACATAATGATCTTCCCTTCATTTTGGTTATGTCACGTCAAGAAAAATATCAATATTAAGGCATCTGGGGTTTATGTCATTGATGCTGTAATCCAGTTCAACTAAAAGTCAAAAGGCATCGAATAGAGGTCAGCTCAATAGACACGTGTCTATACAAAAGGTTAAGCTTTAACTGTCCCAAAAAAATATAAACATTTTTATAAAAGACATTCAAAGACAAATTTATCTAAATCACCAAAAATCAAAGAGCTGAATAGCTCTGAGGGGAAAGACGGCCCTTGTTTCTATTTTATTATGTTTTTGGAAAGGGGGGTTATCTTTTGATAGTTTTCATATGAAGAATGAAAAAAGTAAAATCACAAAAATACTGAACTCAGAGGAAAATCAATATAAGAGAACAGCTAGAACATGTAGAAAGGTTGACAATATTGAAATCAATTGTTGTTTATGTACTTTCATTTCCTTAGTTTAGAATTCAATTTGGACCAATGGAAGTGATCTGCATCTTCTAAATCTAAACATTTGATTAAATTTGATAGCTAATTATCTAAAACTCAACTGAATTCTGTCATTTCACAACAACTACAATATTTTTTGAAATCTTGATTGTGTACCACTGAACTGCAGGCTAGGGCCATTTTCCATTTTTTGTGACAGTACTCTTGGATTTTTAAGTTTTTTCTTTAGAAAGTGTGGACTGAAAAATCTATTCAGTTTTAAATTTCCATTGTTGAAGTTCCGAGTTACAACTCTCATCACAGGGAAACAGGTACTAATAAAAAAAACAATATGAGTGATGTAAACTGTGTGAAGCTTGTTTCCAAATCATAATTTTGAAATATTTGTAAATAATAAATATGTTTAAACTACAAAATGCAAATTTTTATTACTTATTTTTTTACCATTACAATGATTATGTAGGTACACAAAAATTTAGTTTTAATAGAAGACTACTAATCCAATGAAATGTCACATTTGAAGTGTTTAAATACATTAACTTTTATTTTAGTGGATAATTACTCATCAATTGAGGTGCTCCTGAATTGGAGGAAGATTCTCAGAATTTTTACAGAAAAAAGTGGTCTCACTAATTAGCGACAAGAAGAATTTTAGCGACAAAAAGCGACAAGAAGAATATTTTTTCTTGTCGCTAAATATTCTTCTTGACGCTTCTTGTCGCTTTTTGATGCTTCTTGTCTCTAATTAGTGAGACCCGAAAAAAGTAATAAAATCGTTTCTTTCCCCTGTCTCATGTAACTCCACGATCTTTGTTTATTTTGAAAGTTGTTGACCTACAAATTAAAGTATTGCATGTTGATGTTTAAATCATCTACAGTAAACAATATTATGTTTAGATTTAACAAATGCAAATTTGTGATTAGTGCACGATCTCTAAGATTGATTTAAATAACCAGTGAACTGGTGAAGGATATCCCTGCTTCTTCCAAGAATGACGTCACTATAAAATACAATGTAGGTTGGATATATTTAGAATATCTCCTCATACTAATTTTTCCGGATTGTTGAATAAACGTAAATAGTGTAAAGGAGAGTTCAAGATACGATAATTTCGTGAGAAACAGAACGGAAATGGGTAAAAAAGTGTTTAAAGTCAAACTATTCATTTCTGGGTCTCCTTCTCTTCAATCTAAGTAAGATTTGTTGGGGGGTTTTCCACACCATAATAAGTATAAAAACAAAATGAATGATGTGAGGGAGTGTCACTCTGGTCAATCCCATAGGAGATTGACGGCTTGAAGCCGTCTTTCCCCAAAAACCAACAGGAGACAACCAAGATAGGGTTTCATATAGGCATGTGATTATATGGTGGTTGTAAACAAAATGGTAAGTTTTTTTAATGCCGATCATTGGAATAACAAAACGTACGATTAAACGTCAGCACAGACAACTCACAAGATTTTGAAATAACGATACAAATAAAAACAACAAACAATATGGCACACCGCAAGCTCGAAGTTACAATCGATGCAAATCATAAAATATGGATAAAACGATGGTTTCACGAGGATCTGGGAAGTCTAGTGTATGGATATGAGGAAACCGACTTGGACGCTGGACATGAAATCATATTTTCCTATACTGTAATATCGGCGGCTGTTCTTCGGAGGATGTAGTGATATTGCATACAAGAACAGCATGAAAGGAACTGTGACCGGTAAAAACTTTGTAGATGTCCAGAATAAATCCTTTAAAATTCAGAACATGTTTCCTTGTTAAAAATTGTTCATACTTCTTAGAAATAAATTGTCCTTTTTTTTAAGATTCGATCGTTTCTACATAGATTGGTTAACGTTAAAAATTGACAATGCGATATTTCGTATTATACACAAAACGTGAAATGAAATATAGATTTTTTTATAAATCTGTGTCATTTCAAAAACTGTATTGAAGTAGCTATAAATTATATTAACTAGCAAGTTCGACACTGTTTTCAAACATTTTAGATTTTGTTGTGTCGATTGCTCGTACCGATACTTTTATACGAATAACGTCATTCCAAAATTTTAAAGTTGACGTAGAAACTAAATCGACATTTGTTACCAACGTTATCCCTTTCTCTCCAATTTTTTTTTAACATTTATATCCTCACATTAGAAAACAAAATTATACATGAAATTCAATCAAAATTACAATAACTTACCAAGTAAAATGATTATCGTAAAACATGGTTTCATCTTCTTATTCCTTATAACAAATATCACAAAATAAAATTCATCCTGACCCTCAATAACCCGAAACAAAAACTGTATGTATTCCTCGGTATCTTTTTGTTAACCATTAATTAATTATTAAGCATATTGAGGTGAACTAAAAACAAAATTTAATTAAGGCCTCGCACACCTGTTGATCTCAAGGGCCTTCTAAAATTCACCTTTATATGTATTGGTGTTTGATTTGACCTTTCTTACGTAGGACTATCAATTAATTATTTATGCATAATTGACTGAAAACAAGTGTATATAGCATCTTAGGGGGTAAAAAAATCTTCATTAATTTATACCTTGATTAGTATCTATAGAAACGTCAATTGGAAATTATTGATTCTTTATTTACGTAAAAAATAAATTTTGATAAGATGATTATTATCATCTTGTTTCAAACGGATTCGTGATGCTGCGTAGTTTTCTGCTAGTATTTTTCTCCCTGTTGATTGTATGTTCAGTGTCTGTCATCCAGAATCAATTTTCATCTCCTTGTATGCATAGAGATAGAAATTGGACAATAATTAAGAAATATAGATGCATCCGTTATTTTGATTGGATAACAACACCTGTGCGTCATACTCAAATTCACCTTCATATCCCAAATGAAGTTGAACATTCATGATGCCATGTGCTATCACAAAAAAATGTACATAAACAAATGAATAAAATAAATCGATTTTTCATGATCATAGCTAAAAAAATGTAATTATAATGATCGAAGCATTGAATGCTTCTTTTAGTAATTCCATAAGGTGGTAAAAGCCTTGACCGTGCGCACATGTTTAGAATGAAGCACGGCATCTTCGCTAACCTAATTGGTTGGTTTTTTTAATTTGCCATGCGGTTGTTGTTTCTTAATGTATATCTCAAACCCCCTTTATTTGCCAATCGACTTGGGTTTCCACCCATCATAAATTCAACCAGAAGACTTCATTTACTTGCTTAATTTCAAACGTAAGTACATGAGAAAATCCTCAACAACATCACAACTGAGAGACTGGTGGAGTTAAAAGAATAAATGAACTTGGAAACATATAATGCCAGTTATAAGAAAACTAGATAAAAAATACACCTGCTTTGGTGATAGGTGGTTCTGGTCCACGTAAAACAATTCTGACCTATGGCCAAGAATCTACCGAAACTACTCAAACCTCGTGTCAACCAACCAGAAAATGTGTCTTCATTGTAACACAGAGTTATATTAATGAAAAGGCATTATACAGGTCAAACAAGAGTGCACACGCTGGATTGTCTTGCCTGTACTACTGATCATGATAAAATCCCCCAAAATGTGTATTGAAAGTCTTTAAAATACTGAAATATTTTACACAAATATGCCAATATTGTAAACACTATTTATGTGTATCCGTGTACATAAGATAGTACTGACATGTAATGATGATTTTTTTCATTCAGGTGAATGTGTACACATTAC
This sequence comes from Mytilus trossulus, assembly GCF_036588685.1. Lineage (NCBI taxonomy): Eukaryota > Metazoa > Mollusca > Bivalvia > Mytilida > Mytilidae > Mytilus > Mytilus trossulus. The sequence goes on from NC_086379.1 coordinate 24,978,705, forward strand.
AATCATTCCATGCAATTATTTCTTAATTTCTGTGACATTTTTGTCTCATATGGAGAGTTCAGTGTCTCATTGGCAATCATAACACATCTTTTTTTATAATCAATACTTATTGCTAATAATAGTATCGTAGAAAGAGACATAAACAAAACTAGATGCTCCAAAGAGCCTGTGTCGATCACCTTGATCTATGTGAACATTAAACAAAGGACACAGATGGATTTATGACAAAATTGTGTTTTGGTGATAGGGATGTGATTGTAGATCTTACTTTACTAAACATTCTTGCTGCTTACAATTATCTCTATCTATAATGAACTTGGCCCAATAGCTTTAGTGGAAAATGTTAGTGAAAATTCACAAATTTTATGAAAATTGCTAAAAATTTACTATAAAGGGCAATAACTCCTTAGGGGGTCAATTGACCATTGTGGTCATGTTGACTTATTTTTAGGTCTTACTTTGCTGTTTCCAGTTTATCTCTATCTATAATATTATCAAGATAATAACAAAAAACGCAAAAATTTCCTTAAAAATATCAATTCAGGAGCAGCAACCCCTAACAACGGATTGTCCGATTCATCTGAAAATTTCAGGGCAAATAGATCTTGACCTGCTAAACAATTTTACGTCAGATGTGCTCTAAATGCTTTGGTTTTTGAGTTATAAGCCAAAAACTGCATTTTACCCTTATGTTCTATCCATAGCCGTGTTGGCCATCTTGGTTGGTATGCCGGGTCACCGGACACAATTTTAAAACTAGATACCCCAATGATGATTGTAGCCAAGTTTGGTTATATTTGGCCCAGTAGTTTCAGCGGAGAAGATTTTTGTAAAAGTTTACAGACGACGGACACCAAGTGATGCGAAAAGCTCACTTGACCTTTCAGGTCAGGATGGCTAAAAAATGACATGGGCGATTCAAACATGAAAATCAAGGCAAAATAAAAGTATCAAGGCAGGTAAGTACAATCATTATCTACACCAAATATGGTTGTGCTATTGATTTAAACATTAGGAGAGAAAACCCAAGACCTGACCACAAAAACTTAAACCAATTACCATGAAAATAAAGTGAAGTGCATATCACCCCTGTTGGACAGTCATATACAGTTTGCAATCAATAAACACACCAAATGACTTCATCAATAAAAAATAACATTGAACCATGAAAAAGAGGTCAGGTCAAATAAACCCTGTGAGATGGACATGAACATCTTTCAATCACTCCATACACAAAACAGATTGACAAACAGCTTAAGCTATTAGTACCCTAGATACAGAACTTAACATTGTTCATTGAACCATGAAAATGAGGTCAATTCAGATAAACCCTGACAGACTGGTATATCTCATCATCATTTCGGTCTGTGAAATGAAGTTAATCATAAAACTTTAACCTTGACAGGTCTTTACTTTGTTAAAAATAAAGCTTCAAACCAAGTAGTTTATGCTTCTACTGCCACTGAATTAGCATTCCTATGTCTTTTACCCTGCATTTATTTTGTTGCATGTAAGATAAAAATGAATAGATCCTCATGATATCTTACCTAACATTAACAATAATAAGAATGTGTCCAAAGAATGGACATGAATGCCCCCCTTGCACTATCATTTTCTATGTTCAGTGGACCGTGAAATTGGGGTAAAAACTCTAATTTGGCATTAAAATTACCATATTATAGGGAACATGTGTACTAAGTTTCAAGACTTCATCAAAAACTACATTGACCAAAAACTTTAACCTGAAACAGGACAGACAGACAGATGGACAAACGAACGAATGAATGAATGGATGCACAGACCAGAAAACATAATGCCCCTCTACTACCGTAGGTGAGGCATAATAAAAAGACAATTCTCCTTTTGAGGGCAGAGGGATTTTTGGGATACGATTGCTGTCAAGCAATCTGTAGACTTTTACCATTGACCCTATGACACACTCCCTCACGTCATTCGTTTTATTCTAAACATTCGGCAACATCTCAGATTCTTATGATTGTCTTGCTTTAAAAGGTAAAAACAAGCAAAACAATTGAACATAAACAACTTTCCTGTAATGTTTTACTCATTATCTTCATGTATGATATTTTCCTTGACTTATATGCGTGTTTTTAACAATACGGAAAATCAGAATTAAACAGTATTTATATTTAGTGTTTTTATAAATTTAGAAACACGTCAGAGGGAATTCCCAAATTTTGATAACTTGCGAGAGTTCTCTGAAAGCCGATCGATAATTCTATTTCTGTCACAAGAACTGAAGTGGAGTATTTCTATATTTTACCGTTATGAAACTGATATTTGATACTGTACTCTCATAAAGAAATGGAGAACCATTCATCATATCATTTAATAAACTTTCTTGTTCCAAATCGCAAGTCGCGGTTTGTTTATGTATTAATGTCCATGCGTGGTCTCACTAATTAGAGACAAAAAGAATTGTAGAGACAAAAAGCGTCAAGAAGCGACAAGAAGAATAATATTAGCAACAAGAAACTATTTAGCGACAAGAAAACATTTTTTATTTATATTACTTATTCGAAATAAATATTAAAAAAATATGCAAAAGAAAACAATTTCAACGACAGGAAAGTTAATTTTGATAGGGGGGGAAATGAAACTTGTAAATCTAATTCAGTTGCTACATTTATTTACATGATATTTTATAAGGTATCACAGGAAGTATATTTTGTCTTTTTATTTGTTTTTAAAACCATTTTTGTACAATATATAATTAACTTGCAAAATGCATTATTTGTGCATAATTGTCCAGAAAATTCATACACAAATTGTGAAATACAAATTAAGAACTGAAATCAAACAAGAGGAAAACATAATTAAAATGTGAATATTTTTCATCATTTTATTTAGTGTATTGTCTCATTTAACGATATTTATCATGTTTATGCATATAGATTGAAGATTAAAGGAAACTGATGACAATCTTGAGTTTTCAACAGGTGTTCACTATTCGGTACAAAAATTTTATATTCTGGTGCGTGTAATTGATGAAGGTGTTAATGGATGTTATTGTTGCAATAAAACAAAGGACACGCACCTAGTTAATCTCATTTGTTGCTCTTAATTGTGTATTACCTTAGAGTGAAGCCAAAGCTAATGTTGGTCCTATCAGGGAAAATTAATTGTACAGTTAGGAAGGAAATAATATTTCATGTTTTTGTTTTATTAAATCCTTCAAAAGGAAGGTGACAAATCTTTGTTTTTATTTTCATTTTATAGCGTTTACATTTCCTTTGCTCTTACACATGTTTAATTTCTCACATCTATCAATATGATAATAAAAAGTACACAATCTCTTCATCGATTTTTTTTTTTTATTTCTTCATCTTTCAATATAATCCTAAAAAATATTTTAATGTATGTGATAACAAAATGTATTCTTGTCGCTAAATAGCTTCTTGTTGCTTTTTGTCACTTATTATTTTTCTTCTTGTCGCTTCTTGACGCTTTTTGTCGCTAATTAGTGAGACCCCACATGCGTGTAGTTTTCCTGATTTCAAAGGGTATCAGATTGAGTGATTCCCCGCTTCATTGATTAATTTGAAACTCATGGGATTCTTTCTATGTCTGTCTGCATATGGAGGGCTATTGTTGTTGCATAATTTTAAATCACATGCATAATTTAAATTAAAATAAATGTTTCATCGTAAAAATTACCTATAACACCCCTTCAGCAGAAATGGAATCTTCCATGTTATCGTTTCGAGTTGTCTCCCTTTTCGAAGTATTCGTCAAGAAGAATTAACTCGTTAATGCCGGTAAACGTTGTATTATATTAAGAACGATCTCAATGCAAACCGAGGAGTGTGTACGGAAAGGAGTCATGCCCTCTGACCCAAAGGAACTTCAATAATTAAAGAGTAAGAAATGGGGTTCCTCCTAAACTGGTCCGCCGTTCTATATATAGCTTCGCACCGAAGGTCAGTGTAGCGATAAGTGAACACAATATGACAGGGGTCCAGTTTAGGGTTCCTCCTAGAATTACGGTGATAAGATACGGAAGCAAGTTAACTCGTACCACGGCATTGGAACCAAAAAAGTTAACTTGTACTACTGGGAAGTCGTAACATTCAGAAAAATATATAAAAAATATGATGTTTTATGGGTTTCTGTTTGTAAACTTAATAGAAATAAAGTTGAATTACTTGAATTTTACATAGGAGTTAAATGAAAACTTAGACAAAAATAAAGAATGTTTTAAAGCATTAATGTTTTAACTGATCTTTCAAACTAGAACATAGGCGGATCCAGCCCCCCCCTTTTTTTGTGGAAAAAATTTGGTTGATAATAAAGGGAATCATTGAAGCATGACTGGAGCGGGCCCCCTCTTAGGTCAGTCAGCGGGCTCCCCCTTAGGAAAAGTTCTGGATCCGCCACTGTAGAACTTAATCCAGAGGAAAGTTAAAACATTGCTTTAACTGTACCTTATTAAAATTGAACATGTTGAATATGTATATATCCAATTTAAGTTAATTAAAGCTGTAATCCATGATCACAAATTGAATGCTATGTTTACAATTGTTGAAAGCCATGTGCTTTTTTTGCGGGGAAAATGCGAACCCCCTTAACAGGAATCAGTTAAATTTCATTGTTACATTTATTTATAGACAGTAAAAATAATTTTGGCAATCATTTTGACTAACTGCTAAGATTTTATTATTCATGAAAAATGTTCTTCGGGTGAAACTGTATATACCTTAATTATCTACATCTGCCACAGTAACTGGGATCGTCTATTCTTTAAGTTGAGTGACTATTCAGATTGTTACATTTTGCATGTGCAGTTGAATTAGATTAGAGAATAATACTATCCAGCTGTACCAGGGTTACCGGCCAAAAATGCTTGAGACTCGCGCATGTTCATGCTTTTTTTGCAACAGTATTCTTGGATCTATTTCTTTCCTCTTTGATCTTTTGAATTTTGGCCAAATCTCATGCATTTGTTTAATGAAAATTTGGCAGAACTGCTATACATGTGTCAATGAAAACTATGGCAATCGTATCCCTCAGAGCATTCTGCTCTTTGATTAGTACATGTTGCTAGCAATATACAGAAATAAAATTCAAAGCTTTTTTTTTTTTTTTTTAAATTTAATTGATATGATAGTACATCTATAACAAACTAATATCACAGCAAATATAACATAGTACATATAAAATAACTCTGATATACAAAACTTTGTCAAATATCTGAAAAGTATTCATGTAATGTTATTTGTCATGCTGAACTTTACTTGAAAACACCAGGGCTTTAGGAGGGGTTGGGGGCTAAATAGTTTTGATATTAATACCAATTTATTAGAAGTGAGTTATATATTTACATTATTTTTAGCTATATATATATAGACCATGTGCATGTATACCATAGGGCTCAATTACAGGGCTCAATTACATTTCAAACATAAATATATTTTTTACCCTTTTAAAGTCCCACCCCTTTCTTTTAACCTTGCAAAGTATTATCATCAAATAGCAGAAAAACATATATGGAGATTAACTATGTGTCAGTGTAGTAACAAACATCAACACACTTTGACTAGACTAACAGTTGTTTCTCATAAGAAATTTATCCCCAAAATAATAATTTTCCCTCAGTTGTACCTACATTTACAAAATAATGAACAAAATGGTCAACAACATCAAGATGTAGATGTAAATTTTGTTTTAACCAACTCCAAATGTGATGAAGTTCTTTTAGCGAGTGCTTGGATATATTAGTATATTTGTAAATAACCATTTGAAGACTCCTAAACTGTGTTGCAATACACAAATTGTAACAAAAAATTATTATGCATATTAATAACAAGTCTTATGCAATTTATCCCTTTTCAAAAATTAAAATGTTGTACGATTGCCAATGAGATAACTATCCACCAAAGTTCAAATGAAACAAATGTAAGGAATAATAGGTCATATAGCTCTTTACATGTTTCACTATTAAATGTATATATATCCTTAGCTTTCAGAGATTTGGCTTTGAGTGATGAAGGTAAATCATGAAAAGCCTTTATCTGGAAGGCAAGTATATGGACCCTTCTTTTTTTCAACTTTTTTAGTTCCTTTATTTATATACTATCGTTTTATATTTGAAACCTTTCAAAAAGCTTGATATTTTGAAAAAAGGAGTAGCCAGCATCCTTAAGAAATAATATTGGCGAATGTAATTATATTTGAGTTACAAGTGTTTAGTTTGTATGAATACATGTATTATTCTTTTAATCCTAAAAAAAATTAAATTTTTAAAGGATTACTAAAAAATTTGTTACTTAGTATCTTAAAACTAGGTTATAAACTTAACATGATCTGTCTTAATTTCTCATTCTTAAAACAACAGCATATTTAAACATTATTAGTGAAACAACAACTAAAATTAAAAAAAAAATTACTGATACAGATACTGCCTTGTAGATATATCATAATTTCAAGCAAATATTACGTGAATGCAGTAAACATCTGATTGTATTTAAACTGGTACCTCAGCTACTTAGTAGGTTGGTTTAAAAATAAATAAGTGTGCTATATTGTGTCTATAGGTAACCTTTTCTCTCTCTAACAACACATAGTATCTGAAGATTAAGTTTTAAATCTCTCTCTAACAACACATAGTATCTGAAGATTAAGTTTTAATCTCTCTCTAATAACACATAGTATCTGAAGATTAAGTTTTAATCTCTCTCTAATAACACATAGTATCTGAAGATTAAGTTTTAATTTTTTGTTGTTTTCGTAGCTTTCTTCTTTCTGACAGCACTAATAATTTCTGTAGCTATGTTTGTATAACCTATACTGACACTCACAGCAGCAACATTTAAAATGCCCTACAATACAGATTAGACAGATTATGGTTAAGATTATAATAAAGAAATCAGTTGGATCAATCACAGCAAAATCATATAAATGAATATGGTTGATAGTACTAAGGTGTAAAATCACTAATTCGGGCCCGGCCAGAACGCACATACCAGAAAGTAGTACATATTTAACACAAAATAGTTCCTATGCATGAGTGTAACATTCAAAATATGTAGGATATTTTGGTATTTTTGGCATCAAATGAAAGCTGAAGGACTGGTAATCATTGAAGGACACTTTTGGACTTTTAATTTTAAATACATGTATTAAAAACACTTCACCAAATTCTAAAAAGAGGGTACATTATGTCTGTTTGTCAGATCTGAAGTACCTGTTTTGGTACTTCTAGAGTTCCGGGAACCAGTTCTTTCTTATATGCCATTAAAGGTATGCTGATTTTTTCAGTACAAGACACCATTAAGTGTTGCTTTGACATGCAATGTTGCACTTTATTTGAACTTAAAATAAAAGAGGTGTGTCTGCTTGAAATGGAGGAATTTAACATAGAAAGTCATGGGACCATGAATAAGTGGCGTACTTCCTTACACTTTTATTTATTTGGAAGGAAATAAAACCTTTCCAAAGAATCAGTTGGTGCTCAACTAGCCATTTAAATTTTGTAAAGTGAATTTTAAGTTCCTATTGAATGAACTCCACAGAGAACAACTGTAATGGTATTTTTCATAGGAGAGTTCATTTTGCCCCCAAAAAAAAAATGGCCAGAAAAATACCAGGTGATCCTGGGGAAAGGATTATTCCCTTCGCATAAAACATTTTGCAGGAGTGCATGGTAATCGTTATTTTCACATTCTTTGGTTGATTACTTTTTTAAAAAAAATTTAAGGGGATTTTTTTTACTTGTTTCTTTGTGCAGTTATTCATCAACAATTTAAACTAAAACTAGTCCTAAGTCAGTTCCCTGATTTTCTTGAAATCTACAATATTTTGTGCATCTCTTACTTTGTTTCTGGATCCAACTGATTTTGAATGACTACAATGGCTGATCATTTGAAAAATCTCTTCTTTTCCTGTTTCAGTGAAATATTCTGTTCATCTGTCTAAATGTCTAGTTTTTCTGATTATTTTTTTAAACATATGTTTTAAATGATATCCAACTTAAAGTGTGAATTCATAAACTCATCATAAAATCCCATCGTCTGGCCATATATCTTTTTATTTGACATTAGTTAACTGACCTGTTTAACAATTTTCTTGATATCCTCCATGTCCTGTAATGCCACTAAGTATTCAATAACAGCATCCCATTCCTGTAAATAATAACCAGGGGTTGAAGTCAAAAAACTTTGCTCAGTGCTTGGAGCACAAAAATCATGCTCGAAACATGAAATCCAGCATTTTGATTGGTTGATTTTCGAGTCTGAGTACAAAAATCATGCTCGAAAGTATTATGACCGCAAGGCCAGATCCATTGTTTAATATAACTATTTTAATGTATAAAAATGTCAAACTTTACAACTTTTACAGATAGTGAACAATTATAAAATTAAAATAAAATAGACAGAAATTGTTTAATAGTAAAGTGAAGTGCTCAGCTTGCAAGAAAAACATGAAGCTCAAACTTTCACTTGTAAACAAGGTCCAAAAAAAGTTCTGTGAAAGTCCTGCAAGAATTCTGTGAAAGACTTGAGGGAGTTCTGTGAAAGTCCTGTGAAATTCTGTGAAAGTCCTGCAAGAATTCTGTGAAAATCCTGCGAGAGGTCTGAAATTTCTGTGAAAGTCATGTGAGAGTTCTGTGAAAGTCATGAAAGAATTATGAGAAAGTCCTGCAAGAGGTTTGTGAAAGTTTTGTGAAAGTCCTGTGAGAGTCCTGGCAAGTGAGACTTCCACACAAGTTTTATGTCAAGATGAACTTACAGACAAGTGTTTAGTGTTCAACTTTTAACAGATTTTCTGTGGAAACCCAGAACAGTGGGGGGATATATTTCAAATCTTAAACTTTCATGTCATCAGATTTCTTTAAATGTCTAAACATGTTTTAAGATAACACCATGTCTAATTGTTACATTCTAAAAATACTTTTCTGTGAAAGCCCTGGTTAATGAAGGAAACATACCAAGAGCGTAGTTTTCAAATTGAGAGAAAAGTTCTGTATACCTTTACTAATGGAGGGTACATACCATAGCTAAGTTTTCCACTTGTAAGAAGAGTTCTGTCAGAGCTCTGGCTAGTGGGGGAACCAATGTCTTTGTATCAGAACCATCTTTAGTTATACCATTATATAAATTCCACAGTGGTTTTAACAAACTCAGATCTATAGATAAACTCTCAGCTGATGATCTAAAGAACAAAATAAGATACAAAAAAAGATCAAAACTCTGTTTCAGGAGGCTCGCAGGTACAAAAATTTCAGCAAAATATTAAACATTTCTTTTTTCATAACAAATTTTATTTATTACACTATTAGTTATTACTATAAGATATACAACAAAAATTAACAAAAAAAATCGATTCAGTTTAGCCCCAGATGACTTTTAAAATGTTTATATCATTGAAAAAGCTCCAAATTATCTCCCTTTGGTGAAAAAATGCTATTTTTTGGCATTAGAATTGAAATATCTTTTTTTACTCATTAGGGACCTATAAATTTTATAATGGTTTTCAAATAAGCTATACATTTGTAAAATTTAAGCGATTACTGTAATTAAATTCTTTTTTTATTTTGATATTACCTATTTTTCTCCTATTAGTTCAGGGCTATTCCAGAAAAAAAATGTATGGGGGGGGGGGGGGGTGTTGGAAGGCTCATTGTATTAATAATACATGAATGATGGGTATCAGAGCAACTTTTCACACTATATTGTACTATAATTCTCAATTACAATTGTCTAGGTGGTGGGTGCTGACAAAAACTGCCTTCCAACCCACCCTAAAAACATCATTTAGAACAGTTATAAGAGTTGCAGTATATAAAGAATAACCATGCATTGTCTCGAAATATCAATGTTATTTGTACTTGGCTCAAAACAGGGAGAGATGTTCGGCACAGGCTCACTTTCTACCTGTTTCTAAGCCTTGTACAAATAACATTGATATTTCAAGACAATGTATGGTTTTTCTATATTTATTTTTCTGTCAGGTATAAGATAAAGTTCATTTATAGAAAAAATTAGCGAAATCTTATATTAGATACAAAAAAAATGATTTAGACACGCGGGAGCCCCCTTCAATGCAGCAAATAATAAGTATTAAATTTCTAAAATCAAGAGATACTTTCATCGTTTTTAAAATTTTGTTATGATTTCAAGGGCTTGAAAGAAAGTCAGTGATTATTCCTTTGTATAGAGGAACAAAATGGTTGTGCATAAAATATGTGGTGTAGTGGAATAAGGATTAGGATCAATAAACAAAAAAAAAGATTTTCTTTTGTATTCAAGCTACAACTTTTAAAACTATATCATGACATAAAATTTAACAGGTTGATGGAAAAATTGAGGCAGTTCAATTAACATGAAATAAAGAGTTGTTTGCCACATCTACAAAATAAATAATAAACAAAGAGAATAAAACTAACCTATGTTGAGTGTGTATATAAAACTAACCTATGTAGAGTGTGTATATAAAACTAACCTACGTTGAGTGTGTATATAAAACTAACCTACGTTGAGTGTGTATATAAAACTAACCTATGTTGAGTGTGTATATAAAACTAACCTATGTTAAGTGTGTATATAAAACTAACCTATGTAGAGTGTGTGTATAAAACTAACCTACGTTGAGTGTGTATATAAAACTAACCTATGTAGAGTGTGTATATAAAACTAACCTACGTTGAGTGTGTATATAAAACTAACCTATGTTGAGTGTGTATATAAAACTAACCTATGTAGAGTGTGTGTATAAAACTAACCTACGTTGAGTGTGTATATAAAACTAACCTATGTTGAGAGTGTATATAAAACTAACCTATGTAGAGTGTGTGTATAAAACTAACCTATGTTGAGTGTATATATAAAACTAACCTATGTTAAGTGTGTATATAAAACTAACCTATGTTGAGTGTGAATATAAAACTAACCTATGTTGAGTGTGTATATAAAACTAACCTATGTTGAGTGTGTATTATCTTCAGCATCAGTTGTATAGATTTCAGTCTGTTTTCTCCTGTCTGTTTAATGGCAACATATACTAAGGTATGCCACAATCTGCATAAAGGCAAGGCTCTGGAAATGACAAGGTGAACATTTAAAAGCTAAAATTGATTGTAAAACCTGTATTGTTATCGTATTTAATGCAAAAATATAGATACTCAACTGAATAACTGCACTTGTCAGTTAACCATAACTTTCTATAACTTCAACCAGATTCCTGCCAGTGGTGGATCCAGGTGGAGGATTCTGGGGGTTGGAACCCTCCCTTTTTTGGGGACGATCAATGCATTTGAATGGGGACATATAGTTGGAACCCCCCTTTTTTCCTGGGTTGGGAACCCCCCCCTATTTAAAATGGCTGGATCTGCCACTGCCTGCAGTTGTTACACCACAGGCATTAACTTACACATCATAACTGTAAAATCAATAGATGTTTTTTTTTAATGTTGTGGTCATTTTTTACAATGAATGTTGTGGTCAAAATATCATTAACTAAACAAGATTTATAAGGTCAATTTCGTGGACAGAAATTATTCATCAAGGCATTCCATAATATTTGTTTTATATACATTGGTCAGAAATATAGAGGCGGGTTGATATCACTAAACATGTATAACATGCCACATTTTTGCGCCTGTCCTAAGTCAGGAGCCTCTAGCCTTTGTTAGTCTTGTATGATATTTGATTTTAGTTATGTTTAGGAGTTAAGCATGACATCCATTTTCACCAACTAGTACACATTTTTGTTTAGGGGCCAGTTGAAATGAGGAATTTTCTCTCTGTGTGGAAGACGCATTGTTGGCATTCAGCTGTCTTTTTACTCTTTGGTGGTCAGGTTGTTGTCTCTTTGACACATTCCCCATTTCCATTCTCTACTTTATATCATATCTCAAACCTATTAAGCACTAATAATACTTACATAGTCATAAGATATAATTCAATACTGTAGATCCAGAAATTATTTGGTGCATTTATTATTTCTATTTTGTCATTTAAGACTAAAATGCAATTTTAATTTTAGCGATATTGAGAAAAATTCTGTTTAATTCATATAAAAATGTTCAAAATGCTAGTTAAGATTATTGCGATGATAACCCTATCCCATTTTTTGCAATAATAAAAACAACGCAATAATTTCTGAATTTACAGTACAATATATTATGTTTTCTTTACTTACAAGGCCAACTTGGTTGAAAGGACATTATTTAGAATAGCATATCCTGTTTCAAAGCTGTCCCTGGTCAGTATAGAGCCAGCGGTCACACTAAACTTGTATCCCCAGTTTGATGTCTCAGATGGTGATTTCTTTATAGAAAATTTATACCATAACTTGTCACCTTCAAATATAACAAAAACATAATTTATTTTATCATACAGTTATCAATCACCTTCAAAAGCAATTATTAGCACAAATTGTCATACATGTACTATTAAAATAGAAAAACAAAGGATATGGGGTAAACGTTCATGAAAAAAACAGTACATGTACAGAAAAGAACACACAAAAATCAAAGGAACAGTATTTTTATTGCTGTTCTTAATCTAAAAGTCACAGTGAGGCCTTCAGAATGAAGCCCCAAAAAAGTTTTAAAAAAATCACTGCAATAAAAATTTGAGATGAACCACTGTTTAATAGGGATACGTTTTTCAAAGCAAATAACTTTAATTGTTAATATATGTGATTCTTTTATTTGCTTTGCAAGAAAATTCTTCCAAATCATAGAGAAGAGAATCAAATATAAAAGACAAAATCAATTTGTCAAGAAGGGAATAAAAAACTCTCTTATGACAAGAAATTCCCCTCAAATCATTATTATTTAATACCTGCAGACTCTGAATTGTTTTAACACATTGTTCTATACATACCTTGAAATTCAAAGTTAATAAAGTTGGATGAATCTCCTGAAAATGTCTTAGAATTTTGTTGCATGTCATCTGATGTTGAGAATGTCAGTGTATCTTCATTCTGTCTTAAACTGCATCTATAAAATATACAATTAAATTACATTTGTAGTACAAAAGAAATTGAGCAAATCACATTGAAAGTTTTACTTATATCAGATTTGATTGGAGCTGGACCCCAACTACTGTGGTATATATCACAACCAGACAACATGGTTTAACTTACCAACCGTGCAAGGGCTGTATAGCCAGTCAAGGTCGTTAAAAACTTCCGTTTGTTGTTGGTTTAACATACTAAAACAGTTGATATTTAGTAACAAAGCTCTAAATAAACTAGATTGGACCAGTAACAAGAAAAATTGTTCACAAATGTAATAATGCACACAAAATATGGATTACTTTATACTTATTTTTTTTATCAGATATCTATTATGTGTTAACTGACAAAATATTTTTCCTTGCTTAAGAAAGATCTTATTCCCAAGATTATGCAATAATATAGGCCAAGGTGACCCAATTTTTTGAATGATCCTTCTTTTCTAACCAAAATGTATGCAGTGACAAAATATGTCAAACCTGTATCAGTGGAGGACAGTATATTAATAGTGTAAAAATATGCAAGTGTTCCGTAAACAGGAAGTTGTCGAGTGATGAATCTGAAAAAGCATCACATGGTATAGCTGACTTATATAAATCCTGAAACCAAATTTCAGAAATCCTTGTATTGTATTGTTCCTGAGAAAAATGTGAAGAAAATTTTCAACTTGGCTATTATGTGTAAAATCATACAAGTGTTGGGTAACAGGAAGTTGTCAAGTGATCAATCTGAAAACGCATCACATGGTATAGCTGACTTAGATAAACCCTGAAACCAAATTTCAGAAATCCTTGTATTGTAGTTCCTGAGAAAAATGGGACGAAAAATATTCATGGGACGGACGGACTGACGGAAGGACAGACAGAGGTAAAACAGTATACCCCCCTTTTTTAAAGCGGGGGGTATAACAAACCAGATATCAAAGACACATTACCTGTATAGTTGTTTATTCTTTCAATTGATTGAACTTTAAAAATTAGTTAAAATCAAAGTGCAAAGAAAGCATTAGCATTTCTCTAAAATTATAAAAAAGAAAAATTAAATAGAATGAAGTTCACTTACTTGCTATCAAAAGATATCTGTAGTTTTGACGCTCCAGGGATTTGTATAGCTTCCTTCATATCTTTGACACAATCTTTATTCTGTTTATAATCATCCGTGTTCAACTGTTTGATTAAGGATGACATTGTGATCTCCTCCATAAACTGGGCAGCTGTACAGGCTATGGGGATCAGGCTCTCTTTATCACTGTACTTAATCACTTTCTGTACAACCTGTTAAATCATAAACTTGTAAAGATTTCGTCTGCTTAACATGTAAACTTATTAGACCGTTGGTTTTCCCGTTTGAATGGTTTTACATTGGTAATTTTGGGGCCCTTTATAGCATGTTGTTTGGTGTGAGCCAATGCTCCGTGTTGAAGGTTGTACTTTAACCTATAATGGTTTACTTTTTAAATTGTTATTTGGATGGAGAGTTGTCTCATTGGCACTCACACCACATCTTCCTATATCTATTAACATTATAAATGATCCATGTAAATGAGATCATGGTCAGATGGACCCTGCCAAACAGATATCTTTCTACTCACTGCACACTGCATACAATTGACTTACTGCTTATGGTTAATTTGAAACGGACCTAATCATTTTAACTTCACATTGACCAATGAACAATGGCAATAACTGAACAAAGTCAAGGTCATATGTTACCTGCCAGACATATATGTGAACATTGCAATACACTGAATATATATAAATTAAACTATTTCTTATATTATCTAAGAAAAATTCTTAACCAGGGAAACTTAACTTGACCAATGAACGTGACCATTTCAATATGTACCCCTTATATCTGTATATGTAATCAGATACTATGAATTCATTATTATTTGTGAGACTCCAATTTTAGTGGATTCATGGAAAAGCCAATAAACAAGTTCCAATGTTCAACCATTAACAATTGTACATAAACTTAAATGTATATGAAAAAATATCAAAACAGTCAATTATCCAAGAAAATACATTTTTTTCTCAATCAATGAAAACTGGTATCCACAAAACAAATAAATTCACAGTAACTCAACATAAACGAGTGTAAGAATTAAACCTACAGTCTGGAATACATCTTTTGTTTCTGATCTGTTGAGTAAGTCCAGGATACATGGGATATCATGAACTTGTTTACATCCCAATAACTCGGCTGTAATGGCGGGAGCAGATTCTGGCCAGTGTGCTAATAATTTTCTGAGAACTTGTCTAGCATACAACACAGCCATTGCCATATTGACTTTATACAGGTATTCTCTAGAGCTAGATTTCCCTTGTTTTTCCAATTCCTTTTTGAGAAGTTCAGCGCTCCTGCTACGTTTTTGTTTCTGTATGTCATCTTCAACATCATTATCTGGTGTATTCATAAGCTTGGTGTCTTCAGAACTTGCTTCCTCTTTTGCCTTTTCAGGGATTCTACAATCAAAATTACAATGTTGATAAAACTTTTATACATTATCTATGATAAAATGGGTCTTTATTAAGACAATTGTGTGACCTCCTTGTCAGAACAGAATGCCGACTTTAGAAAACGATTTTTACATTTTTAAATATTTATTTCATTTATATTTGGTTAAATATTCTTACCATGAAAATACATTTATATTATAAAAAACATTGTAGTCTATGTTGTCTATGTTCTCATCTCAAAATTTAGATAAATTCATATAAAATCTCTCCTTCACATTTCAAAATTACAATTTTCAACACTTTTTTGTATGCAACTGGATGTGATGTACTATGATTTGGGTGTATTACACCTTGACAATATTTTCTTTTAGAAATGTATATAAAAAAAGTATAGTCAATTTATTAGGTAATTTGACAATCTTTTGTTAATACTTTGCTTAAGAATTATTACTAGTAGTTTGGATACAAAATATTATTCATAAATTAAACTTTTTTTGAGAGCAGCAAATAAGCTAAAGAAGGACAAAAAAAACCAACAGTTTTCTAACATAGTATTCAAAAATCATTTACTGTGCATGGAGATATATTGCCTTTGTGATTTTGTGTTCAGAGACATTTTCTAAATTGTTTCCCCTGAGAGGCAGCCAAATAATAAAATTGTCCCAGAGTGTAACAGTAACAGAATCTCAACCAGATGCTCCGCAGGGCGTAGCTTTATACGACCGCAGAGGTTGAACCCTGAACGGTTGGGGCAAGTATGGACACAACATTCAAGCTGGATTCAGCTCTAAATTTGGATTGTGATTAAATAGTTGACACAGCATAGGTTTCTGACACAGAATGAATGTGTTCTAATGAAATTAAAATTTTCGTTTTCTCTTAGAGCAATTCACTATGCTGTTGAATATTATTCCTCTCAAAAAAATGTTTGAAGAAATTTTCTTTTTATTTATGAAATTTCAAATGAGAAAATTGAACCCAATTTTTTTAATCACATCCCCCTTTCCCTTATTCCAAAACTAATCTCAAATAAAATTTCTAATGGAGTTTGCAACAATTACTACTCATTTAAATACATCATAAAATATTAAGATGTAAAAAAACTGCTTGTTATCACTGAATGGTAAAGATTATTATAATTTATCAGTTGGTAGTAAAAAGTGAATATACATTGTATATTGTATATATAACAAAGATTTAAGTTGATTCTGGACAAAGAAAGATAACTCCAAATAAAAAAAATTCTTACAATTAGATATTTCTTGCTTACTATTCTGGACAAAGAAAGATAACTCTAATTAAAAACAAAATTGCTATTTCACAATATTTTGCAATAAGATATTTCTTGCCATTGCACAATACTGTGCAATTGAAAAGACTTGCTATTGCACAAAACTTAATATAATAATTTTAGATCCTGATTTGGACCAACTTGAAAACTGGGCCCATAATCAAAAATCTAAGTACATGTTTGGATTCAGCATATCAAAGAACCCCAAGATTTCAATTTTTGTTAAAATCAAACTAAGTTTAATTTTGGACCCTTTGGACTTTAATGTAGACCAATTTGAAAACAAGACCAAAAATGAGGAATCTACATACACAGTTAGATTTTGGCATATCAAAGAACCCCATTTATTCAATTTTTGATGAAATCAAACAAGGTTTAATTTTGGACCCCGATTTGGACCAACTTGAAAACTGGGCCGATAATCAAGAATCTAAGTACATTTTTAGATTCAGCATATCAAAGAACCCAACCGATTCATTTTTTGTCAAAATCAAACAAAGTTTAATTTTGGACCCTTTGGACCTTAATGTAGACCAATTTGAAAACGGGACCAAAAGTTAAAAATCTACATACACAGTTAGATTCGGCATATCAAAGAACCCCAATTATTCAATTTTGATGAAATCAAACAAAGTTTAATTTTGGACCCTTTGGGCCCCTTATTCCTAAACTGTTGGGACCTAAACTCCCAAAATCAATACCAACCTTCCTTTTGTGGTCATAAACATTGTGTTTAAATTTCATTTTTTTCTATTTACTTAAACTAAAGTTATTGTGCGAAAACCAAGAATAATGCTTATTTGGGCCCTTTTTTGGCCCCTAATTCCTAAAATGTTGGGACCAAAACTCCCAAAATCAATACCAACCTTCCTTTAGTGGTCATAAACCTTGTGATAAAATTTTATAGATTTATATTCACTTTTACTAAAGTTAGAGTGCGAAAACTAAAAGTATTTGGACAACGACGACGACGACGACGACAATGACGACGACGACGACGACGCAGATGACGACGCCAACCCGATAGCAATATACGACGAAATTTTTTTCAAAATTTGCGGTCGTATAAAAATGATGATGGACATGAAACTTTAAGTTGATTTTTTATATATCTCTCAATTGGTCTTTTTCAAGAAGAAATAATTTTCTAATTTCTTGATAACTTTATTCTCAGAACAAATTTTAAAAATTGTCTATAATTGACAAGTATATTTGTAATACTTATTCCTATTCAGACGTAACTGTTCAAGTACTGTTATAAATATAAGTACACTAATAATGATTGAGTGTATGGCATTTAAATGAAGAAATTTAAAACCAGACTTAATAGAAAATTTACACTTGTTGAATTAAATCTACATAAGAATCTTCAATCCTTTAAAAAAAAATATATAAGGTAACTTTAATAACCTTTGTTAACTATTACATAGAAATGTGCCATAGATTTAGGACATTATGGTCACTGACCACTGCTAGTGCTTTTAAACATATACTTATTAATTCTAAAGCTATGGTTCAGAAATTATTAATTCTATCAATACATGTAGGTTTAACTTTTATTACCTGCACTTAATGTGACAAATAGTAAGGGAAATAAATCATATAAGAACTTGACATTTTTCTAAATTTCAAAATGGCTGCTGCAGAGTTCATACAAACAGCCCAGATTCCAGTAGGATGCCAGCTATGTGAGGGAGGAGATAAAATCCAGTGAAAATGTTTGGACTGTTCATTGTTGTTGTGTAGTAAATGTAAAGATAAGGTTCTTCTAAAGTTTAAAAATGACAGGGACCATAATATTATTGACATTAAGGAAGTAGGTCAGCCTGAAACAGAGACAAGATTTGACTTTCAAGATAATAAATGTGAAGAACACATAGGACAGGCTTGCTGCTTGTATTGTAAAACTTGTGAACAATTTATCTGTCTGAAATGCCTCTTCCAAGTACATATAGGTCATGATGTGATAGAAGAGGAAAAATACAAAGCTGAAATGAAAAGTGATTCAGACATTCAGATGGAGGGTGAAAATCAACTGAGAACATTATCCCATTCAAAATTTGACCCACGAAATTTACTGGAATTTCCTCACGGAGCTGGATCAGAAAACAATTTCAGGAGAGGTCATTTCAGAATTTACTGTCCATACACGTAATATGACAGTTACATCATCCAAAAGATAGTTCTCTAGCTTTAGATTAACTAAAATACAAAAAAACAGGACTAATATTTGTAGAAGCTTGTAAATGCAATAAAGAATCATTTCTACCATGGGGAGTACACATCACCAAAGATCAGAAATAGCTAGTTGGAGTCATGTGCTGAAAAAATAATTACATAAACTGGTGCTATAGAAGTTACTAGTCCCACTTCACTTGCTCTCTCTATTACAGGATATTTCTACATAGGATGTGGTATCAGTAGACAGAGGAAATAAGTTTAACTATATGAAATTAATTATTTTCGAATTTAGTTAACAATTAATTCTAAGGCTAGCTTTAAGAGATATGACTGAATTTAAACATTAAAAAAATCATAATCATCAAATTCCTCTGTGTTAATATATTTCTTATTGGGATATTCAAATAAATCAAGAACTCAATCTGAGAGCAGACTGAGACACCCATTCTAATACATAAATCTAACTTTAATGTAGAGGACTATATTAAGGTAATTGTTCTATTTTTGATACTATTTTTATTTCTACACATGGATATTAATTCAGGTTGTACATTATGGATTGTCACTTTATTGTTCAAATTTTTTAATGGAGATGGACATATATTGTTTATTGAACCATCATTTAGGAAAGAATGCCTTTTTCATTCTAATGCAACAACGTTTGTTATGTTAATTTTGATTTGATAACGTCACTTATTTACATGGCATCAATTAACAATTGATGTTATGGAATGTATGTGAATGGCGCAGATGACATATGACAGTTTTTTAAAACATGCTTTAAAGTTATTTTCTGTCAGTTTCATTAGAATGGAGATAACAACATTGTATTTAAAGCTCAGACGGCATCAATTGCGGATTTGTGAACAGTAAGATATTGTAAAATACGTGAAGTGAATAAAAGATAGACTTACTTATTCTGTGACTGTATGACTTAGTGATAGTAGATGCCTGTATCTATTAGATTCTCTGAGTCAGTGAATAAAAGATAGACTTACTTATTCTGTGACTGTATGACTTGATGATAGTAGATGCCTGTATCTATTAGATTCTCTGAGTCAGTGAATAAAAGATAGACTTACTTATTCTGTGACTGTATGACTTGGTGATAGTAGATGCCTGTATCTATTAGTTTCTCTGAGTCAGTGAATAAAAGATAGACTTACTTATTCTGTGACTGTATGACTTGATGATAGTAGATGCCTGTATCTATTAGTTTCTCTGAGTCAGTGAATAAAAGATAGACTTACTTATTCTGTGACTGTATGACTTGATGATAGTAGATGCCTGTATCTATTAGTTTCTCTGAGTCAGTGAATAAAAGATAGACTTACTTATTCTGTGACTGTATGACTTGATGATAGTAGATGCCTGTATCTATTAGTTTCTCTGAGTCAGTGAATAAAAGATAGACTTACTTATTCTGTGACTGTATGACTTGGTGATAGTAGATGCCTGTATCTATTAGTTTCTCTGAGTCAGTGAATAAAAGATAGACTTACTTATTCTGTGACTGTATGACTTGGTGATAGTAGATGCCTGTATCTATCAGTTTCTCTGAGTCAGTGAATAAAAGATAGACTTACTGATTCTGTGACTGTATGACTTGGTGATAGTAGATGCCTGTATCTATCAGTTTCTCTGAGTCAGTGAATAAAAGATAGACTTACTTATTCTGTGACTGTATGACTTGGTGATAGTAGATGCCTGTATCTATCAGTTTCTCTGAGTCAGTAGGGATGACTGGTGCTTCTTGTGTAGACGCAGTCAGACGTCCTCCCCTGAAACATAAAGTGAGTATACTTATTCTTGTTGTTTAACCCCGCCACATTTTTGCGCCTGTCCCAAGTCAGGAGCCTCTGGCCTTTGTTAGTCTTGTATTATTTTAATTTTAGTTTCTAGTGTACAATTTGGAGATTAGTATGGCGTTCATTATCACTGAACTAGTATATATATTTATTTAGGGGCCAGCTGAAGGACGTCTCCCGGTGCGGGAATTTCTCGCTGCATTGAAGACTTCTTGGTGACCTTCTGCTGTTGTCTTCTCTATGGTCTGGTTGTCTTTGACACATTCCCCATTTCCATTCTCAATTTTATCATGAATCATTGCAGCTAAAAATGGAAATGACTGGAACATATTTGTTGCTTGAGCCTTAATCATTTAGAGTCTTAATTTTCTGATGTTTTCAAATAAAATAAAGTTATAACAATTATATATTGATACATTTCTACTGTTCCAAATATTTATAAATCTGTAC
Organism: Mytilus trossulus; assembly: GCF_036588685.1. Lineage (NCBI taxonomy): Eukaryota > Metazoa > Mollusca > Bivalvia > Mytilida > Mytilidae > Mytilus > Mytilus trossulus. Next base: position 24,999,875 of record NC_086379.1, read on the forward strand.
TTACCATTTGAGTGCCATCTTCATAATCTCATCCTTTGTCTGTAATGCTGAACTTTCCAGACTGAAAAAGATAGATACTTTTACAAAACCAGTTATTCAATAAAGTTCCATGAGTGACGACATATATCATCACAGGAAAAGTGTGTTTTAGATCATATATTGTATGTAATGAGGTATGGCATTGAACCTGCACCAGTTATTAAATCAAATAATGAAAATTGCATAAAGGGTGTAGAAATAATTTACCAATGAATTATCAAGTACTGTAAACCAACTTCCCAAATACTTTATTTCGCGTTTTACCCATTCTAAGACTATTTCGGGGCTATTACATTTCGCGAATTTTATATTTACTTGATGTGGTTAAATAAGGAAAGATCTAAATTTACATATTCGCAATTTTTATTATTTTCTACTCGCGAAAGTCATGAAATTAAATCGCTTGCGAAAATAAGTTGGTTTACAGATCTCTTTAATTTGATGGCAGATATGAATTGTGACACTGATCTCCATAGTAAAAATAAAGGCCAAACTTTGAAAATTGAGTGAATGTTTTTGATAGTCATCATTCAATAACTAAAAGACAAATAGTATATTATTTCTGTAATACTTACTTTTCTATGAGTGCTTTATAACACTCTGAAGTATTTTTATCATTCATATCATAAATAGCTCTAAGTACATCTAATGGAACCTTACAATCACCATGGAAAAACTGAAATATACAAATTATAATCATAGAAAAGTTATTTGATATCACCCCCCCCCTCTGGTATAGTTTTTATAGCCTGCAAAATGCTTGATGAATGCATGCTGATCTTGTTTTGTCTTTTAGTTTTCTTGTAGTGGGTTGCTGTCTCATTGAAATATTGCCAGATATCCCTTTAAATGAAACTAAAGTTATTATTTTTAACTAAACTTGCCAAGGGACAAATTTTCACAACATGTATTTCCACATCCCTGCATGTAGTTTTAATAGTCACCAAAGTTCTTGATGACTGTATGCTGACCTCTGCTTGTCTTTTGATTTTCCTGTTGTTGCATTGCTGTCTCATAGAAATATACCCCCATATTCTTTTATTCATTTGTAGAACAAAAATCAGTATATAGCATGTTAAATGAAACTATAATTATTACTCGAACTCTAACCTTAAACATTCCCTTAGTATCATCGTCTGCGTCAGGGAATATACTATTGACATCATCATTCTCTGTGTCGTCTGCTACATTCTCATCATCATCAGACGATGAAGGAGAAGATGATATTGAAGATGAAGATGTAGACAACAGACTTTCTTTGTCATCTCCTGACTTTTTATCCTTGGATTTCATAGGTTTTAATGAGACAATAGAAGGTGGTTCTGGGAATGAAGGGTGTCTTCCTTTCTTTGCACTCGAGTTCACACCATCTGTATACAACATCAAGGACAGAACCTGAAATTTAAAATGATATATTATACATGTTTCAAAACATATATGATTAAATACTGGCTTTTAAATTGTTATTTGGATGGAAAGTTGTCTCATTGGCACTCACACCACATCTTCCTATATCTATTTATCAGCTCTCTAAAATTAATATCCATTCATTTGATGTGTTTGAGCTTTTGATATTGTCCATTCATTTGATGTGTTTGAGCTTTTGATTTTGTACATTCGTTTGATGTGTTTGAGCTTTTAATTTTGTACATTCGTTTGATGTGTTTGAGCTTTTGATTTTGTACATTTGTGTGATGTGTTTGAGCTTTTGATTTTGTACATACTTTTGATGTGTTTGAGCTTTTGATTTTGTACATTCGTTTGATGTGTATAAGCATTTAATTTTGTCCATTCATTTGAGCTTTTGAATTGTCAACTGATTAAGGACTTTCGGTTTTGAATTTTCCTCAGGGTTCAGTATTTTTGTGATTTACTTTTTATTAGATAAAAATAAAGAATTTCAAAACTAATCCCATATTTTTCTGCTGAAATTGTATGAAACCACACAAATTTAATCCTAGGAACTAAAAAATTTCTCCCCGAAATGAAAGTTGACATTTTGTCCAATATGAATTGGTAAAAGTTCTTTAAAGTTTCTTCAAATTAATCTGAAATAAATTTTTTAAGGAAATGAACAAACATTTGTTATAAATTGAGGTAAATGCATGAGGAAGCCACATAATAAAAAAATATTTGGAAAATTTAAATGTCCAGGATGTGCATTTACTATAACAAATGCTGATACTATAACTTACCTCCAAATCTTTAATGAGCCACTGCTGACTGAAATCTGTTCCTTTACTTGATAAATACACCAGACACTGAATAAAGCTGGCTTCAAATAGTTCTGTAGCATAATAAGTCTCCCCTAACTTTTTTAAGTTGTTGCTAAGGACTTTAAGGCTTAGTGATAACACCCACACTGCCTCCACAGAAATATCTTCATCAGTCTTGATCTTGGCTGTAATACTTTTTACAGTTTGTATAAAAACACTAAAGTGATCTGTATCCCATACTTCTGTTACCATACTGAGGCAATCAATAAATTTATCATTTATCTGAAAGTAAATTAAAAAGTTGAAATTCTATTTGATTAAAACATATTTTCTTGGACCGTTGAACATTTATAAAAAGACAACTAAATAAAAAATCCAAGTATGCTGGAAAATCTTCTGAAACAAAATTTTTTAAAAGCAAAATCTTATAATTGATCAAACATAAATCATGTGTTCACCAGAAAAAGTTGCAACCTGCATTATATAGTACATCTACCATAGTTGACCATGAAAATCTGAATTACTTCATGTAGAATTCATTACTTTTCTGAGGACTTATTTTGCAGTTTTTAAAATTTGCCACAAAACTTCTTGTTGTATTTATAGCTTGACAGACTTGCCTGTCCTTCATCTATTTAGGAGATAACTGTATTGTATTTTAAGCTCCGACGGCATCAATTGGGGATTTGATGGTCGCAAATCAAGTTTACTGGCGACGCATTAGCGGAGACAGTAAACAGGTATTTGCGACCATCAAATCCCCAATTGATGCCGTCGAAGCTTAAAATAAAATATTGTTATCTCCATTCTAATGAAACTGACAGAAAACAACGTTAAAACATGTATTTAAAATCTGTCATATGCCATCTGCGCTTGCGGTACGTCCCATAGCATCAATTGTCAATTGCCATGTAAATAAGTGATATTATCCAATCAAATTGAACGTTACAAACGTTGTTGCATTAGAATTGAGTTTTACAGATAAAGGTCAACCGTTCACCAGCCAATCATCTTTTAGCTCATTTATGGCGGGGAATTTTAGCGACCATATTCTGAAATACTGCAGTGTTATATTATATAATTAGTAATAACAAACTTGAAAAAAACAGAGAAAAAATTATCTGAATATGACAAGGGAGATACAAATGTAGGTTTAACTTACTGTATGTCTTTTCCTTGTTTTGATGTCTATGACTAGAGTTTGGTATTTATCAGGGAAATGTTTTAGGACCACACCTGTTTGCTCTGTTCCTATGTGACAAGGGGAGGTAATAAGATATAACTTACCGTGTGTCTTTTCCTTGTTTTGATGTCTATGACTAGAGTTTGGTATTTATCAGGGAAATGTTTTAGGACCACACCTGTTTGCTCTGTTCCTATATGACAAGGGGAGGTAATAAGATATAACTTACCGTGTGTCTTTTCCTTGTTTTGATGTCTATGACTAGAGTTTGGTATTTATCAGGGAAATGTTTTAGGACCACACCTGTTTGCTCTGTTCCTATATGACAAGGGGAGGTAATAAGATATAACTTACCGTGTGTCTTTTCCTTGTTTTGATGTCTATGACTAGAGTTTGGTATTTATCAGGGAAATGTTTTAGGACCACACCTGTTTGCTCTGTTCCTATATGACTAAAGTGGACCAATGTTCCTATTGTAAGTACCTAAAAAAAACCAAAAGCAGATCAATATTTTAGTACATCAATTTATCAGTGCTTATATGTATAAAAAAAAATACTGAACTCTGAGGAAAATTAAAAACAGAAAGTCCATAAGCAAATGGCAAAATCAAAAGCTCAATTCATATCAAAGATAAATCATAAAGAAAAACAAGAATGTGTCCAAAGTACACAGATGCCCCATCCTCACTATCATTTGCTATGTTCAATGTTCAGTGAAAATGTGGAACAATCTCTAATTTGGCATTAAAATTAGAAAAATCATATCATAGGGAACATGTGTACTAAGTTTCAAGTAGATGAACAAACGAAAGGGACGGACGGACACACAGACCAGAACACATAATGCCCATAAATGGGGCATAATAAATGGGGCATAATAAATGGGGCATAAAAATCAAATAAATCTAGGGTATTGTCATGGGAATAAGTTTACAGAGAATTCTAATATTTTTGGTTTTTCAAAAGAGACAATACAAGAAAAACATTAGAATTATTTGTAAGCACATCAATACCTCAGGGAAGCCAGCCATAACAAACAGTGCAAATATAGACTGCAGATCGGGTTTGTCTGTCATAGATAACACACAGTGTGTAAGGTGTTGATGGATTACCATCTTCCACTCAGTAGATATGTATAAACTCTGTAATATTCTGGCCACAGAACAGGCCCATTCTAATCCCCATCTGTAATAAAAAAAAATGAAATATTGATGCAAAAATGGCCAAATATAGACCCTGTGTAAACAGCAAAGATTTCAATGTAAAAGATGCTTTAGAGGTGAAGAAAAAAAGGCAATAAAAACAGTATATCAAGAAGAACAAGAGGCTGTCACAACGACAGCAAACCGGATTTATTAATATTTATTTGTGTCCTGCCAATATCACAAGAACCATAACTGATGAACGGTAAGTGAAAATCGTCAATATCAAATTTGACCTCCATTTTGTCATCAGTATCAACATATTAAAATTTGAAAAGCTTAGGTTGAATGGTTCATTAGTAAATGCACGGACACGACTGGAAAAGCCATTTTTCAATCTTTCAAGAACCATAACTCCTGATTGGTAAAAGTCAAAATCATCATTATTGAACTTGCCCTCTATTTTTTCATCAGTAACAACATATTTTTAAAATTTGGGAAGCTTTGGTTGAACAGTTCATGTGTAAATACACGGACACGACTGGAAATGCCATTTTTCAATCTTTCAAGAACCATAACTCCTGAACGGTAAAAGTCAAAAATCGTCATTATTGAACTTGACCTCCATTTTGTCATCAGTAACAACATATTAAAATTTGGGAAGATTTGGTTGAACAGTTCATGCGTAAATGCACGGACACGACTGGAAATGTCATTTTTCAATCTTTCAAGAACCATAACTCCTGAACGGTAAAAGTTAAAGTCGTCAATATTATACTTGACCTTCATTTTGTCATCAGTAACAACATATTAAAATTTGAAAAGCTTTGGTTGAATGGTTCACAAGTAAATGCACGGACAACATTTGGTTGACGCCAGCCTGACCGCCATACATCCCAAAATCAATTTTTGTCACAAAAATCCGGTTAAAAACTATTTTGGTTAATTCAAAGTTATCAGGCTTTTTAGGTTTTAGTTATTTCATACAATTCAGTCATTTAATTGTATCAACTTAAAGTAATAAAAAACCATATATCTGACTTACTTTTCTAAACAGTTTGCTCCAAACGAGAAGAGATATTTGATTGACTTTTGACCTTCAACTTCACTGGTCCAATCCTTAGTAATGACTGCCTCATCTGCTACCTAGTGTAAATAGTCAACTATATTTTCAAGATCATGGCAAAGTATATAAATGAATCAAAACATTAGAATAATAGTTCCTAAACAGTATAACCTCCCTTGGATTGTTATAAATCAGCATATTTCAAACTGTTTAAAAAATAGATAAATATCTGTAAAACCAAAACCAAAATGTTTCATCTATGTTAAATTTTTGAACATTGAATTGATTGATAATTTTTATGATAAACACATGTTTTATGCAAAACTGTATATTTTACAACAAAAATCAAATTTACAGGCATGCAGATTTTTTACTTGAAATGAGTTTTTTTCCATGTACTTTCTTATGCTTAAGAAGGCATTATCCAAAAAGAAAATATCCACAAAGCTAGAAAGCCAGAAAATAAATACCTTAGGTGACGATTTCTTCAACAATGGACCTAACAATCCCATAGCTAGATGTTGTGTGTTGACTTCATGGCCACTCTCTCCCCTGTTATAAATCATAAATAGTATAATATGAAAGTGTTTTATCAACAATTGTTTGATAAAAATGAAGACATTGATATGTAAATGACTTAAAACTTTGTTAAATTTTACAACATTGACTGTTAGGCACAAATCTAGAAATAAGTAAATTTCAGTAGAATATAGTCATTCTATAAAAAAATATTATTTCAAAATACAGAGAATTTTAACACAGGGTTAGTGGTTTTCAGGTATGTTGTTGAAATTCAAATCATAGTTAACAAATTGTAAATCAATTAAACTTCCCTTGCTCCTAAACAGTTAATATTCTATACTCACTTAGCTATTTTGAAGAGTAACTGTATAAACTCAACTGTTGAGAAATTAAACGTCACACCTGGAAGTGTACTCTGGAATAATATAAAATGAAGGATTCATATCACTTTGTTAGTATATTTTCAATGTAACTAACAAGTAAAACAGACATTTGTTGTAGACCAATTAGTGGATTGGGGAAAAGTTTTTTTTTTTTTTCAAGAACTTCAATGTATTTGTAAATTTTCACACATGAAGCAATATCTTTGAGTTATATACCATTATATATATTTTTAAAACAACTTTATCTTTTTTCAAAATTTAAGTTAAGACTTTTGAAACATTTATTATGATAACTAAATTCAGACAAATGTGAATACACACCTTTGAATCTGCTGGTATCATAGCTCCAAGTAATCCCATAACCCTCTCCTGGGAGTGAATTGCAAAAGCTTCCTCTTGTCGCTGTTCTAGTGACCTCCCTTCCTGTAAGATATCTTTACTTCCATCTAAAACAATAAACAAGTCCTGTAAAGTTAAAACTACTATAACAAAACCAATACTTTCATATTACAAAATGTCATTCCTTATCAAATTGTTACATAAAGCTCACTCAAAACTTAAAGCTAGAAATTAGTCATTCTATGTGTATACCTCGTGCATAACTCTAATTCCTTGTTTTGGCTTTGACTGTACTTTTGGTCCTTTTGGGATATATAAGCTCTTAAAAGTTTGTATAAGGTTTTTAATTTTATTTCTGACTAAAGCAATCACCTAGGAGACAAAAATTGTCATAAAGCAAATTACTGTATAAAGAACATGAGATAAATTTCAAGGCAGTGAGTGTTGTTGCTGAAAAATGCTTTCTAAGGAGGAGAAAATACAATGTCTTTGGAGGGGTCTTCTCTTGGGCTTTCAAAATAAAATAGGAAATTAAAAAGAAAAAGGCAACAATGGATTCAGTGAACAAAAATGAAAGTTTTCAGCAAAATTCATCTTATTGCATCACATCAAAAATATAATTGATGTAGCCAAAGAAATTTTAAATTTAGATACAAATACTACACAGAATGGACGTGACTTGGTACTTGTATATCCCAACAAACGAAAGCCACTAATTACAAATTTGAGAGAACTCACAATTAATTACTGAATTTCGTTTTTACCTTCAGCATCATCTGGTACTTGTTGAAGACAGTGAGTGACAGCATCTATACACTGACTCTGTAACTGGGCTGCTAACTTGATATAATCTGGGTCAGGATACTGATTATTATTATGGATTATATCACCTGTAGCTAAAGCTTGTACTGTAAACAGCAGCCATACATGTTGGTGTATGTAGGCTTGTATCATAGAGTCAGAACTTTGGGATGTCTTTACTGAAAAAGGAAGAATATTATGATCAGAAAAGAATTAAACATTAATTGAACTTAAAAACTTGTATCGTAATAAGAAAAAGAAATAATAGGCAAACTTAACTGCAAAGTATTTCAAATGAATGCACAACCACGATCATGATGCATATCAAGTCATTCAATTATACAATGTGAGAGCCTTTATACATGTACATGTATTGTATTTTCAAAATCCTTGACTCAAAAATAAATATATTTACAATGATACAGTGTGATTCCCTATAAAATATAACTGTATCATAATGGATTTAGCAGGGATTTGTTGCTCAATCTTTGGATTTCTGTTATTTGTCGTGTTGAGTGATGCATTTCTGTAATCTTTCTTTTGGCCATACGTTTTACCATTATTATGGCTTTTGAAGTACCCTTTTTTACAATAATTTTGTAACAAAGTTACTTACATTTAATCATTGGAAACTTTGTTATATCATGATCAGTATTGTGTCTGAAATTAAAAATAAATATTTATCTCCCAATTCCAAATAATGTGAAAGGTATATAAATTTGAAGATTGTCTTCTAAGTCTTAAAATTTGCTTTTGACACAAATTAGCAATATTTTATTTGAATTAGTAAAGCAAATATCTATACTCTTTCTTATAATTTGCATATCATAACAGTATACTGTAAATTCAGAAATTATTGAACGCATTTATTATTGCATTAATTAATGCAATTTAAATTTTTGCACTATTCAGGAAAATCCTGTACATGTATTCATATCATTAATTTGAAGTGCGAGTTCAAATTATTGCTATTATAACCATGTCACATTTTTTTGCAATAATAAAAACAAATTCATAATTTCTGAATTAACAGTTACTGTAGTAGAATATTGACATGACACAACTACAAGACAACTGTGAAAATAACCACTAAAATATACAAGTTTTGTCTTTGAAATCTCCATATCTAAACTATATCATAATAAACCACTTGACAATACCTTAGAAGTGCATGATATGAATATTCTTGTACCACTTTTGTGATCAATTGTTAGAGTAACTATTTCAAAACTTTTCACTTTGATTATTATTGAATAGAATGACATAATCTGAACAAACTTACTCTTTTGGAAAAGATCCTTTGTTATGACAGCCAATACAAAGGTCAAAATCTTCACACTGGTTACAATGTATTCTGGTACCCACTATAAAGGCTTGGCACATGTTACACTTATATCTGTAAAACATTTATAAAACATATTTTTTGGTAACCTACATAGATATTTCATAAAAACAGCAGTCCTATATTTTTTTCAATAATGAAACTAGTTTCAATAAAATCAAGAATCCTATATAGATGCTTTAGAGTTATTACATTAGCTGGTATATACGTAAAATCATTTTCTATGTTCAGTGGACCATGAAATTGAGGTGAAATCTCTAATTTGGCATTAAATATCACTAAAAACTACCTTGACCAAAAACTTTAACATGCAGCGGGACAGACAGGTGAGCAGACAGGCGGGGCATAAAAATCCTTAAGCAGTACTTACACCAGATGAACAAATTCATGGTCATCTGTATGATCACCTTCTGGCTTTACTCCCCCAGCAAAACATGTGGCACAAAGATCCATATCACTACACTGTAAACATCTGTATCTTCTGCCAGGTAGTGTCACACCACAACCATCACAAGATATCTCCACCTCAAGTAGGTCACAAAACCGTGCAACAAACATCTGAACTTGCTATTAAGAAATATAAAAAACATAATTGTAATTAAAGAACTAAAATGTGTTTAAGTCTCTCCCCCTGATAATAACTATAAAATTCATTCCCAAGGAGTTCACTTCTAAATTTGATGAAAGTAGAGTGCCCCTAAAAAATAAACATACTTATACATATTTATATTTATACATGGTTATACATATTTATAATAAAAGCATGTAAGCTTTACAAATTGTAGGGCTTATCAAAGGCAAAAAAAATTACATATGCTCTGAATATAAAAGGGAAAATTTACATGACAGTATTTATTTATTCTTAAAAATAAAGAAAAGTCCAAATTACCCTTTTTTCCTCTTTAAATTTTGGATCATCCACTTTGTTTTTTTCATACCACTCCTCAAAGCCAGAGGAGCAGTCCTCAAACCACTTGATAAACTTCTCATACTCCTTCAACTGATTGTCCTCGTCCTGATGGTCTACCATACAATCCCTCATCTTTACGGTTTCTGAGAATATGAAATAAATTTAATATAATCTATCTGCTGGTGGTTCAAACTGTCCACTTTACAGATTATTCATTGTTTGTTTTTGAAAAGTAATATTTTGTCCTATTGAAAATGTATGAGTGTATCATAGAAAAAAGTGTATTAACTGCATTCTCCAAAAAGAAAATTTTAAATTAATATAAGCAGATATGACTAGCCCTATGTTTTTAGAAGTGCCCGTTAAGAAACTTCTTGAGTAAAAAAATGATATTGCAGGTTAATATCTTCATGTCTTTAAAAAATTATGTCCTTATTTTATACTGCTAAAGCTTGGATGACAGGAAACATTAAAGCATGTTAAAAATAATAAATTTCTCATGAAGTTATTTGTTAACCATACCTTTAGCTACATCTAAGTACAGAGAGGGTAACTTAGTTTCTGTAACAAATGTCAGATCATAGGCCTACAAAAAATCAAATTAAATAGTATCAAATATCCCATTAATTATCAATAAACACTGGACCTATAATACAAACTGGAATTGTAATGAAAATTATACCATAAAACTTCAGTAAAATGAATTTCTGTTGTGGCATTTTACTATTATTTGAACAACTGGATGTCAGATTTCAACACTATCAAATAAACAAGTGTACTTGGTAATTGCAAAAAAGAACTATGGAAATTAATCTTCATCAAATTCATGATGCATTTGTAAATATTTCTAAAAAAATGAATCACTGTAAATTGTTTGCAGAGGTTAACGAGAAGAACGGTTTAGGTGTTGTTTTAAAGGTTTAATTCTCAAATGGCTCAACAAAAAAGAACTTTAAACTTTTATCTGAGTACAAAGACCTACCTGCCATTCCATATCTAGCAGATGTAACAGACATGCTTGAATGAACTCATAAGCTGGCATTATCTTCCTGTAAATATAGGTTGTAATTCTTATTTGAATATTGTATTTCATTGGCTGATTTTACATTTCTTAATGATTCTTTTCTTTCTACATGTATTTCTTAATTTCAATGTGACCAAAATGGCAAGAATTACATTCTCAAAATTTAAAATCTGTAGATGGACATAAACAGTAATTAAGGGAGTGTTACAACAAATGATAATGCAAAAAAACTATGTACCAATAACTCTAAATTGAGATTTATGTGTTACTTACTTGTCTAACTCATGCTTGTGTAGATTATGAAAGGGTTCAGACAATCTTCTGATCAGCTGGTAATAAGCTTGTCTGACCTTAGCCTCTTGTTGTAAACCACAACCATCTAATCCATCAGCATAGTGTTTAGCAAAGCCATCCTGATAGGACAATAATTCTTGGAAGAATAGCACAGCTGGTATCTGAAAATAAATAAAAGTTTTCTATGGATACTGATTTGTTTTAAAGCAAAGTAGTCTCCTGCTTTAATAAGACTGAGCAGAAACATTATTCATTATAAAATTAGTTACCCATAGTCAAAGATTGGACTTGAAAAAAAAGGTTGCAGTATTGTACAAGAAAAAAGTCAAGGTTGCTGTGTTGTACAAGAAAAAAGTAAAGGTTGCTGTGTTGTACAAGAAAAAAGTAAAGGTTGCTGAGTTGAACAAGAAAAAAGTAACTTAAATCAATAATCTGAGAGTGGCCTTGCCATAGAAGCAATGTTAGGTATTTTCATTCATACAATTTGCTTTTAGATTCAATATACTAAGTTGTATTGTACTTATTGCCAACATACCTGAAAAATTCCATTTGAGACAGATAGACAGTGAATCCTGAGGAATTCTGCTGTAAAGGAATAAACATCTGATACAGCTTTGGCATGGTTTACTCTCTCCTGAATCATTCTATTCACTCTGTAAAAACACAAAATAAATGGCCATTTTATTTTTAACAAATATCTTCTATAAACATTATAGAGCTCAAAACAAAATTGGGGCATGTTTGCTAAGAGATGTTAAATAAATATATAATCAGTATATTACTTTATATAAGACTTTAAAAGGGAGCTTGCTTGACTAAATGTTGGTGAAACTGTAAATACATAATCAGCTCATTACCAGTACTGTATTAAAACATAAAAAAAACCTGTTACAAAATAAGTGGTAAATTTAAATTAAACTGAATGCAAACATTTACAATCATGTTTCTCTTTTTATTGACAAGATTTTGTTTCTCTTTTACTTTATTTATATAAAAACAACTTTATAACAAACCTTTCTGTGGTCCATGCTGGATCCTGTACAAATTCTAACACCAGTCTAAAGGATGGGTATTTGTCTGTGACATCCAGCTTTAATATTAAAATATTACTTTAAATATGAATTAAAAAAAGATGAAATATACAATAGCACATCACAAGAATAAACTATACAAAATCATAAACAAGTCAAAAAAATTTAAAGTGAAAAAAAACCATTTACATATGAGAAAAGACAACCAATGATTAGGTTTCTGACTTGGGATATTAACATGTTTATATGAAGTAAAATAGTTCACTATGTCTACATTGAAAAACAGATATTTCCTTCACTCACCTTTAAATCTTTAGACTACTAATAATGAATGAATGAATTTTATTTCTCATTAACTACAAATTACAAAGTTACAGAGAATATATATGTATAAACAATTACATTTAATATTAAAGCACATGTGAACAATACAAACATAAACATTAAATTACAAACTAACCAGGAGGAGTGACCCTCACATTTATAATATTTATAAATCAACATAGTTTTTCAAGAACAATATAATTATTAGAGCTCATCAATTGTTGATATTTAAAAATATTATTAATTCGTATAATTTAATTTAATTTAATGTAATGAATTTCAAAATATTGTTTAATGTTTTATAACACATGATATCTGTCATCGATAATTTGACAAAAAATCTTTAAATACATTAGATGTAAAAAATAAAAAGGGTAAATGAAATAACAACTAATATGTTGTTACTGTCAAGGAGACAATGTAATATCTATAAAATTCCAATAATCCTAAATGACGATTTTGATACAAATATGGTCGGAAATAAATAATATAACAAATATAGCCTTTGTATGAGGTCAATACAGGATATATCGACCCAAAGAAGTATATCGACCTCGGACTTCGTCCTCAGTCAATATACTTCTTTCAGGTCAATATATCCTTGTATCGACCTCATACAAAGGCTGTATTTGTATAATATTCGGACGAAGAGTACAATAGTGTGGTAGCAACCTCTGAAGACAGCCTTTCTTGATGTAAAGCATTACATGACATAATATACTGATATTCATCACCTACGTCTCTTGATTCACAAAGATTGCACAACCAATCATTTCTTGATGTTATTCCACCCGTTAATGTATATTGAGAAATATTGAGGTAAATCATACCTTAATTTTTTCATTTTTCTTGTTAGAAAGTTTCTTCCACTGCTTTGCTGCTTTAGATCTCATCTGTTAATTCAAAATATATTCAGTCAGTGTTCCCCATTCTTATAAAATTATTCCTCATCGATTCATTTCAAAACATCATTTACTTTAATAAATATATATTGAAAATTTCTTTAAACACAACTATTTGATTTGGTATTAAACATGAATTAACCTGTAATTTTTGTAACTAAAATTAATAAACCTTTAAAAAACAGATTTTTTTTTTTAAAAACACTTCAAACCGAGTAAAAACAAGTGAAACTGTGTGCTCCTGCTCACTAATGAAACATCCGCCCAAATATTTCGGTAAACAGGAATTTGTTGAGTGTTGAATCTGAAAACGCATCAGACAGTATAGGTGACTTATATAACCCCTGAAACCAAATTTCAGAAATCCTTGTATTGTAGTTCCTGAAAATATTCATGGGACAGACTGATGGATGGATGGACAGACAGAGGTAAAACAGTATACCCCCCACTTTTTCAAAGCGGGACTATAACTTACATGTGCATAGTAAATAATACATTCTAACATGACGTCCTTCAAACGCTTTGAGTACACACCCGTGGTAAAATATGAATATATTTCATGGGCTGTTCCCATTGTACCCCCACGTCATATGTTTTTTAATGAATGAGCGACTCGACGTCATAGAACAATGACGTCAGAATATAAGCAATTTACGGGAAAATACACGCTTGTGAAACGGAAAATCATCACAACAAGGAAACGTTAACAAATGATGCTAAAATGAGTTATATTAGCCGTTTTTGTATACATATGAGACATATAAGTACAATAATAATTAGATTAATCTAAAATTATCTAATTATGTTATCATAAATAGTTTAAGCATCATCATTTATTCAGTTTGCTCCGTTATTTTACGTCAATTTAATAGTGCGTTTATATATTGGAACGGCAAATAATGCCATCACCTAGAGCGCTTCGATCCAAAATAATTGCCGTATTTGTCCTATTAGAATCGAAATAATTCATGGGGGCTTGAATATATCTAGATTTTACCACGGGTTGTCCCTTTATGCCGATATTTTACCCCTCGCTATCGCTCAGGGTAAAATATTTGTCATAAAGGGCCAACCCGTGGTAAAATCACGATATATTCAAGCCCCCATGAATTATTTCTTAAATAACCTAATAGTGCTATTAAAAGACGATTAATGCTATTACTCACCTCATTTTTTAACTGGATCTTTGTTAAACCAGCAAACTTCAACAGGTACATAGCCTTATCTTTACATACCAATGCTGCAAAAATATATATGCTTCTATGTAAATATTGTTTTTGCACTGTTTGGGTTAAATAGATTGAGGGTTAAGTAAAAAAAATGTTTGCTAATGTAAGGTGACAATTAGGGCTAAAAAGATATCAAATATTCAAACAACCTTGATTTAAATTTTTTTTTAACTTATAAATGAAAGTGGAGATAAGTCATTTGAATGTTGGCAATTATTACAGCCGTCCATACTGCTACCTGGAACTCTACACTAAGTAAAAAATGTTTATTTAGGACAGTGTGCATCTTCAGACCTTTAAGAAACTACAAACATGATTTTTGTTCACTTATTTTCTTTTAAATCTTATCATTGGTCTGAACAATTACCAGGTTCCTCGTCATTTTCTTCTTCTTTTTCTGCTGCAGCTATTTTCTGTTTAAGTTGTAGCTATCAAAAGAAATTATAGCATGTAAAAGAAATTTTAGACACAGGGAAATCATTTCTGTTAATGCAAGCTAATGTTTGTCTATAATTCCTGATACACAATACATAATAACTACATTTCAAATGTCTGGGGAAATATTACATTTGTTCAAAAAGTAATTTTTAAATCATTGCTGAAAGATGAAAGACTAATGTACTTATGTTGTACTGTTATACCACTGTATGTATGTGCCTGTCCCAAGTTAGGAGCCTGTAATTCAGCGGTTGTCGTTTGTTTATGTGTTACATATTTGTTTTCTTTCCTTTTTGTACATAAATTAATCCATTTATAGTTAGCTCGTTTGAATTGTTTTACTTTGTCATTTCGGGGCCTTATATGCAGTACTGGCTTTGCTCATAGTTGGAGGATGTACGGTGACCTATAGTTGTTAATTTCTGTGTTAATTTGGTCTCTTGTGGAGAGTTGTACATGTCTCATTGGCAATCATACCACATCTTCTTTTTTTTTTAGAATGAAAATTAATTGTTGAAGTGCTTATTACTATTTCTTTAAAATCACATTGTTGTAGATTAATTTTGTATATCTCTGCTTTCTGCATATTGCAACAAAATACATACCAATTGCATTCTGATGGACTCAGCTGTGGAATAAGCATGTAATATACCGTCTGATACACAATGGTCTCCAATGGATACAGCTAAAATTAAAATTAAACAAACTTAACTGTAAATGCACAATCATTAAAAAAAATATCCTCAACCAATACAGGTGAAATAAATAATCAAAAAATATCCAAATGAACCATCTGAAACACAATAATCTCCAATGGATAACCGATCTATTATTGCAAAGTTAATTGAAAATGTATTTATAAACTTTCTCTAAGTTATTGACCTCATACTAAAATAATTCTAAAATGTTGCCCATCTTGTAAACTTACCAATATATTATTGTAATGTTTTCACAGTTGTGTAACCAAGGTAACTAACTAGTATATTTTAGTATATCCTCTCTCTCTTGCTTGTTGTATGACTATTGTAATTATTTGAAAGTATGTGCCTGTCCCAAGTCAGGAGCCTGTAATTCAGTGGTTGTCGTTTGTTTATGTGTAACATATTTGTTTTTCATTCTCTTATTTTGTACATCAATTAGGTCTTTAGTTTTCTTGTTTGAATTGTTTTACCTTTACATTTCGGGCAATTTAAAGCTGACTATGTGATATGGGCTTTGCTCATTGTTGAAGGTCGTATGGAGACCTATGGTTGTTTCATCTTTTTTTTTATATATCAACAAAATATTTAATTAGATCATTAAAGTTGTTGAGCAGCCACTGTAACCTACCTATATATTTCTGTATATCTTTTAATTGTTGTGTAACTATAGTAACCTACCTATATATTTCTGTAAATCTTCTCTGAGTTGTTGTGTATGCCATATAAGGGAAGTAAACACTGCAATGACAGCATTCTCTATAGTTTCTCCTCCAACTTGTAGTCCTTTGTTATGGTCTCGACACCTTTTTACAAATAATTGTAATATAAGTGACTTTGCTATTCAATTTGTCAAGTTTTGAAATAAAAAGAAGGGTTTTTGAATATTCACAAAATAAAAATTACAACATAACACAGTAGATATCTGTCGTCTTAAGTCAGAATATGTCTTTGTTAACATCTTAATGTGTGTGTCCATTCAGGACAATTTATTCATAACTTGGCAGGATTAATGGGGGAAATTGGCAGAATATACCAAGGGGCATTGAAAAATCACAAATTAACAAAAAAAACAGAAAAAACCTTGGTCAAAAAGAAAAAAGTCAAAAGATTAACAACAGTACCAACAAAACTTGAGATACACAATTAACTAGAGAGAACCCAGGTGCTTGAAAGTGTCACCAGTTCCTACTATACTTCACTGTCATGTTATTGCTGTTAAATACAGTGATGAACCATACAAAGTGATAAAGCATCGCACAAGAGTGGAACTGTAATTGTCTACCTCACTAACCCTAAGACAAATTTAGATATATATATAAAAAGTTTAAACCCGCTGGATATGTTTGCCCCTGTCCTAATTCAGGAACCTGATGTTCAGTAGTTGCTGTTTGTTGATGTGGTTCATAAGTGTTTCTTGTTTTTTGTATAGATTAGACTGTTGGTTTTCTCATTTGAATGGTTTCTCACAAGTCATTTTTTTCTGGCCTTTTATAGCTTGTTGTTTGGTTCTTGCTGTTGTAGACCATACTTTGACCTATCATCATTTACTTTTACAAATTATGACTTGGATGGAGAGTTGCCTCATTGGCACTCATACCACATCTTTTTATATCTATACAAATTGTTAAATGGCTATTCAGATCTTAACATATCTTCAAGTAAATAAAATAGAATAACAGGTATATCTAATAGTGTACTTACTTTTCAATAAGCCTGAGTGGAGCCCCTTCTTTCCTGTCAATTACTTCCAACAGAAACTCTAGCACACTTCCTGATGATTCTGCTTGCTGAAAAATATGGAAAAAAATTAAATATTTTTCATATTTTAGTTTTTATATTCACTAAAATATTGGCTGCCAAAATAATCACATTTTTGTCTGGTTAATATTACATGGATATCACTATTGATAAAGGAGAAAATTCATACACGATCAATAAATATGTCAGAATTTATGGAAATAATACCCTAATCAAAGGATCCATAGAATGTGCAGTGCGAGGGATAAGGTCTGTCATATTTTTTTGTAAAATTATTTTTGGGCTTATTCAAGACATTGTTTTTTCATTTGAATATATTACATTTTGTCATGTCAGGGAATTTTTTAGCCTACTAAATGGTATGGGTTTTGATCCATGTTGAAGGCCATATGGTTACCTCTAGTTATACCTTCATCCTTTGGTCTTGTGGATAGCTGCTGGTTACCATATCACATTTTCTTAGTTTTATACATTTGTTATATACTTCTAAGCAAATAACTTACAAATTTTCCTGACAATGAGTGTTGAAGTTTTCCTATCATATATCCCCCTCTAAACAGAGTTGTCCAGAGTTCACTCCGTAACACATCTTGTTCAGCAGTGTCCTCTGGGCCAATAGCCAAGGTCTTAACAGCCTCTGTAAAACAAAGAGTAATTAACATGAAACAAAGAAAAACAAGAATTTGTTGATGGGTTTTTAGAAAAAAATGTCATTTCCTGGGATCTTAAATTTTGTGTTTCATAGCTATTGAAATTTTCATTTTTCATTTCATTCCACATTAAATTGGGTGGTTTTTCGTTAAAATATGAACAAGTAAATGATATGGTGGATATGACTTGCATTTCATCCAATAATACAAGAATTCTATAATTATCCTGAAGCTTAAAATGATTAGAAAATGCAGCTTATTAATAATGATGTAGTAATAAATACATTTCTAACTAACTAAAAATAACTAGGAAAAGTAATAAATGATTAAATAAAATTTATAAAAAGTTAAAAACAGCATCTTACGTGAGTTGGAAGCTAAGGTTGCTCCACACAGACGACCCATTAATTTTGTTAGACTAAGCTGTAAGTCAAAAGGCCATGATAAAGGTACATCAGGACTTCCTCTAGCTGTCACCTGTAACATTAAAACTATGTATCAAAGTAGATGTTGAGTAAAATTGTGTGGTTTTCTTTTATCTTTGGTTGACTGAAATCATAATTAAAAATTTGATGATGATTATAATATTACAATTACTGATATATGTATAACGATAATAAAATTGACAAATCTGTTAAACTTGAAGCATGCTGAAGATGATTTTAGAAGAAAAAAAACCCACCAAAAATACAATGAATAAATAAAATCATTGCAAAATAGTTTTATAAACCATTTGGTTTAACAGATGTCTTACTTTAAATTTATATCCCCATTCTGTATTACTGTTATCAGAATGAAACAGGAAGTGAACATGTGGCCCTGTAAACTGGACTTGTCTTGGCCATTTGTTAGAGCCAACCCGCTGATCAAACTTCATCTGGTAACCAGTAGCATCAGTAAACATCAAGTAGTCATACCTACATAACAAAAGATGGTCATTATTTTATGGCATTCTATACAATTATCATTACTTGAAGGGTATAAGTTTCTTGACTTTTTGTAGTTCGTAAAGGTAAGCAAATTTTGAAAAGACCTTTCTGTAATAAATTTTAAACCACATCTCCATGGAATTACATATATCCAAATTTTTTTTACATCATCCAGTAACATTTTGCTGGAATATAACTATTAATTTGTATTTGAAAAAGATGCATTTATTATGTGAAAGTCAGTACTGATCATTCTCCCAATTCAATACAAAAAGGTTTCAATGCTGATATTTAAAGTTGGTACTTGCATAAACATAATTTTAAACACAATGCTGAGAGTACAATTTGTTTACCTTCTTTCTGTTTCACATCTTGGATCAAAATCTATGATGAATCTGTTAGCTCCTGGACAACTGAATACCTGAAAACAAGAATAGTTATGAATATACAGAGCATTTTTTTTATCTCCCATTGTTAATAAGTTCCTAAAAGGTGCAAAACAAGCTACAGCTACCTCTATTTCAGGAAAACTTGTTAAGGTTCTGCAGAATGTAGAATCTTTTTCGACAAAAGTCGAAGGCTTGACAAAAATCTACATTTTTGAAAAAATTACCTTTTCTGAAATGTAACTGAAGCTTTTTTCAGAATTTTAAATTTTGAAAGCTTCGCCTGTACATTATCAAAAAAAAAATTCTTACGTTCTGGTAATACAAGGTATTTATCTCCATAACCCATGATTTAAGTTATCAACTATACTAGAAATATACCTGTGTTTCATGTTCATTGTTATGGTAACTATGTGATGACTCCACTTCCCATGTCCTTAGTACAATGTCATCTGTCTGGACAGTTGACCAATGATCACTTGTTATCTGAAAAAACATTTTATTGATTAATGATGTAAAATATCCAGAACAAATATAAAGTTTTTCTTAGTTCATGAAATAATTAATAGTGTAGATATTTAAGTAAATGCATTAAAAAATAATAATCTATTTAAAAACAAAAGTGATTATTTTTGTTACATGAACTTTTTGTTATACAATGTACAAGAATTCAGCAACCAAAAACCAATCACAACTGAGGTCATCGTTCGGAAATTTTTCATCTTTGACCTTTATTGTAGTTCTTTATAACACTAAATCTATGAGTTCTCCTGGTATGTTCAGTGAAATTAGACAAAACTTGCATGGGGAGTTGTCTCTTTGCCTCTTCTACCACTTCTTCAAATTTATATTGCTCATTATCTGCCTCAAATACTGTGGATTCATTTATTGTCCTGGATATTTATTTTATATTTATTTATTGGAGAAAAAAATTATTAATCATGGATAATAAATTTCATGGTATTGTCAAAAAAATTTCCTTTTTTAGTCTTTATACAGTTTTGCTTTTAAAAGTCTACATACTGGCGACAAAACACTTTTTTTTGGAAAAAATAAAAAATCCAGAGTAAGACTGTTTTTTTTTAAAGTTTGACAACATGCAAATAAATAACAATCACCTTACAGCAGAAGAGCAAAAAAACTTATATTTCAGAAATAAGTATGACAACTTACATTTGGAAATATTTCAGGAAGCATTTTAGCAAGGTCATTGAGGTCAAGGACAAGATGTTGGAAACTGTGAATTAGCACCACCCTAGCTGTTGATCCACAATAATCACAGATGTAGGTCAGCATCATTATCTGTTATCACAAAAGTCAACATTAAACAAAATTACAAATATGTATCAGTAATAAAATAAACTTGGATCAGAGCTCAAAACAAAAATTACATGTTCAATTTGTGCCAGTCAAATATATGGAAAGTACTTTCCTATAGTAAAAACTAAATTTAAAAACAATGCAATTGTCTCCTGACTGTAACATGAAGAACTTAACATTATCAGTACCCAGTAATTTGCAATATATATGATCATATATACATGCTTAAGGTGGTATGGGAGTCTAAAATAAAAATGATAGAATTTGTTCATACTTTGCCAAAACGTAGTATCTATTGATATATGTTGAAAAATATAATAAAAATGATAGGTCACTGCGCATTTTCTCAAGGTACAGAACATAATAAAATGACACATTTTGTATGGTTTACACAGGAAAAAACACCAATTTGTAATTAGAAACTAAACAAAATGATAGGATTGTTATATACTTAAGGAAAAGATTGCTTTCATACATTGCTTTGAGAATATCAAAAGAAAAGATAGGGTCACCGTATATTTTTTCCGGCTAAAATACAAAATAGAAAAATTCCATGTAGAATCCTTCAGAAAATGAATCGTTTTAGAGTAACCTCCCCTTAAAATGCCAATTTAATTTTTTTTAGAAACAACAAAAAATAATCAACATTTACAAAAATATTAATAATTATCAGTTATATTCTTATAAATTGGTTCTTTTAGATGAAAATTCACATTAAATATCTGTATTCCTACATTAAATTTTGCTAAGTTGATAAGAAATCTGGACCTTTGTTTCATGTTTTTTTTAAATCCAAGATGGAGGAAGACACCCATACCACCTTAACCCTTCCATATTTGTATGTGCCTGTCTGTAGTTAGGAGCCTGTAATTCAGTGGCTGTTGCTTGTTGCTGAATATCATATTTGTTGTTCATTTATTTATTTTGAACATAAATCAGGCCATTATTTGTCGTGTTTGAATTATTTTACATTTGTTATTTCAGGGCCTTTTACGGCTTGCTGTGCTGTATGGGTTTTGTTTGTTGTTGGAAGACAGTACAATGAGCTTTGGTTGCTCTCTATATTTGGTTTCAGGAGGAGAGGCTATAATGCCATATCATCTTATTTTTATAAGTTTAAAAATAGTTTAAGTATGTCTTACCAACTGTCTGATAATGTTTCCAAGGAAGGAAGAGTTTGGAATCTTGAAAAACTCCATCTGAAAATAAAAGTGTACTATTGATTATACATAATTTGCAGGTATTTACACTGCAGATCCTACTATTTTGAAAAAAAAGCTGGAACAGGGAGCCTAAGCTCCTGCATAGAATGGTGACAGAAAGCAAAAAGATTTTTTTAAACAGCTCTAGATAAAGTTTAAGCAACTAGTTGCAGGAAAACTGGTTTAACAAATGTATGATTGTAAAGGATACAAAGCCTATAGACTTAGTCACAGGTATAAATACAAACATTATTATTATTGCTAGTTTACTTTAATCTTACTTTAATCTTACTGACTGATAATTTCCTTTCACAGCAAAGAAGAGTGATATGAAATATTATTGCTAGAAACTAAGGGTGCACATGCAGTTTTCAATGTAATTGTAGGTAAAATAGTGTTAAACAGATTATCATTGGTAATCTCAGATTGATTGCTTTTCTCACTTTGGCCATACTGGCTCAAGTGAGAAAATCAAACTTATTGAGATGACCAAAAATAATCTTTATTCTTTTACTTATCTAAAGGTTATCTAAGGTTATCTACCTACCAGTTTCTCCTTTGACTGTTTTAACAACAGTTTACAAGCATTTGTTCCTTTCTTAGCAACAGACATGGCATCTACAAAATCAAATAATTCATAATATTTATATCACCAACTTTCATTTCCAAAACATGCAAAATTCTGTTTCACAAGAGTAAAAGTGAAACTGACAAGTTGAATGAAAATCAAATAATGCCATCAAATAATAAGCCATAAAAAGTTTGCTATAAAACATACAACCATGTAACAAGCAATGAATTCCTATGAACAAATTTACTGTAAACATTTGATTTGATTTTTTGTGTTATGCCAACTTTAAGCACAGCTTTTAGGCTATTTTGTGGCGGCCAGTTTTTTCTTGGTGGAGGATGCTGGAGAGCCTGTAGAAAACCACTGATCTTCAATAGGAAAACTGACAATCATAGTTGATTAAGATTATAGTCGAGTGTACCCGCTTGAGCGGGGTTCAAACTCACAACCTCAGTATTGACTTGCTAATGATTACAGTAGTAACTACTTAGACCACTTGACCACAGAGACCAATGCACTGTTAATAAGACTTATGTTAGTAGGTTATTTCTATGTCTGACATTACTCTGTAAATAGTACTTACACTGGTATGCTATTTCTATGACTTTTTCTTTCTGTAGGTCTGTTCGAGTCTCTTCCTCTAACATGTGTGACCAGCACCATGATAGTAGACTGGTCTGTAATGAACATACCAGCTCCAGGAGGTGTATCACTTGTTCATGACACTCCCCTGTATCTAACGTATCTGTAAACTCATGGTAGGTCACAGAAAGCATGGTCTCCATTATATCTAACACAGCCTGAGAATTGTAGTCCTGAAAAATATATCAGTAAATAGGTTACATATAGAACTCTTTTTCTTGTTGCTTTATGCCGCAAGTTTATTGTTATATTTGAACTAACATTTAAGATCCATTTTAAAACATCTGGTGATCAGTTTATTTGGCAATCACAGGGTTAAAGAACATCTGTTGTGTGACCTCAGGGTCAAATGAGTTTTGCTAAAATATGCTTTTTCACTTTTTTGGTCTTTTGGAAAATGTTGTTTGTGCTGTATTTTAGACCCCTCTACCTTAGAAATTTGTTATGCATGCACAGATATACAAATTGCAGTTTTTATCCAATGAAATCATAGCTTTGAATTTTGTTTTCAATTTAGACTTGAGTAATTAGAGACATATATAGAACTATTTTTCTTGTTGCTTTATCTTATATTTCAAAGGGTTGCTTTTATTTGAAAAATTTTGTTTTGATGGTATATACATTTCTGATTTGATTTATTTATATTTTTCTACAAACCAAAGACACAAGTGTTGTACAAGACTTTCTTTGTATGTTTTCTTCAGATGTATTTTGGTTATTTGTGTCATTTGGTTGCCATCTCTTTGACAAAAAAAAATCACATCTGCTTTATTCATATAAATGTAGTTTTTAATATTCGTACTTAGGAAGAGAAAGTCAACAAAAAGTCAAATTGACCTAAAATTCAGGTTGTAATTCTGAATCAAGACACATCTTACAACTTTATTATTATACACTGCTGACATAAAGATCTATCATTCATTCTAATTGATAAAAAATTTTGCTGAGGTAATGCAAAATTGTCCTATTTGAATTATCACTATACTTTTAAGATATTTACATTATGTTAAAGTTTCTTTCTCATTGCCTCTTTTACTTTAAGTAAATTATTGCCTCTTTTACTTTAAGTAAATTATTGCCTCTTTGAATAAAAGTAAATATCCAAGTTCAAAAGACACTGTCACATATGGACAAAGTGAAGTACAATTATCTTACCTCTTTGACATGGTTTGGAAGTTCTAACAAACCACTGGGATCTACAGAGCTGAAAAATCTACACAAAGACTGGAATACTAACATCACAGATGGAGACTTAGACAAATTCTGTAAATATTAAACATATTTTATAGCTTCAAGATGTAAAATGACTGAAAGGACTATCTCAGAAATTGTGTTGTATTATGGGTCATTCTTTTAATGTTCTGATTGGTCCATACTTTCTTACAACATAAGTTATGAGGATTCACATGTAATTCTGAATAAGTGTATAAAGTTGTTTGCTAAAGAAGTTTTAACAAGAAAATATTATAGACTCTTAACATAAAATATTTCAAATATTGTCAGCCATATAAGAAGAAATAAGATTGGTCTATTTTTGCATCAAAATCATTACATCAAAAAGTTTTATAAGTTTTCTACAATTAACTTAAGTTGTGCAGGTGGAAAAAGACCAATTATTACCAAATTCTTATTTCTTAAGGTGGTACCCAACACTTTAACTAAAATTAATTTAGCTCGTTTAATTTTCATAAAATTTTGACAAAGTATTTACTTTGACCCTTTGACAAATGTATAAAAATTTCAAAATATTTTAACCAATCGTTTTATCAGAAAATTTACACTTGGTTATATAGTAGTTTGACAAACACTTGTTTTGATCATTGAGAAGATTAATATTCCCTTAAAAGACAATGTAATTAAAACGTTAAGCTGATTTTACAGAGTTATCTCCCTGTAGTGTTAGGTACCACCTTAAACAAGAAAAGATAAACGTCAAATTAGATCTGTATAAAGTTACCTCAACATGGTGCATCATTGAAAACAGCTGTTTTCTTCTGGCATCTTTGTCTGGGAAAAACATCGCTGCACCTGAATAAGAGGACATTCATCACTCATTTAGTCTTCTTTTATTTTTATTTAAATTCATTTAAATAAATCAACAGATAAAATTCAATAAAACATACTAGAAACACTTGGAAGAGGGTAAAAATTTTCAAAAATGAAATGCTGTAACTGTAAATCTAACCTGAGGGTGGTAAAGACTTCCCAGATTTTAGCTCTATTTAAGGATGTTTGCTGCTAAGTTTTCAAAATAAATAACTTTTCATAAAACTAGTATGTATTGATAGGGAATAAATTGAGGAATCAAAATAGCAAAAAAATATAGGGGTCCATGTGCTTGTTTAGGAGATATTAGCCATTGCAATTTTGGCGGGAAAATTTTCTCTCTTGATTTTTCATAGCTTTATCATTGACCAGTTAAAGTTCTCAAATACTATTAAAAAAATAAATAAAATTTTATAAGACTTTTACAAATGACTTATAATTATACATGTAAGAGATTTATAAAAAGAAAATTGGGGGTTCATGGGGAAAAATTTTAAAGGCATTCAAATGAATAAAACCAGAGGATTTCGAAAATCTGACAAAATTCCAAAACATGACAAGCAGACATCCTTAATGTTGTTTGTCATTATTAAGTAACTTACCCTCTACAATTAGCTGTTTACATAATCTGTATTTCTTACTAGTCTTAACTACTGCAGAGTCATCGATTACTTTACAGAAATGTTCAAACATCTCCTCTGCACATTTCTGTAAGAAAATTATAGAAAAATTACTATCTAAATGATTCTAGAAGATAAATTACATAAATGTTTTATTTTATTTTCATTGAAAATAATCCATGTCAGAACCTTTCTGATGTTAAAAATTCATAAGAAACATGAACTAGAGGCTCTCAAGAGCCTGTATCGCTCACCTGAAACAACCTGGGTTTTAGAATTCATAAAAATAAAGATAAAAATTGATGGAAGGGGTGCGGACTATGCAGTACTATAGGATTTCATGACCTTTTTTTTCCAGAGTTCGGATACGATGTTGAACGAGGTTTGGCCAAGAAACAGAAACATCATGTGTTGTCAATGTTATAATGTATTCTTGACAACTCTTTGTATTATTTAGAAATAAAATAAACAATCCAACTGTATTCTTGACTACTCTTTGTATTTTTTTAAATAAAATAAACAATTTAACCGTGTTGACTTAGTAATTTGCATAAAATTCAGCCATTGATCGAATGTCCGCTTTGTTTCGGATTTGGTCAAATTTGTGTCATTACATCTCAACAGTGTACCTGAATCCTGAATATCAATGAAAGATGAACCCTTCAATGGTAAAACCGTAATAGTCAAGTTGAAACCTAGTGAAATCTTCCCAAGATCGATTGTGTTTAATATTATTCGCGTGTGTAACAGGTAAACAACGAAGCGCCATTTTGAAAGTGTGTGATTAAAGTATCAAATATTTTCGTATTCCGACTTTTTTGTGTTCAACTCTTAACTTATCTACGTAAATGAATCAAGACCTGACATTTTTTAATTGTAAATTGTAACCATTAATACTGAAAGTGTAAACCCGAAAGAAGTGTAATTTTGTATACGAAACTATATTTCCAGGTGAAAGGTCATATTGTGCAGGTGTATCGTCTTACATGAATGAGTTTACGGGTGTGTGTTGAAAGCTATTAATTAACCATGTCAACTTTTGACAAGTGATGAATGTAATTCAATAACCTGAGGCAGTTCTTCAAATCAATAAAAGAAATGATAAGATTAAAGAGTTATAACAATTTAATATACCAAAAGGGATAAGCTTGGTTTTTACAGTCTGAGTTGAATTCATTTTCGATCTTAACTGTTTGATCTTTAATTTCTTTTGTTTGATAGCATACCAAATATTTATTTTTAGATATTTATGGTGAGTTGAATAACACCTGTATCACTCAGATTACAATTCTACCTTCACATCTAAGTTTGTATTTAGCCTATTGAATACTTATTTAGCCTTGAGAATTGAAAGGTCAGTTTCCCATTCATACAATAGTAGTTGATAAATTTGGCTTCATGCCATTTACCTTGTCCAAAATTAAGGTCACTTTATTGTTATTGTGATATTGTTAAAGTACAAAAGAACTCTATATTCTGACCAATACTTAAAACTTTGTGCATCTTGATTTAATTCTTAAAAATCTGTTAATGTTGAGTTTTAGGGGTTATTTAAGGTTATATTAAATTGCATATTTCTTTACATGGTAGTTTTTTTCCCCAAGATATTAAAAAAACTATCTGCTTGACTGTTATAGAAATAGACTATGCTTGCAGGTTATCTATTACACTGTCTTGTCTTTAGTTTACACCAAATCTGACAAATTATTATTTAGTTGCAAAATATTTTAAATGAGACCTGCAATTTTAAATGTGCATTGAACAATGTTGAAGGTTAAAATAATCATATAAACTAGAATAAAGAAACATCTTGGTCCCAAAAAAAATCAACCAGGATATAAAATTCCAAATATTAATTTATCATTGTTTATTACACTAATATCAGTTGAAATCTCAAGCCACTGGTTTTTATGTTTACAATTTAGGTCATGTCCCAACAGAAAATCATTATGTGACATTACAATGTACTCTTATCACAAACACATAAGGTCACTGTGAAATATACAACAAGGACAAGAAACTATCAGTTATATCACCAGTTTGACCAGATGTTTAGTTTAAAACCAGTTTGACTAGATGTGTCCTATATATTGACAATGTAAATGACATGAGGACCTGCATGGGTTTTTTAATATCTCTATTCTTTAAATTTTTATGGCATTTTCCTTTTAACATGTTTAATAGCCTTAAAAATAACTCTCATTCTGTAAAATGTTCATGAAAATGATTTTACTATATAGTCTTTTTGTTACAAGATTATTTATCAATTATGTACATTGATCATTATATTATCAGTATTGCATTACGGTTTATACTAAAGTTACCTTTTCAAGTTCACATTTATTATTTATACTTTTGCACCACAGTATTATCTATATTTTATTTTATTGTTCATTTTCTCTTTTCTCTATTTTTTTGTTGCTATTACATGTATTCTCTATTCTGTAAACCCCATTCTGACCCTCATAGGTAAACTTCTATTGTATGAATGGGCTAAACTGACCTTTCAATTCTCAAGGCTAAATAAGTCTTTCATAGGCTAAATACAAACTTACCTGTCAAGGTAGAAATGTAATCTGAGTGATATCGGTGTTTTTCAAGTGACCATAAACAGTTTATTGGCTTGGGCAAGCTACCACTAACAATGATATCAAAAGTGATAAGCCGATAGTTAAATGTACATGATTGAATTAACATTTATTACATGAATACAGTTCTTACTTTCATTGTTTGGGACTTTAAATTAATTAGTAAAGAATGATAGTCTGTAAGACGATTTAATTAAGCAATTAAATAGAATCTTTTGAAGACTTTTAAAATAGATTAAATACATATCTTTTAAGTCCTCTTTTACAAACTGATCATAATTTTATATTCATCATCGATCTTTTAACCACAATGATTAGTGTGTTGCAATCTTTAACAAAGATTAAAAATATATCATTAAAGATCCCATTCAGAAACTTATCATAAGTTTTAACTGACTATCCATCTCTTTAACAACAATACTTACTATATTGCCGATCTCGGCAAAAAAAAAAATAAAAAAAAAATACCGCAAATTCGGCATTTTCCGTCATTGTTTGTGGACCCGATCTTGTCAAAAGTTGCAGCGGACTATACAAGCGAACTAGACTTTTTCCTCGATATTTGGGGATGAAGAAGGGGTGCGGACTATACACAAATGCGGACAATACACAGCCGAATACGATACAACTTAACAACCTCATAAGGAAAGGAACATTTATGCTATGTTGGTTTCATTCAACTCAGTGGTTCTCTAAAAGAAGAAATTTGTATGTATTTCTTGTAGGGTTCTATGTTAAACTAAGTCCTCCCTATGGTGACCATCTAGGAAGTTGGATTGGCGACAAAGTAACAACACTTGGTCGGCATCTCATTAGGAACGTTCATGCTATGTTTGGTTTCAATCCATTCAGTGGTTCTCTAGAAGCAGTCATTTATATGCATTTCCCATAGGGTCCTATGTTAAACTAAGTCCCCCGCTGGCGGCCATCTTGAATGATTGATCGACTACAAAGTAACAAAACTTGGTCAGCACCTCATAAGGAACATTCATGCCATGTTTGGTTCATTCCATTCAGTGGTTCTCTAGAAGAAGTCATTTGTATGCATTTCCAATAGGGTCCTATGTTAAATTAAATCCCCTGCTGGCGGCCATCTTGGATGATGGAACCATTACAAAGTAACAACACTTGGTCAGCACTTCATAAGGAACATTCATGCCGTGTTTGATTTCATTCCATTTAGTGGTTTTCTAGAAGAAGTCATTTGTATGCATTTCCCATAGGGTCCTATGTTAAACTAAGTCCCCTGCTGGCGGCCATCTTGGATGATGGATTGGCTACAAAGTAACAACACTTGGTCAGCACCCCATAAGGAACATTCATGCCATGTTTGGTTTCATTCCATTCAGTGGTTCTCTAAAAGAAGTCATTTGTATGCATTTCCCATAGGGTCCTATGTAAAACTAAGTCGGCCGCTGGCGGCCATCTTTGATGATGGATCGGCTGCAAAGTAACAACACTTGGTCAGCACCTCATAATGAACATTCATGCCATGTTTGGTTTCATTCCATTCAGTGGTTCTCTAGAAGCAGTCAATTGTATGCATTTCCAATAGGGTCCTATGTTAAACTAAGTTCCCCGCTGTCAGCCATCTTGGATGATGGATCAGCTACAAAGTAACAACACTTGGTCAGCACCCCATAAGGAACATTCATGCTATGTTTGGTTATATTCCATTCAGTGGTTCTCTAGAAAAAGTCATTTGTATGCATTTCCCGTAGGGTCCTATGTTAAACTAAGTCCCCCGCTGGCGGCCATCTTGGATGATGGATCTGCTACAAAGTAACAACACTTGGTCAGCACCTCATAAGGAACATTCATGCCATGTTTGGTTACATTCCATTCAGTGGTTCTCTAGAAGAAGTCATTTGTATGCATTTCCCATAGGGTCCTATGTTAAACTAAGTCCCCCGCTGGCGGCCATCTTGGATGATGGATCGACTACAAAGTGACAACACTTGGTCAGCAACTCATAAGGAACATTCATGCCATGTTTGGTTCCATTCCATTCAGTGGTTCTCTAGAAGAAGTTCAAAATATAAATTGTTAATGACAACGACGGACGACGGACGCGAAGTGGTGAGAAAAGCTCACTTGGCCCTTCGGGCCAGGTGAGCTAAAAATGAAAGTATCCTAGCTCAATAATAAATTTCTGACATTATATCTTTACCTTTTTCTCTCCCTCTGGAGCAGACGACACTGGCAGAAGACAATACATCAACTGTAACATCAAAATAGCACAACTCTGCCATTTCTCTTGGTCACTATAAAATATGGGTCAAATGTGCTAATTAATATCATACAATTAAGACACGTTTTTATAAAATCTTGTTTGTTTTTTTTTGTTTTTTTTGTCAAGATACATCACATCATATAATACACACTTGAACATTTAGTGCAATACTAGTAGATCATCTTTTAATATCAAATTCAAATATATTCCAAATGTCACTGAGATCAAACTGGGTAAAATTACAATCTGCTTAATGAAATCGGGTGTAAATATTGTTAGATTGCAATACTATTTTTGGAAAATTCAGTCAAATTAGAGAAATCTCACAAAATGGTACCCCTTAACAAAAATCTAGACTGTCTTTGTCTGTTTTATTGTGTAATTTTGATTGAGTGTATCTTGTTCTCATGGTAACTTACTTATCTCTGAAAGCAGTATATAGTTCCCACAAGGTATCTATAGGTGTATCTCCAAACTCCAAGTAATCTGACTTCCCTGAGGAAATACCTTTCTTCACCTAAAAATAACAATAGGAGCTAACATAGAATTGTCAATATTTTGAGTTAGAGCTGGTAGACTTATATTCTATACTTTTGATATTACTTTTCGTAATAGTAGTACACTACACTGTAAAAATCTTTTTGAGATAGAGCAGATGCGATTTTTTAAAATATTTTTTTTATTTATTGTCTAAAAGAAATGTACTACAAAATATCTGTGTTGTCAGGCCAGTGACTTTTAGTTGCTACTTCTACCTCATTTAGTTTTTGTTGAAGAAATGCCTCATAATCAATCATACCATATCTTCTTATTTTTTTTTTACAGAAAATGAAAAAGCCTTTCTATGATTTTTTAGTCTTCACTTTTTAAAAAAAATCTATTTTTTATTACCTTTATGCTCATTTCTCTAGCTATACGTTTTAAAAATCTTTGATATTTCAATTGTGTAGCAATAAGCAAACTAATTTGACAAGATTTATCCAACAACTTTCAGATCAGCCCTAAAATGTAAGTACACTTAAGTGTCCATTTAAAATAGCATTAAAAACAAGCAAAAACAGAAGTTTATACTTTACAGCACTATTTTTTGATTTTATCTTTTAACAAACATTAGCATTCTACAAATCATAGTCAATTCATATCAAAACATGTTGCTAATTTCTACCTGATCCTGTGCTAGATCAACTATGAACTCTAATACATGTTGTATAATCTCTAAACTGTTACAGTTTGGTTTCTTGTCAGGGTTTGGAGGATGCTTCACCTGCAAAAGTGTCAAATTTCTATAATGATAGATTATTTCTTATATAATAAAATTTCAATAAGAGTCAAAAAATTACATCTATCTTTAAAAGTAGCAATTTAACAAAAGAGAAAGGAGGCATTTGTAGTAAAATTGATTATTGCTATTTTACAGAAATTTCCTTTAATCTTACTGACTGATTATTTCTTTTTTCAACACAGTAGAGTGATATGAAAAATAATCACTAGAAACTAAGGGCACATGTGCCTGTTGTCAATGAAATTAACAACGTTGTCATAGGTAAAATAGTGATAAACAGATTAGCATTGGTCATCTCAACTCAATTGTTTTTCTCATGTACGCCGTTTGGGCTCAAGCAATAAAATCAATCTGGTTGTGATGATCAATGATAATCTATAGTTATAAAATTTTGATTGGCCAGTCCACTTTTCAAAATATCTTGTAACAAGGATTCTGTAAAAGTTGACTATCTGTATGCAGGCCTGTAGCCAGGAATTTCCAAGGGTTGGTTCGTTGTACTCACAAACTCGACTTTAACAGTCACAATTCGAACAGAACATTGACTTTAATAGTGCTTATTTGTTTTCAAAGGGGGGGGGGGTCGTCCAAAACCCCCAAACCCCCTGGCTACGGGTATGGTATGAAAAGTAGGCATGCACTTGACTGCTATAAAAACCTACAGACACTTCCTCATCTATCAAAACTTGTTTTCTAGGAAATCCATAAAATCTGACCCCAGCTACTGACAGCTTTGTTTCCTTCTCTTGTCGAGGTTCTAACAGCTTTATCAGGATATACTGAAACATATATAAAATATAATAAACAATTTGTGAAATTTTAAACATGCAGTAACGATATTAAAAATTAGAATCCAGGAAATTTTGTTTAAATTTATGTTTTTCCTAACAAGACTAAAACACTTTTAATATTACAGGTATTCTGATTATATTTAATCAATGAATTGAGGGATTACAACAACAAAAAACAGCAGAAAACTTACAAGTGCATTGACAGAGACAAAAAACTTACAAGTGCATTGACAGAGACAAAAAACTTACAAGTGCATTGACAGAGACAAAAATTTTCAGATACCAAAAAGTTCTGTCAAAAATTATGTGTCTTATGTAAAACTTACCTGCCCAACAGGATGCCAAGTAACTGGGATGTCTATTTCATTGCTGCAATGAGAACAATATTGATATTTATAGATTATCGGGTTTTCTACACATTGATATCGTAAAATATCAGCCGCGAGCCACAATGTGAACCTTTTTAGCGAGTGAGCGTAGCAATCAAGCTAAAAAGTTTCACATTGTGTTGAGCGGTTGATATATTACAATATCTATATGAAGAAAACCTGATTATCTTTTTGTTGTTTTATTACTGATCTTTTCTTTCTCCCTAAGACAGTTTAAGCTTGATGAAAGAGCAAGCCTGATAACGTCTCCTCTCGAATTGTGACGTCGCTGATAACTTCTCCTCTCACATTGTGACGTTGCTGATAATGCCTGGTCTCGTTTTGAAATCTTGATACGAGAATTACGACAGAGCAGGGTGATATTGGTGTAGGGTAGGACGATAAAATAAGACACTAAACCACATACATGTATCAGTAAGTTGGTAATTTTATTTCTATTTAATATATTGACCTGGGACCAACAAACAATTGACATATTGTCTTGATATCTGTCTGTTTTTGAAGACTGCATGTTGCCCTATGAATTTGATATGTTATTTTTGTTTATTTGATTGGTGTTTACAGTAACTATAGCATTATTGGATATTTTGTGGCTGCCAGTTTTATAGATGGAGGGAGTCAGAGTGCTCAGAGTTGTCATTTTTGCTATTGACAGCTGTCTTATTCAAAAGATAAACCATATCTTTTTTTATTTTATTCAAATGTATTTCAATTGAATGTTACTTTTATGTCCATTCTAACGAAAACAATTGATCCCCTTACTCATATCTTACCAATCATCTTCAAATGTAAAATAGGCCACAGGATTGTCTGGTTTGCCTGCTATACCTGCTCCCCTGTAAAAAAAAAAATATATGAAATAGGCCACAGGATTGTCTGGTTTCCCTGCTATACCGGCTCCCCTGTAAAAAAAAACAAATATGAAATAGGCCACAGGATTGTCTGGTTTGCCTGCTATACCGGCTCCCCTGTAAAAAAAAAAATATATGAAATAGGCCACAGGATTGTCTGGTTTCCCTGCTATACCGGCTCCCCTGTAAAAAAAAACAAATATGAAATAGGCCACAGGATTGTCTGGTTTCCCTGCTATACCGGCTCCCCTGTAAAAAAAAAACAAATATGAAATAGGCCACAGGATTGTCTGGTTTCCCTGCTATACTGGCTCCCCTGTAAAAAAAAACAAATATGAAATAGGCCACAGGATTGTCTGGTTTCCCTGCTATACCGGCTCCCCTGTAAAAAAAAACAAATATGAAATAGGCCACAGGATTGTCTGGTTTCCCTGCTATACCGGCTCCCCTGTAAAAAAAAAACAAATATGAAATAGGCCACAGGACTGTCTGGTTTCCCTGCTATACCGGCTCCTCTGTAAAAAAAAAAACAAATATGAAATAGGCCACAGGATTGTCTGTTTTCCCTGCTATACCGGCTCCCCTGTAAAAAAAAACAAATATGAAATAGGCCACAGGATTGTTTGGTTTGCCCACTATACCGGCTCCCCTGTAAAATAAACAAATATGAAATAGGCCACAGGATTGTCTGGTTTGCCTGCTATACCGGCTCCCCTGTAAAAAAAAACAAATATGAATTAGGCCACAGGATTGTCTGGTTTCCCTGCTATGCCTGCTTCCCTGTAAAATAAAAAACAAATATGAAATAGGCCACAGGATTGTCTGGTTTCCCTGCTATACCGGCTCCCCTGTAAAAAAAAACAAATATGAAATAGGCCACAGGATTGTCTGGTTTACCAGCTATGCCTGCTCCCCTGTAAAAAAAACAAATATGAAGGTACAATGTAAAAAACAAATATTTAAGAAGGAGACCATCACCCATCTATGTCCAATTACAAAGTAACCAAGTTGAGATCATTTAAAGTTTCATAATGAGTGAGAAATGGATATCCCTTGATATCAACTTCTTGTTTAATTTCAAAATAATAATTAGAAAAAGACATTTTGTATCCTGAAGAAACTAGAGCAACGATGCAAAACACCATGATGAACATATAGAAAGCACAGAAACCAAATTTATTTTTTTCAGAGACCAAAACATTACATATTTAAGAATTAATAATATTCAATATTAAATCATAGTTGTATTGCTTCCTATTTGAGTTTTTATTTTACATAAATTAGAACCAACCTGACTTGTACACTGAAATCATACTCCATTTTCCCCCAGTCATCATAACTCTCAAATCTTTTGGCATGCTCTTCCATGTTAAATTTCTCAGTGCTGAAAAGGTATTGGAGGTGAATCATTTGTAAAACAGTGATCTAAATTCAGCTCCAAGGTCATTTTTATTCTAGTTAAATACAATGTTAAGTTTCCATAGAGGCTTAACTCAGGTGTTTTTCTTTGCACCACTATGTTTCATTTCGTTCTACTTGTAAACTTTATATATTGTCTGGATATCTATACCATGCCATGTGACAAAAATAACCTCATTACATCTCTGTCTTTATATCATAAAAATCTTTAAGTCTTCTAATAAATGCCAGCTGGTTGAATCAAATTACTTATTAAAAAAAAAAAGATCTGTTAAAATATGAATAACTTCATTAATAAAACTACCCTTTTTTTAACTAGTCATAACATTTGAAAAGTATAATTTATACAATCTAAGTAATTTACCTGTCCCTATAAACAAATAAAAGTCCTCGTCTAACTCCTTTACTACCTTGTGCATTCTGAAAATTATTAAAAAAAAACCCATTAAAATGTATAATGAATTGTTCTTTCACACCTGTATAATGAATATACAAGTTGAAAATAAGTTGTAAGCCTAGGCTTATGGTGATTCATATTTTCCCATCTAAACATTTTTCCATAAAAAGGAAAATGTATTTCACTGTACATAATACATCAGAAAATCAGTCTTTTCGTATTATAAAGATTTTTTAATATAACATTAAATTCTGTATAGATTCCAAGCTGAAATTCTCACAGATTGAAAATAATTTTGTCTGTGTTTAAAAGCTTGTGACTTGGGCTGAAGACTGATTTTGCAAATACAATAGACCACAACCTGAATATGTCCAAATAATTCTCAAACTTTCACAATTCATCTTGCAGGTATTTCTCTAAGTACAGTATTAAATAACAACTAACAGTTATGCTTTTCTTTATACTGTAAACCAACTTATTTTCATGAATACTTTATTTCACATTTGACCCTTTCAAGACTTCTTCACAGCTATTTCATTAGCGATTTTCTAATTTACTTTATGTAGTTCACTAAGAAAAGATCCAAGTTTTACATATTTCCAGGCAATTTATATTTGCGTTATTTTCTACTGGCAAAAGTTGCGAAAATAAATCGCTTGTAAAAATAAGTTGGTTTATAGTAATTCTATTTTATCAATACCTTCAGTCTAATCCTAGTGATCTGTATAAACTCTGTACTTTTAAATATAATGTTACACTTTGTTTTCCCTTCCTCTGTTGTATAAAATGCTAAAACATAAACAAACATGGAATTAAAAAAGTTAACAGTTCATATTTTCTCTCGTACAGTTATATCTTGAAAATCGTCTGTGTATTTGATAATACATTCAAAATTGTGTCAAGCAACCCTTTATTGTTCTATCTTTACATCATACATATAATTTACTCCTTAATTTTTTTGTAATTCTGGATATTTAATTTTTATTTAATAACACAGTTTTGAATTCTTTTGAAACACACCTAACAACAAGAAATTTAATAAGCTTCAATACTTATGCTATGACTTAATTCATAATTGGCATAATTTGGTTTGATGCTTGAAGACATCATTTGTTTTTCAAGATTTTTTCGTTTGTACTTTTTTCTGTTTAAAATCAATTATGGTTGATTATTTTAATTTAAAATTCTTAAGAATGGCTGTTGTTACAATAATTTTGTTAGCAGTTTCATTTCATTTCATAATGCCATGATCACTCTTGATTGGTGAACAATGCCACCATCAGTAATCCTCCATGTTAATATTACCTTCTACAGGCAATGAAGTCCATGTATGATTGAGTAGATTTTCTGGTCCTGAATTATCATCAGATTTCCCTCCATCCGTACCAAGTATTGTCACTGCTAACTGGTGCCCTGTTTATAATTAAGTCACATTTCAAAATAAGTATGTATACAACTTACCTGTTTTAATTTCTGAAGTAACCTTTATTACACCACAAAAATTTACAGATGCTCAACAATATTCTTTAATCTGCTCAGTGCATAATATTCTTACCGTATTTACACATTTATTATGAACATTTATAAGCTGAAGGATGCCTCCGGGTGCAGGAATTTCTTGCTACATTGAAGACCTGTTGGTGACCTTCTGCTGTTGTTTTTTCTATGGTCGGGTTGTTGTCTTTTTGACACATTCCCCATTCCCATTCTCAATTTTATTCAGTTGAAAAACTTGCTTCTAGTGACTTAATCTTATAGGTATGTTTTCAGTATATAGGGGCTTTTTTTCAGGCCCCATTATAAACTCTTTTATTCCAAGACCCATATTGTTTAAAGTTAATGAATAAACAAACAAGTATGAGAAAGTCAAACATATCTATACTAGTCAATTCTTTTTACAAACCCAATTGGTCAAAATAGACATTCACAAGAAACATGATCTTCATGGTTCAAAATGACAATATTGTCTTGTTCAGAATTTCAGATATAAAAGGTCCCTTTCATAAGACATGTCTAATGACAAACATACAAACCTGATTTTTCCCAACATGAATCTCTGGCCTGTAACATCTTTCTCAATAATTCTGAACACGGCAAATTTGTTTCTGGGAATTCTGAAAATAAATTCAACATGACAATGGAAAATTGACAATAGATAAATTATAAAACTATTTTATTATTATTTTACAAAAAGACGTTCAAGTGCAAGCATAACTTTTTAATTAAGTATATCTAGAATTCAGCTGAATGTGCATATTACGTAACATAACAACAGAATTTATTTCACTTGTATAATCCTTTCTGCTGACAAACACATCCTGAACTAATTTTTTAATAACTAAATCCAGATTCATGAACTTTAAACTACATAAAAGC
Source organism: Mytilus trossulus (assembly GCF_036588685.1). Classification (NCBI taxonomy): domain Eukaryota; kingdom Metazoa; phylum Mollusca; class Bivalvia; order Mytilida; family Mytilidae; genus Mytilus; species Mytilus trossulus. Next base: position 25,038,211 of record NC_086379.1, read on the forward strand.
GTATTTTACTAACTATATTATACACCTTTTCACTATTTGCTGAAAGTACTGGCTCACATAAATTTTGATGTCACAAGAGAAAATGTCAGATGAAATAAGAAAAAAATGATTATGATATGATGTCAATAGTTCAAGTGCAGTAAAATTCACAATCAAGAAATTACAGTTTCTGAATAACGATAAGGTATATTTAAATGCTGAATGACAAAAATTATAGTCACCTTGAAGAAGTTTTAAGGTCCTGAGTATTCCCCCCACATTTCCTCTGGCTAGATTGAAGGATAGGAGCATATGTAATCCTTCCTGAACAACTTCTCCATCATTACTACTACAATAAAAATTATCGTAAATCAGAAGAAAAAAATTTAAGGGAAACAATTCTGCACTAGTCTTAATTTAGAGAGCAGATATATTTTTCAAGCTAACAAAACAGTAGATGTTATTATATTATCATACATTTGTATCATACATTATATTATCATACATAAATTTCATTTCTGTCCACAGCTGCATAAAAATTAATTTACAGCTATAATAACTTAATTAGTAAGAATTATAATACTATAAATTGAGAAAAAAAATGATGTATTGTTTTTCAGATAACACCTCATCTACCAAAATTGAACTTCATCTATTTAATATTTAAGCATACAATAAAGTATGTTGCAAATGTTAAAATGTTGAAAATAATGGATTTCAAACAATACAAATAAAGATATAAGAACATAACTATGTGGCTTCAATTATCACAAGTCTAAGTAAGAATTGAAAGTTCAATGACTTAATTTTGGACATTTTTTCTCCAGTAAACAGGTGTAACCTGTTCATAGAAAATAACCCATGATTGGTCTGTTCACAAGTTTCATCATAGCATATAATGCATCGATTTTCCCAAACTTACAGAGCTATATCTGTGACAAACTTCTCCACCTCCTGTAGAACATATTTAGATAAAAACTTTGGTCTCTCTGTACTGGCAGGACACAATGACAATGGTGGTATGTTATCTAAAGCTCTCCTGAAATAAAGAAAAAATAAATGTTATAAAAGAGCTAAAAAAAATTAAACATTTCAACTAAGGTTACAAATCATCACTCACTATCAAGAGTTTACATTTCTGTCTGTAGGACTAAACAACTCCAAAACGATATCTAACCTAATAATGATTGCATGCTCAGCTAGCAAGCAAGCTTACCAAAGATATTATCTTTATCTACACACTCATGTCATATTGCTGTAATTACTGTTCATATTTCAAAATTATTGATTTGAGCTTCTATGGTCTGTATATTTCAGTTACATTGGTGATTATGGTTACTAGAATCTGTATGCAGTAACTACCTTGGTTATTCCAATTCATTTACAGAAGTTAATTGTGCATTGAATTGTAATGTAATGGTATCTGTTGATACTAGAATATGTATGTGTTAGTACTTTATTTCCAGAAGCTGGGGACTTTGTGGCAATCTCATAGAACTGACAGTTGCTAAAACTATATGATAAAAGTACTATAAACCAAATTATTTTCGCGACTTTTGCTAGTATAAATATTTCATGCATATAAATTGTCCCATATATGTAAAACTTGGATCTCTCCTTATTAAATTACATCAGGTAAATTAGATCAATACTAAATTAAATAGCTGCGAAATGGACTAGCAAGGGTAAAACACAAAATAAAGTATCTGCAACAATAAGTTGGTATGCAGTATCTTATTATATGGTTGATTTAGAGTAAAGTCTGTATAATTTACCTTGTATGTTCTAGTACCATTGGTCTGAGTTGTGGATTGAGTGGTAATGTCATGGTTACTGTAGAGGCTAGAATCTGAATGTACCATACAGCTGCTGCATCTCCAACATTTATACCTAATTCCTTCATTACTCTGTAATAAATTAGTAAGTTATGATAATTTTTGCGGACCAGTTATTGTTCTGTAGACAAAGTCATTTAATTTTAGTTATATTTTAATATATACCTTTGCTTTCTTAATTTTAAACATATCTCTATACAAACAAATAAAGTTTTTTTGTTTTTTTTTATTATAAGGTGTGTTTGTTTCAGTTGTAAATCTTTGATAGTATTTTTTATAATATAGGTCTTTGAACCTACATGTTTTGTACTTTCAGCATACATGGCGGTCTTGTACGAAGTTTGATCTCTTTAGAATGTCAAACCAAATACTTAAAACAGGTATTTGCTGCTTTTTTGCCAAGCATATGGTATTTACACAAAATGTAGGAGTGAGAGCAAAGTCGAACTTGATTCCAATCAGAAATGTGTATCCTAATAAAGTGACAAGTTGTTCTGCAGACAGTAGCATGTGTACTAGCACATTCAAAATTGACTCAGTATGTTGTTCTCTGACAGTAATAACGTTGTTTAATCATCAGCATACAAATATCATTCTTACTGTATGCCTGTTATGCTAGTAGTTACACATTATGCTCAAATACATGTATATTCATGTTTGTATTTATAAAAGGAAAATTGCATTGTATAAGATGTATTTGTAGTACCTTTTTTTTACAATCTGCAACATAGTTATTATATTATTAAGAAAATCTTCTATCAAACTTACTTGTACCCCACAGTTTTGATTCCATGAATCCTGGTATCACAGCCATCATTTCTACATCTCTTTATGTTTATCTGTATGACTGTCAAAATAACATTCACATCAAAAGTATAAAGCACACAAACAAACAAGATATGATGTATAAGAATTCTTTCATTTGATTTCTGCACCATCTGTCTTTACAATAATCATTTAATTTTGTATATTCATGCAAAGTTATAAAAGCAATATATTGCTACGTTCAATGGATTTTAAAAATATTTTCGATCAAATTACTGAACAATTACATAAATTTTTACATTTTGTACACAATAAGTCATGTGAGATATGTGACAAAATATTGTATTTTTCAGTACATGCTCTATAAATCATTGCCCAATGTTAGGAGAATATATATAAAATCTTTTTACTTACTTGGGTAATAAATCTTACAGTTCTTCAACAAGACAACATCACCTGTCACATGACTGAAATATAATTATATATGTAAATTTTAAACTGTCAGACATTAAAATTTCAGTTATAATTTGTCAACATTGATTGCATGTTGGTGTTTTAACACCACTTTTAAGCGCCACATTTGGTCTATTTCATGCAGTCAGTTTTTCCAGGTGGGGGAAGCCGAAGTGCCAGGAGAAAACCATCGATAGGAAAACTGACAATCCTAGTCAATTAAGATTGGAGTTGAGTGCACCCACACAAGCAAGGTTCAAACTCACCTCAGTGTTGTCCCCATTTATATATAGTAAAGCATTGCAATAGGATCTGTATTTTAATCAGATTTGTATATCCCACAAATGTTTTTTCATGTATCATCATATAATGAAGTTAATACCAACTTGAATTTGTCTTAAACCATTTTTAAAGGACCCTTGGTATATGTTATTATGTCCCTTTTAAGAGAGGGCTTTTGCTCTGATGAAATAAGTTATTTATGTATTTGAGATTTTCTTCATTTACAATTTGAATCCAAACCATATTCCACATTTTCTTTCTAAAAACAAGAGAGCTAACATAGTTATTCAGATATTTCCACCAAGAATTCTTCATTTTTTTATATAAGTTTACCTGGGAATCCTAATTTCTTTGAGTTGTCTAAGGCTCCTGAAGTTTTTCCCAGCAACAATATGTATAAGTTCTGGCATATAACTAGAGTCAGAGGAAGCCACTGCTACGGATAAAGTCTTTATCACAACATTTGTCTTCGTATGTAATCTAAAAATACAGGAAAAGTTCAAATAAAGGGTCGTTGTGGCTAAAAAAATAAAAAAAACAATTTGTCTATTGGAATATTGACAAAGGGTTAAATATTTCGCAGTGGTGTCTTGCCATGGCTTTGTTTGGACTTATAAAAAAGAAGATGTGGTATGATTGCCAATGAGACAACTATCCACAAAAGACCAAAATGACACAAACATTAATAACTATAGGTCACCGTATGGCCTTCAACAATGAGCAAAGCCCATACTGCATAGTCAGCTATAAAAGGCCCTGATAGCACAATGTAAAACAATTCAAACGAGAAAACTAACGGCCTTATTTATGTAAATAAATTGGACTTGTTTGTTTGCTTTTGGCCTTGAAAGTTTGTCCCTAATATTTTATTATCTGTGCATTTGCATTCAGATATTGCAGATCACATTTATTCCTTCATAGTGTATAAATTTATGTTGTTTGATTGAGTTAAGCCTGCCGATTGATATGTTAACGTGTGTTTTTCTAAGTTGTGATGTTATGTTATTGTTTCAGAAAAAGAGAAGGTTTGGATCCATTAAAACGTTTAATCCCGCTGCAAATGTTTGCACCTGTCCTAAGTCAGGAATCTGATGTACAGTAGTTGTCGTTTGTTTTTGTAATTTATACATGTTTCTCGTTTCACGTTTTTTTTTTTTTTTTTTTTATATAGATTAGAACGTTGGTTTTCCCATTTTAATGGTTTTACACTAGTAATTTTGGGGCCCTTATAGCTTGTTGTTTGGTGTGAGCCAAGGCTCTGTGTTGAAGGCTATACATTGACCTATAATGGTTTACATTTTTTTAAATTGTTATTTGGATGGAGAGTTGTCTCATTGGCACTCACACCACATCTTCCTATACCTATTTACTGTCACTGGACTGTAGATGATTCATTTATTCTGCTGCAGTCCAGTTAACCTTTGGACTGTTCCAAAATAAATGTATGAAGGCATTTTTTATTTGACCCCTCCATGCATACATTTTTAATGGGATATTTCCTTTAAATGCCCAAACAAGGTTTCTCAAATTTTAATAAAAGTGCCTTCCAACCCCAACCCCATGCAATTAATTCATTTTTTCAGGGATTTCCAATGATCAGCATTAGCAAAGTTAATGACAATGTGCTGACAATTGGATGCATTATAGTCTGACCTTGCTACTGTATTGTTTGTCCTTAAGTGATCTTCAAAAGGTGGAGAGCACAAATTATCCATGTAAGCAATATAAAACCTATGAGTTATTTAACAAGAGTGCACACACTGAAATGTCTCGCCTTCTTTACTAATCATTGATATTATGTTGATAGTCCTAAGTATAAAGCTTTATTTCAACTGTCACATAAACTTTACATTAACCAAGATAGCTTAACAAAGACCAATGAACCATGAAAATGAGGTCAAGGTCAGATGAACCATGCCAGGCAGACATGTACAGCTAACAATGCTTCCACACATTAAATATAGTTGACCTATTCCTTATAGTTAAAGAAAAAAAGACCAAAAAAAAAACAACTTAACACTGTGCAATGAACCGTGAAATTAAGGTCATGGTCAAATAAAACGTGCGGGACTGACATATAGATCATAAAATATTTCCATACACCAAATATAGTTGACCTTTGGCATATAATATAAGATCAAAAGACAAAAACTCAAAAACTAATTAACTATAACCACTGAACCATGAAAATGAGGTCAAGTTCAAATGACATCTGCCCGCTAGACATATACACCTTACAATCATTCCATACAACAAATATAGTAGACCTATTGCATAAAGTATAAGAAAAAACAGACCAAAACACAAAAACTTAACTATAACCACTGAACCATGAAAATGAGGTCAAGGTCAAATGACATCTGCCCGCTAGACATGTACACCTTACAAGCATTCCATACAACAAATATAGTAGACCTATTGCATAAAGTATAAGAGAAACTGACAAAAACACAAAAACTTAACTTTAACCACTGAACCATGAAAATGAGGTCAAGGTCAGATGACACCTGCCAGTTGGACATGTACACCTTACAGTCCTTCCATACCCCGAATATACTAGCCCTATTGCTTATAGTATCTGAGATATGGACTTGACCACCAAAACTTAACCTTGTTCACTGATCCATGAAATGAGTTCGAGGTCAAGTGAAAACTGTCTGACGGGTATGGGGACCTTTTGTTACTTTTTTTCTTGTTATTCATGTTATTAGGAAGATTATAAAAACTTAAAATTCTGCTGTTAGATTTACATTTTGTTTAAAAATTATAAGGTCACCATTATACAAAACAGCTGTATAATGAACATGTAACCAAAATAACAAACTAATTAAAAGAAGTTACATGCAGAAAAATTTTTGCTTGTTTTACAAATTTGTGTCCCAAGACTAAACACTTCATACTACCATACCTGATCCAGTGTGACCTAGCTGTACCATCTGACTGCCAGTATGTGTTAGGGTCGCCATTGGTTAACCTGCAATCATACATAGTAATAAATCAATTGTTGGCTTCATGCATAATTTTTATATCCATCCATTGTTAAGGTTTGAAAAAATCATCTACTTTTGAAAGTTGGAAGTGTGGGTGTTTATAACTGCCACTGAAACCACAAGTATAAGCTAATATAAAGGCCTCTCTGAATAGTTGTTACTTAAGTTCAAGCCATTTGAGTTGGGTACACTTATGCACAGTGATATATAGGGAGTTAGATAAGGCAACAATTTTGTCCTGTAAATGACAATTTTCAGTGTGAGTCATCATGAGAGTGACCAGACAATCTACCATCAGTTCAATTGAGGTCTCTTCAACCAGGATAATAGAAAAACAGTGTCCTATATATATGGACACATTATCTATGAACAAATCAGATTAAGTTTGGTGATCTTCCTCCAATATGATCACTCAAAGTGATTAACTCAAGTTCACAATGTCATGCTTAGCATACTGCACTTGTAATTCAAAGTATCAGAAAACTGAAAGTACAAGTCGGACAGATAAAAATCGTTTCAACACTGTCAAGCTGTTGACATCATTTTCAATCAAGTGGTACATGCCTCTTTTGAAAAGGCTTAACATGTTTCAAAAATATCACAATCTTCTTTATCTAAAACTTACTTTTAAAGAATGAAGGAATAATTGTGATTATGAGAAAGTTACCTGTAAGATTCTGATGAGTTAGACGAGACTTCAATATTACTATGACAAGGACTGATTGTTCTTAACTCTTCACCAGATCCCAATACACCTTCTTGAGTGAAAGAAGGACCTAAAATATGCAACAAAATATAAAACAGTCAGTTAAAACTTCAAATCATTGTTGCAATAATAAATCTAATAAATCAATAATCTTGCAAAGGCACTAATCAAAATATTATTAAAAAAAAATATATCTCTTTCTCAAAAAGGTCAAACAGAATCAACATCCTGGGGAAGTATAACATCTCTTCTAATGTAGAGGAAGAGGCATGAAACATAGTCTACTTTTATCAATATCATTTTATCTTATAAGATGTTGCAGATTTACATTTAATAAATACAAGCATGAATTTTAAATTCAAAGTAAATGAAAATAACAAAACCAACAGGACTTACCGCTCTCCTTGATATTTTTGAAGACATGTTTGAGAACAGATGCTCTCATGTTGGCTGTGTTATTGAAGCCATTCAGCAGAGGGAATGGTAGAAAGGAACTCGGGCATCTGTTACGTAATAAATACTGAAAACAAAAGTGGTACACACAGATTTTATAAGCATATTAAAACAGTATTAAAATCAACTACATTTCAATACAATAGTTTGCATGTAAATAATTGTTTACAATTTTATTGTGAAAAAATACAATAATACATATACTATATACTAGACTGAAAAATTTCCAAAAACATTTTTAAGTAAGTGTTGGTTAATAAAGCACATATAGCAATGTGCATGAAAAAACAGTTTTTGAAAACTGAATAGATGATCCTTTTCAAAAATGGCTCTCTCATGGGTGAAGCATATATTGGTTTATTAATTGTTCACATTCATCTGCATGTTATGATGATTGACCTTTTTCATGTTAGTTGAGGGTCTATAAAGGCTGTTCGCAGTTCAAATATCTCGATTCAGTGGTAAACAGCCATCTCTAAACCACACAACTGCTGAGAAAAATTTGAAGGCAATCCTTAGTAAAGATTTTGAAGGTATCTATAAAAGTGCTAAAATCCTGCATTAATAATTGTCTGTTCAATGTCAGTTCATGATCAGCTGTCTTTGTGTAATGTATGTATTGTTTCTCTACTCTATGTTAGAGAGTAAATTTACAAACCTTGAGTATTTTTTCTGCATGTTGTTTAACAGCGTTTTTATCTCCAGCATACACATCCACGAAACCTAAAATAGACAGTATTATTAAAACTTGAGTACTTTCAGCACTGAAATTAAAAAACCAGAAACTTAACAATTCGTTATTCTAATTATCCTGAATATCAATAAACAATATGCATATTACTTCTTTTCATATGATCTGCAAAAAGATGTGTTCTTTCTGTGTGACGTCATCAGCCTTCTTTCATGCCATCACAATATAAATTTCAGAGGAAAGCAAGAAAATTTTACGGTATAATCGAATTTTGACAAATGAAGAAGTGAGATAAAAAAAAACACAAGTTGATAAAATAAAAATAATCAACTGGTCAGGAAAAGGATTAATTGTGTAAGAATAAGAGAAATATATTTATATGTATGCCTTGATAAAGTTTCCTGTCTATAAAAGAAAAATTCATAAGATACATTTACCTGGCGTAAGTGAGCATGCCTGCATCATACGAATACTCCTCCCTAATTCTCCCTGTAAGTTAGGACCACTCATAGACTTGACTGTTTCTATCATTGTTGAAGTCTCCACAACACCACTGCCATCTGTGTCAAACTGCTGGAAAGTCTACAATTAAACCAGAGAAAAATACAATAGGCACTCTATTATAAGGCTGGGATTGCTTCAAAGGCAGTGCATTGGAAATAAAATTATAGCTTCAATATTTCGCCCTGAGTTCTTTTTAAGACTGTGTTGCATACATCATTGAAATCTAAATATCAGATAGATTATTTTCAATTCTGAAAACTTTCAAAATGTGATTTTCTTGTTGTTTTATCAATTTAATTAGAACCTAATACAGGGGATCTATTGTCCATGTTATAATCTTACCTTAATAGCATCATCCCTGGACACACTTTTTGTCATCAACCAATCACAGAACTGAGCAATAGATATTGTTTCCTAAAATAGTAAGCAAGTTATTAATAGGACAAATTCCTAAAAAAAAATTGACTTCCATATTCAATCCTAAAAATAAGATTTCCTCTCAAGTTTTCTTAAGTTATGTAACATGGGAAGATTATTTATAAGTACTGTGTAGTGTCTTTATAAAAATCAAAATCAGAGAACTTGACATTTTTCCATTCCTGGTAATCAATATTATGGATGAAAAATTTCTACCAAAAATAAAGTTATATCAGATTTATCATTTATCTTCCATAAAATGTAAAATCTGAGTGCTGTTTTAAGTGTAATTTTTTTTCACTATTTCTTCTGCATGTGTTGTATGAGTGTACATGTGACATGTTTGTGATTACTGTGGATTCATTATTATTCGTTGGATACCAATTTTCGTGGCTTTCATGGGTAGAGTCTTTCCACGAAATTAAATGTTCAAAGAATAACAAATTTTCTATAGGCTTGTGTACAGACTTCGGCAAAACCACGAAATTAAATATCCACGAACATGCAAGTTTTCTTTAATCCACGAAAATTGGTACCCACGAAAATAAATGAATCCACAGTATATTTCTGAGAGCGTGTAAACAAACATCCCATTTACTGTCTATATCATGCAACCAGTGTAGAATCTGTGGGCTGTATTACTTTATTCAATGTTCTATTATTTCTTCTGCATGTGCCAGTGTTTGTGTTTGTTTGCAAGTGTATGTATATATATATATATATACAACTCGTCTAAACATCAACCCAACAATGTTAGATCTGTAAATTTGCTTTTGCAAATTTTTGGTTCTTCCCTCGCCGGGATTTGAACCCATGCTACTGTGATATCGTGACACCAAATCGCCTGCACTGCAGCCGTCCCGCTATATATAAATATATCTGTGTGTGTGTAAACTGCAAACAAACCTCTTGTTTGCTATCCTTATCATCCAGCCATCGTAGAATCTGTGTTCTGTACTGCTGTAATACATTCTCTGTTATTTCTTCCCTGAAACAGAAGATACAATGTTAGTGCAAAATGAAGTAATAATTGTCAGTCGGGGAAGAAAAATGTATTAAACAGTTATTTGTTCCTTTTCTAAATGTCTTAACAACCAAATTTCAAACTTGATCTGTTTTGGTTTTTTTGTGGTAATATTAGCACTGTGCATAAGATTTATAACATTTGATTGAGAATTTTCTACCCTTGGATAAGACATCCTTGGACCATGAGGACCATTATTTTTCTAGAAGGAAACCTTTAATTTTTAAATTGCCAAAATCCATGACCTCTAATCCTCTACACTGATATTCAAACACGACTTATGACTTTCTAAAGGAGGAACTTAAAACTTGAAAATTAAAATGATCTCTTTTTTCATTAAAAGAAATTTTAACTCCTGTACCAAGGCCAGACTTGGCTCCTGCTTCTATTGTTCTGACCTCTATTTTCACCATCAACTTACTTGAATTTTGAGACAAGATTCCTCAATGCTGAGTGATCGAACAACTCATTTAAATCTCTAACTGCTGGAGTTTCTTTGTCTCCTGAAATTATAAATGTATTATATTGTGTATTTCACCTGCTTTTGTCTTTTGAGTACTTGGACTTACACTACAAAACTACACAGTGTAAAGTAAAATCACAAAAATAATAAACTTAGAGGAAAATCAATTTGGAAAGTCCATAATCACATGGCAAAACACATCAAATACGAATGGACAAGAACTGTCATATTCCTGACTTGGTACAGGCATTTTCAAATGTAGAAAATGGTGGATTAAACCTGGTTCTATAGCGCTAACCCTCTCACTTTAATGACAGTCTCATCACATTCTGTTATATTTACATTGATGCGTTAAATAAACAGACACAATAAATAAAATAGTCAAAATATGGGTACATCAGTCATCATCGTATAACAATTTTAAAAGGAACAATTTAATAGAACACAAAAACATCTAGTATCTATGAACACATTCATTGATTTGAGAATCAGAAAATTTCATATGTCACATAAATTTGTCGTTCAATGTGCATACAAACAATTTTAAAATTTACATAGGCAATGTTAGCATACAGGGTAAAAAATCAAAAGTATGTAAGAATAAATTTCAGAAATAGACCTAGATTTAATCTAGTCCAAAAGTTATATATAGAATTTATAAGAATCCACAAATAGTTAATTCCACTACGCGACTGAATGATTTTGACGTTTGTGGTTCAACGTATATTGTAATTCATAATAGAAATATATCATAATGATATATAATAGAACAATATCATACTGACGGGATTTTTTAAAGTACAGAGTCAAGTATAAGAACAAAAGAAATTTTATACAAAAAGTCGCATATACAAAACAAACCACCAAAAAATGAAAGCCAATACAAACACATTGATGAGATGTATAAGTACCGAGCCACGTCAAACGGATATCACATTAAACCATTCAACAGTAAAAGTAATATTAATAATAGAACAAAGACAAATAAAAGAACTACAATGTATGTCACAACGTTTTTGATACCATTCTTAAAAAGCACTTATCATTTTTTTCTTGGAAAAGCACATTCTAGAAAGAATACCATTATGGTATAAAATGCATGAAAAGTTTTAAATACTATACCCAGGAAAATTTGAAATAAAGATAAATTCTGCACATTTTTTGGAAAAGTGCAAATTTAACAAAGAATAATAGGGGAAAATTTATGGTGGTATTACACCTTGAAATTCATGGTTCCAAGGTTACCACAAAATAAATGAAAATAAGTATTGAACGAATATTAATCAATCAATAGTACTAGCAAAAAGATATTTCTTTTATGGTAAAATAGGGATTAAATGTATATAGTATTTCTATCAAATCTACCTGAATAAACACTAGAAAGATTTAAATGAGACTTTAAAATTTGGAAAATACATGTACATGTATAATTGACCTTGTTTTAGAAGGTTGAAAGAAATAAAGCCAATGAAAAGTACTGAATACTGTCTGAAATCTAGTTATGCTGAAAATCATTAAATATTGTTCTGTATGTAACCTCTAATATCATAGTTTGTTCCAAAAAGGTGTGATTGCTTATATGTCATCATGATAAAATTAAAGAAAAAGAAAGAATATTTTATTTTAGCTCATTAAATGTCAACATTTAAAACTTCAAAAGTAAGACATTTTAAAAAGAAATTTATTGTAAGACCTATTTCACACAGTTGCATGTATAAAGCTATTATTTTACTTCTTGTATTTAACATATTGCACTTTTCAAAATGCCCATGGGGGTTTGGCATGCAAGATGGCTGTCATAGTCCTAAAAAACCTTCAAGAGGGCCTTCAAATACATTTTAATGTTGTTTTTTGGCTTCTTCATACTTTTATAAGCCTAGAGGCATTGAAAATTTAATTGTTTTGATTAAAATTGTGGACAAAATTGCTCTTTCAAAATTTTAATTTGGGAGCCTCCATGGGGGAAATCCCCCACAAATAGTTACAGTTGGCAGGTATGATATTGATACTAGAAATTTTTTGATAATCACTGTTCAGATGAATTATAAACATCAATCCTATGGTGTGTTTAAAGACCTTGACTTCCCATGAGAGTATCTTATGGTTTGTAACTTAATACCATCATCAATGCATAATGTATTATTGAGTTTATAAGTTAAAACAACCTTGTACAAATGTTGTATGACTGATTTAAAAAGAAAAAATATTTAGACAATCATTTGAAATTTTCAAATGAGAACTATTTAAAACAAAATAATGGTGATAATTAAGGGAGGAACTAAAAGATTCTATCTCAAAACTGGAAGACCTGACCTATCTGTCAGGGAAAGAATAAATATATAAATCTCCATCCAATATCTGGCATGTTGACCCCTAATTAGTATACCTTTACAAACATATAGCCCTTCAAATTATTCTGATTTTTTTTAACATGTCTTTGACATAATGGATGTACCAACCTGTATCTTCAGAATCAGAATTTTCATCCATCTGGAAATACAAAAAAGGAAAACATTTATTCACATGCTAAGTGTTATTTTTATTTTATTTTTATTGTGAGACATGGTATGATTGCCAGTGAGATACAATGTAGCTATCCACCAGACATGGTATGATTGCCAGTGAGATACAATGTAGCTATCCACCAGAGACCAAAGGAAGTGAATGTAACTTGTAAGCAATGATTTGTCTTCCTGCATCCTTCAACAATGAACAAAACATATTAAAAAGGAATAACATGAATCTGGAAAAATTTTAAAGTCTGGAAAGTTGATAATAAATAAGAAAACCAACCCAAATTAAGGGGTATTGCCCTGTTGGCCATGGCTGAATTCATATATATAGTTAGCTAGTAAAGAACCCAGCATTTCAAATATTAATACATTGTAGTGAGAATGCACTTACAGTTTTCTTCTTATAAAAGTTATTAAATAACAATTTGAAATGGGTTAAAAGTGCATGAAACAATCAAGGTGTAATACCACCATTGATTTTCCCCTATTAGTCTTTGTTAAATTTGCACTTTTCAAAAAAATGTGCAGAATTTATCTTTGTTTCAAATAAAGAAATACTTGGCATGAGTAAAGTTGTATCCTGTCCAGTTCTATAGAAAAAGTTTCACATAACATTTCATTGCATATAAGAAAATAACCATCATTGGAAGTTAACCAATCAAATTTCTCCCCTTATTCTATCTGTGTACAAGGTTTAGTCACCATGTAACCTCAAGATTACAAAATTTTCTATAGAAATCACAAATAAAAAATAATGGTGTTTTGAAATACCCAAGACATATGTTTATGACACAGAAATAGTTTTACTGCAATAAAATGTAGGATTAATTACCTACAACGGTCAAATTCAAGGGAATATTTTTTTAGACCTACTTTCGTATGCAACCGTATGTGATGTACCATGATTTGGTGGTATTACACCTCAACAATGCAGGGTATTCTTATAGGCACTAATTCCACCCATTTAATAACAGACCTGTACTTCTACTGTTATTACCAAACTCAGAAAAGAACAGTCTAAGCAAAGGCCGTACAGTGACCTATAGTTGTTAATGTCTGTGTCATTTTGGTCTTTTGTGGATAGTTGTCTCATTGGCAATCATACCACATCTTCTTTTTTATATAAATTTCATTTATTTGATAAATTTAACAACATGAACAACACTCATCATTATCTTGATGACATTTTCTGTTAAATAATTAAGAATTTTCTAAATATAATCCTGAATTTACCAAAAGGAATGAATTAAATATAAAGGATAATAAGACATGCATATTTCAAACAGTGTGGATTAATGTCTTATGTTTGCAAGGTGTTGACTACAATATCAAGAACAATAGGTTAATCAGGCCTCTACATTATCTTTAACATGTCCATTTGGGAAACTATTAAACTCACTTGCTTTTAAACTCAAAAGTACAAAATTTTCAATATTTACACGATGACAAACTTTTAAAGAACATATGGACCATAATTTGGTAGTCGGCCTTTGGTTTCGTTTGGTTTCCTTTTTTATAAGTTCTAAAACTTTAACTTTTATTCTGTGGGTTGTGTTGGTGTTAGAATAGTATTAATGGAACAATTGAGTTTTTCAAGAAAAAATTAATACATTTTGATTCACCATTTACGTGACAGGTAACCAAACAGGAAACCAATCTTTATTTAAACGCGACAGGAAACCATAAGAAACCGAAAGCTTTTTTTAAGTTTTATTTTATTGCAAAATCTGCTTAAAATAATCTGAACAGTATACTTTTTCTTAAAATCCATCTTTAATGTAACAGTATTATAAAACTCCTAAATATGTGCTTGTTTTGAAAACAATTAGTACAATTTATTCAGAAATTTCCATTTTTTCTTCATTGATACAGGATACCATAATCGTTGTATCTTGATGTTTGAGCAAAAAAAATGTATTTATATTTGGTTTTGAAATTCCAGTTATATACAATTTATTCCAAATCATTGGCAATGTAACATTCTTTAAATCCAGTAAAGAAAAATACTTTTAACTTGGAATTAAAATCTTTAAAATAGGCACAATGTGATACTTGTGACCTGTACACCATCTACATGGTTTCCACATTTTAACCTACTTTAGTGGACTAAAATCAATAAAGTACTTCCTTTCAAGTCATGCATGGTAAAAGTTTACTTCTCCTTTGACAAGTTTATTGAGTTTCTGATAAGTGTTTGCAGAACATGAATAAAAAATAATAATTAAAAATTGTGACAAAGATGCCAACTTTGTACATTCCAAGTGTAACGGTATATTAACATGTATTATTTATTAAATTATATTTATTCACCTAAAATATCCAGTAATATTTACTGCTGAAGTTAAATCAATCCAACAAGCATTGGTACAATGATAAGAGACGTAATTTCGATTGATTTTTCCAAGGACTCTTCACATCATTATCGGGAAACGAAGTGTGTTCTAACGTCGGTCAAATCTGAAATCGATTTTGTCAAGTCATTGGGCATTTATTCGTATATAACATTATGCACATAGGAAAAATAACAGACCACCGGCGCAATCTCTTTGACAATGGTATTTTCCTCTTTTAAACAAGACGAAACAAGTCTACAGATTATGTTTGCTAACATCCCAATGGGAACAAAAACAATGTTTAGACCTAGTATTTCGTACATCCGGCCGTAATGGCCTGATCACATGTTAGTCACATGTTTCACGTATGACGGGAAATGAATAGACAAACAATTTTTATTAAAAAAAAGGAAATAACTGGACTTCTGTTTCGTGTGAAATGTAACGCATAACGATAACTTCATTTCTAACTTAATTATTACGAAGAACAGAAATAGAATGTAAATCCTCTCTGATTTACCTGTTTGAACATCTCGCGAGAGTTCATATTTGCATATTGTTATAAACATTTCTATTACAATAAAGCAGATTACATCATCTAAAATTTGCGTTACGAAATCGGACTCCAAAGTAATGCAACTGTTCTTACACCTGCTACAGAAATACTTATAATTCTCGGCATTTTCTTCAGACTATTCTTATTGGTCGATGTTCTTTATTATTTGAAAGCAAAAGTTACGAATTTGCCGATGACGATTATCTATAAATCAGTCAGCGTTATGCACTTCGGAAGCGGAAAGTAACGCGAGAAACGACACAAAAATACGGTCGTATAATCTTTGAAATTTGTTAATTTCAATTTTTTTTCTAGGGAAGAGTAGCATACACTTGTATGTTGATAAAAATAAAGGCTTCTTTAGATGTAGTTACAACTTTTCTTACAGTAATACACATTTTTATCACTTTTCTATAGTTATAGGAAACGAGCCCAATAGCAAATTATGGTCCACATACAAATTTTGATTTAAAGCATATTTGTTAATATTTTGTACCTGTGTATCTGAATTTTACTTATAAATGGACTAAATGATGCTAAACAAGCTTCTGTCTAAGTTTGGTACAAATTAAAAGTAGTATAAGAAAGTTATAAATAAAATTAAAACAAGAATGTGTCCATAGTAAACGGATGCCCCACTCGCACTATCATTTTCTGTTGATGTAACTTTAACTTCATCAAAAACTACCTTGACCAAAAACTTTAACCTGAACTTCGCACTATCATTTTCTATGTTCAGTGGACCATGTAATTGGGGTCAAAACTATAATTTGGCATTAAAATTGGAAAGATCATATCATGGGGAACATGTGTACTAAGTTTCAAATTGATTGGACTTCATCCCTCGACCAAAAACTTTAAACTGAAGCAGGACGAACGGACGCACAGACGGACGCACAGACGAACGAACGAACGGAGGCACAGACCAGAAAACATAATGCCCCTCTACTATCGTAGGTGGGGCATAAAAATAACCACAGAGTGAATGTGTTGTTTCCTGGCAGAAAACCTAAGTCCATTTAAAAGTAAAATACGGAAAAAACGGATTTATTTTTTTACAAAATTTACTTCTGATTATTACCTTTTGATCATAGACAAGCTTCTGTCCATGTTTGATACAAACCCAGGATAGTTTAAGAAAGTTATTAAAATTTTAAAAACTTTAACCACAGAGTGAATGTAATGTTTCCCCGCAGAAAAACTAAGTCCATTTATAAGTAAATTTATGGAAAAAATAGAATTTTATTTTTACAAAATTTACTTCTGGATACTATTTTATGATTATAAACAAGCTTCTGTCCACATTTGGAAGTAATCCAGTATAGTTTAAGAAAGTTATTAAAATTTCAAAAACTTTAACCACAGAGTGAATATTTGTGGATGCCGCCGACGCCGACGACGGAATGTAGGATCGCTTAATCTCGCTTTTTCGACAAAAGTCGAAGGCTCGACAATAACCATTTGTTTTCCATGCTACCAAACTCATTTCTGTATAATCATGAGTTTCAACGTCTGCTTGTGTTTTGCTTTTTTTCTAATTCCATACGTATTCTTTCAGTCCAATAAATTTCGTTTTTCTATTTTTCTAGCAGTGTTTTTTGTGATCATTTTAAAACGGATGGGATTAACAAAATTGCATTAATAGTGTTACAATTCCTGGATTTTCACACATCAACTTGAATTTCTATATATTAAATTCCTACTTTCAAAAGAAAATTTCATAGACATACGGCGTGCATTATAAATGAGAAGTTATTGCAGCCAAGAATAAAAATAAAGTGTTAAAATTATATCAGTCCATATTGGATAAGAAGATATACATTTTTTCTATTGTCGGGTTGTTGTCTCTTAGATATATTCCCCATTTCCATTCTCAATTTTACATATATATATAGATAAATCTTGTAGATGCTTAGGTACCAATAGAATATTCAAAAATTATATTTTTGAAGGTCAACAATGAGCAGAATATTCCGGGGAAAACGACAAAGCAATCAATGTCAAATAACCGCTACATTTTACATCAAAACTCTCGGCACACTGCATCTAGGGAAATTTACAGTTAAAAATGTCACATAGTTACCAAAACAAAAAGAATTTTTATTTTCTAATAATTTCATAATTAAAGAACTTGCTGCATTAACTGTGATGCATGGGCGTTTTCTGCGGTTAAAAAGCATTCACACCTGTAAAGGAATGTTTTCATAGTTGGCCATATCTTCTAGGACTAAAAAACTAAAATCTAATATAACTCGAGGGATTATTCCATTTCTTTGTAAATTTTCAGTCAATAACGGGACAATAAGAAATATCTTCATCAACTAATCATTACTTTTTTCATTTTTGAACAATTTTTCAATCCGAATGTTAACGGAGATGGTCTGGCCTGGATATGATTTTGGAAACTGGACTTTGATAGCTGACTATGCGGTATGGGCTTTGTTCATTGTTGAAGGCGGTACAGTTACCTATAGTTGTTAATGTTTGTGTCATTTTAGTCTTTTGTGGATAGTTGTCTCATTGGCAATCATACCACATCTTCCTTTTTATATTTGAAAATGATTAATCAGCATCCAAAATACTTTTATTTTGGTCTATATGTTAATAGCGGGTATGTGTTTCTTTAATTTGAAAGAAAGAAAAATGTATTAAATTGCATTAAACTAAAATGTTAAATTGAATACACTAGTAAAAGACTTCAAGTGAAAAACAATTTCAGACTTATCATTCGCTGCTTCAGTAAAAAAAGACTTAACACGTTAAAATATTAAAAACAACCTTAAACAAAATGAGAGAAAATGAAAATTGTCAGTATTAAAGTTGTTCTTCATTTTCATTTGCCGCCATTTTTTGAACTTTTGCAAAATATGTCACTAGCAGGTAAGAAGAATAATATAGCTACTAGATCCCAAAAAAACTCGACCTCAAGTATGTCAAACAATGAAAACGAAGTTTGGAAATGCAATATATGCAAAAATAGCTTTACAGAGAACACTGATAAAATAGTCCAATGCGAGTATTGCAGTGAATGTTTCTGCAGCAAATGTTTGAGTTTGTCCAAAAATGAGTATGACACGTTTAAAAACCCATCCTTACATTGGTTTTGTCCTAATTGCGAGGAAAAGGTTATGAAAAATTTAAAATCAGATCGAGAAATTGAAGTAAGATGCGCTGAATTTATGCAAAAAATGGAATGCAGACTAGTAAATCTCGAAACGGAAATGAAATCCAAGGTAAACACTGAGCAAGTAAATGACATTGTAAAATCTTTGATAGGTACATGTGGTACAGGCAATGAGGCTGTTAGTTTTGATATAGAAAAATCAGTTGAAATGAAACTTTCAGAAATAAGAGATAGTTCAAGCAGGGAAAAAAACATTATTATCCATGGGGTAAAAGAAAGTACAGAAAAACTCCCTTCTGATCGTAAGGAAGCAGACAAACACTTCTTCTCAGAACTTTTAGAATATCTACATGCAGATAGTAATTGTTTTAGCAATGTTGTTAGAATTGGAAAGAAAACTGACGATAACGAGAAATCAAGGCCTATGAAGGTAACATTAAGCAATAACGAAAGTAAAAAGAGTGTAATGAAAAACCTTTCAAGATTAAAAAACACAGGAACTGATAGTCAATTTCACAACATAAGTGTGACCCATGACATGACTAAAACAGAGAGGGAACAAAACAAAGCAAAAATAAATGAGGCAAAAGAGAAAACAGAAAGTGACAAATCGGGGAAATACCACTTCATAGTTCGGGGGCCCCCCTGGGCAAGAAGAATAGTAAGGGTATTAAAGGAAGAGTAATACCAAAAGATGACAATGTAAATAATGTAAATTCTTTTAAAGTTATTGGTGACAAGCATTTTAACGGCCAAAAACACGCAAGTGTTTTATCTGAACTTAAGTGTGTTTATACTAACGCAGATAGTTTTATAAACAAATTTGATGAGTTCAAAACAAGATTTATTAATGAGGAATCAGATCCTGACATCATAATTATAACTGAAGTTCTTCCAAAGAATAGTAGATACCGTATTTTAAAGGCAGAATTATCAATTGATGGATATGATATCTTTCCTGAGAATTTTCCAACAAATAGTGTTCGTGGAATTATTATTTATGTAAAACAGGAACTTCAAGCAGTTGAGATAGACATTGAGCATGAATTTAAGGAATATGTTTGCTTAAAGATAAACCTAGTGAATAATGATAAACTATTAGTAGGTTGTATTTATAAGAGTCCATCTTCATCTGAAGAACAACACAAGGCATTAAACGATTTACTTGTGAAAATTAGCAAATTAGAAGACTCGTATTCACATGTGCTTTTGACAGGCGATTTTAATTTTCCTGACATAAACTGGGAAACGTGGTCTGCTAAAGATAATATTAGTACTAACTTTTTAGAATGTATACGTGATTGTTATTATCAACAGATGGTAGATAAACCAACACGATATCGTATTAACCAAGAACCATCACTGCTTGATCTTATATTAGTAAATGATAAGAACTTTATCCAGAATATTGAATATCAAGACCCGATTGGGCACAGTGACCATAATGTTTTAGTTTTTAACTTTAAATGTTATTTAACATATGAGAATTCGAAAAGCGTAAAATTTAACTATTTTAAAGCTAATTATGACAAGTTAAAGGATCATATGAATGTTAACTGGGAAGAATTACTAGCTAATAAAGATACAGAAGATATGGTTAGCATGTTCATGGACAAATTATCGGATGCTATGAATTTACATATACCGAAAAAACATATATCAAAGAAGAAATTTAAAACACCTCTTAGTGCTGAGGCTAGATTATCAATCAGGAAAAAACACAGAGCATGGGAAAAATATAGAATCAATAAAGATAACGATAGCTACAGGGGGTATACAAAAGCT
Source organism: Mytilus trossulus (assembly GCF_036588685.1). NCBI lineage: Eukaryota > Metazoa > Mollusca > Bivalvia > Mytilida > Mytilidae > Mytilus > Mytilus trossulus. Next base: position 25,059,084 of record NC_086379.1, read on the forward strand.
CGCAATAAAGCAAAAGCAACAGTTTCTAAAGAAAGGAAAAACCGGGAAAAGTCTATAGCAGAGTCTGCAAAAACAAACTGTAAAAACTTTTGGTCTTATGTTAATGCAAAGCGAAAATCTAAAAGTGGCGTATCAGAACTTCATGTAAAAAGGGATGGTAAAAACTTTATTGCAAGTACAGATACAGAAAAGGCTGAGGTATTGGCTGAATTTTTCACTAGTGTTTTTACAGTAGAGGACGATGATGATGATACATTTATTGAAAATATACCATATGTTGAAGAATCTAGCAATGATAACTTTAATATCAAAGAAATCAACAAACTTCTTAAAAACTTAAATACTTCAAAATCACCAGGACCTGACCAGGTACATCCAAAGGTATTATTTGAACTAGCTGATATAATAGACACCCCACTAACCATGATTTTCAATAGCTCATTTAAAACTGGTACGGTACCTAAAGATTGGAAAATTGGCCAAATTACAGCTCTCTTTAAGAAAGGTGACAAGAAACTAGCTTCAAACTACAGACCTGTAAGCCTGACTAGCATTATATGCAAGCTGATGGAGAAACTTATAAGAAAGAAAATCGTAGACCATATGAACCGTTATAATCTTTTCAGCGATAGACAATTTGGTTTTATTGGAGGTAGATCAACCTCATTACAACTATTAAAAGTCCTAGATCACTGGACCAGTATTTTAGATAGTGGTGGGTCAATAGATGCAGTTTACACCGATTTTATGAAGGCGTTTGACAAAGTCCCGCATAGACGACTTATCAACAAACTTAGATCATATGGCATGAGCTTACAAACATGTAATTGGATCAAGAACTTTCTTAGTGACCGCCAACAAAGAGTACAAATTAATGGAAACTTTTCAAAATGGCACAATGTTACTAGTGGTATTCCGCAAGGATCAGTTTTGGGCCCAATTTTGTTTGTTATATTTATCAACGATTTGCCGTCATGTGCAGAGTCTGATGTATACATGTTTGCCGATGACACTAAACTATATAGAGCTATAAACAACGATAGTGACAACATCATAATGCAAAACGACATAAATAGTATGTTTAAGTGGAGCGAAAAATGGCTTTTACGTTTTCATCCGGATAAATGTAAAGTACTTCCAATTTCTACCAAATCCAATTATGGACAAGATAGCACTTATAAAATGTCGACATACGATGGATCTGAAATCACACTAGAAACAGTTCAATCAGAGAAAGATGTAGGAGTAACTATAGATTCAAAGCTAAAGTTTGATAAACACATACAGACACAAGTCAACAAAGCAAACCAACTAGTTGGGATTATTAGAAGAACTTTTAAATATTTAGATTATAAAAGCTTCTGCCTACTATTTAAGGCGTTAGCCCGTCCTCATCTTGAATATGCTAGTAGTGTATGGAACCCCCACAAAAAGAAAGATATTGAGACAATTGAAAATGTACAACGTAGAGCTACAAAGATGTTACCCAACCTTAAAGATTTGTCATACGAGGAACGCTTAAAAATTCTGAAAATTCCAACTCTAAAATTTAGAAGGCTAAGAGGCGACATGATAGAAACATACAAGATAACAACAGGTGTATATGACTCAAGAGTGACAGAAGGTCTATTTACTCGTAATACCAGCTCGACAACAAGAGGCAACTCTATGAAATTAGTAAAATTTAGAAGCAGACTAGACATAAGAAAATACTACTTTACTAACAGAGTAGTGGAAGTATGGAACAGCCTACCAGACATCGTAGTGACCGCAAAGAATGTAAAGATTTTTGGAAATCGCCTAGACAAGCATTGGAAAGAACACCCAATGATATATAACTTTGACACTGAATACACCTATAACACCGGAAGTAGCACAAGTGTAGTTAGTGACGATGAACCAGAGCCAAATATAGAGGAGCAAACTGATCTCCTGCGTTTGGAAACACTTAGGTAGACTTAGGTAGATCAGTAACAATAAATTCACATTCAAAAAGCTTAATATATTATATGTTATCGCAAGGATATGGACAGAGCCGCCTGTCGGCCGTACGGCAACCCCAAATTAAATATTCTGGATTTTTCCTTGAAATTCGGGATAAAAAAAATAGTTAAAAAAAGAAAAGTGTGATGATAAATTAATGAAGAAATTTATTATTATAATTGTCCTGTCATTTACTGAAAGGAACCAGTATATGTGGACAAGTTTGAACTGATTAATTTGGTTTGAACTTTCTATCACTTGCTGGGAACTGAAGAAAAAAGCAGAAGGTACACATATAAACAATGATAAACATGATTAAAAGTGTCATAATTTACCAGCAGCATTCAGTGCTCTAAGGTCCACGTTTAAATAGTTTGAGGTGCAAAATCGTTGATTTAACAAGTTTAAAGGTTGAAAATCTTTATCGATATATTAATTTCGTTTCGTCTAAAGTTAAGCGTAGAAACGTCACGTTCCGTAATATAGTGTTACTGATGTAAACAAGATCTCAACAGCTCTGACTGCAAGGAATTTCCTTCTGTTAAGATGAGTTTCCATTTAGTGTACAAGCATTTCAGGTATGCAAATTGTTTATTTTATCAAGTTTTACCATTTGTGATACATTTTTCGTACTTGAGCGCTCTGACATTGTCTCTATCGTCCCCGGGTAATCTACCCGGGAGCTTGCACCATTGATGGCAATGGAGGGCTTGACTCAGTGACAAAAACAAAAAAATGAAAATAAGTCACTGAGGCCAGGGCTGGACTAGATGGTATAGGGATTGTTCGCCCTGACTACATGTTCGCCCTAGGTTCGTTCGCACTGAGTTTGTTCGCCCTGATAGTCCGTTCGCCCTATATTCATTTATGATATGTGCATGATGTGTGTGTTACATTAATGAACGAAATATATATATATATATATATATACGAGTCTAAATTGAAAACTACGTTCAAACCTATGTCTGCGTTGGATAAAAACCGCAATTTTTATACGTGTGCATGTCAAACAAATTTCGTTGTAGAAGGGTCTAAAAACAGCACAAACAACATTTTCCAAAAGACCAAAAGAGTGAAAAAGTATATTTAAACAAAACGCATTTGACTAACAGGTCGAACAACTGATGTTCTTTAACCCTGCTGACTGCCATTGGCGATTGCCAAATAAAATTGATCACAAGATGTAACAAAATGGATCTTAATATAAATTTAATACGTCACAGAAAAAAAAAATTTAACTTGTGGATATATATATATATTGAAATTTATTTATATCTATGATCATCTATTAAAAGTTAAATACAGAATATTTGCCAAATTTACATTAATTAAATAAACTTCTTGGCTGTATTGTTACACTTTATTTCATAATTACTTTTAATTACTGTTGATTGAATTTTGATTGCTGATCATTTGAAATCTTTGATATCACTGATTGTTATATGAATTATCTTTGATGGATTAATAATGAAAATAACATTTTTCTCAAATAAAATAGTCAGCTTGGATAAGTAAAAACACTAATGACAACTGATCAATGTACAGCAGTATGACTGTGTTTTTGGTATTTGTTTTACTAATTGTAATTCAATTTAGTGAGTGCACAAAAACTTATAACCTAGTCCTAGTAGCATCTAGCTATAAACAACATGATACATCATAAATATTCGGCCAAATTGTAGACTGACTTCAACACATTCAATTATATACACACAACGCAACACTATACTAAAAAATAAAATCAGAGTGAACAGACTCATGGCAAACAGGTATTAGGGCGAACAGAAACTAGGGCGAACCAGAATGAGGGCGGACGGACCTGGATTCGGACTAGACTACCTAGACTACTAAGGAACTTCCTCAATTAAGGTTCATGTGGACCCTATGGCTAAAATGGCCGTATTTTCACCTCAAAATTTTCTCTGAGTACAGGCAAACCTGTGCATCTGGAAAAGTTTTAAGGCATAGCATGCCCTAGATAAATAGAATTCAAATGCATGGTATGAATTAGAAAATTCATAACTTAACTGGATTTTGCTGTACACTTTTTTTCGTCTCTGCAGAAGATGATCAAATAAACAAACAGTTGAGTTTATCTTGATATGGTCCACTCAGGTACACAGTTTAAATAACCAGTTATTGTCAGGTATCTATTGTCCTTCTAATGTCCATGTCAATTAAAAATGCTCACTTTAATTTTAACCTGTGGGGAAGTTCTCAAACCTGTTTCCCAAGTTAGTTTATTTTGGCACCTTCTGGAGGAATGAAAAAAAGTGCACGGCAAAATCCTGGTAAGTTTTTATTTTTCTAAAACATAAAACATACTTAAAATTAATTTATCTAGGGCATGCTATGCCTGAATTTTTTTACAGATGCGCAGGTTTGTCTGTACTCAGAGTAAATTTTGAGGTGAAAATACGGCCATTTTAGCCATAGGGTCCACATGAACCTTAAAGCATCAGATATTAAAACCTATTTATCAAACACATACAAGGTATACAGGTTATTTACTATTATTTATTTTCAAGACAAATAGTCAAGTGCAAACATGGAAAAGGGGTTACTTGTTTAAGTTAAATTTACTAAGAAGTTAAAGAACGATGTTCATGACTCATATAAATTCATAAGACATAACCGTTCTCAATATCATACAAAAATAACTGAATGCAATATGATTCAAACCATTAATAAGTGTTTACTTTTTTTGTTTCTGGTGCGTCCTCAGATTCACTGATACTTGATGAATTGCCCATAGTTTAAAAGATTCATTATATTCTTTTGCTTTTTCGATTGAAGGGATGTCAGTGAACCGGGGAAAGCAACGAAAACATTATTTCCGAGAAAACGGAAGTTGTTTTCGTGCAACAGAAAAGAAAAGCAATACGCGAACTTTTTTTTAATATATATTTATGATGATCGTATGTTCTCATTTTCAATAATTATTTGGTGTATATGTGATTGTCCCACACTTAAGCGTCTTTTATCTTAATATTATCTTGTTACGGAAAAATTTGCAATTAAACTCGTAGAGGAAATTATTTACTTTAGTGTACACAAGTTTAAAGATATAAAAGAACTATTGCTAAATGTTACCTCATTGCGAAGAAGATATGATACGTTTGGTCTGAAATAATCCAATGTCATCTTATAAAAGTCATTGTCCATAAAATGGTTTAATTTAAGGTTAATTGATTATTTCTCCAATTTGGTACATAATAAAGCCTCTTTTGAAAAACTGACCTTGAAAATTATCAACCGAAAGTTACTTGGAGTTAACCGGAAATTATCATTTTTGCACTTTTTTCATGAAAAAGTAACTAGAAATTGTATATTTTTTTTAATACACATGCTTAAATGTATCATTGAAGACCGGAAGTGACCTTCAATAAACTGGAAGTACTTTAAAATATCTTCTTATTACAGACAAAAGTATATAGAAACCATATATTTTTCGAATCAGTGTGAAGAAAGCTATTTTGTGAGACCGGCAGTGACATTTTTTAACTAGAAGTTGACAATTATCTCCTTTATTTCAGCCAAAAATATTTAGAAAAAATATTTATTGAATTAGTATAAAGAAACGTATTGTTGGACGGACGCCAGTAGTATATTTGAGTAAACTTGAAGTAGCTTCTCATCGGTATAATTTAGAAAATTGATGTAGAAAGATCTTCAATTGTTCAACTGAACATTTGATATTTTTTTAATAACTTTTGTTGTTTCTGTTATATAAAGTGTTATATCTTATAATTATTGTCCCGAATATGACTGTTATACCGAGTGTAAATTTGCATTGCTATACGACGTGTCTCGGTTTTCTGTACATCCAACATTCATGGTTTTGATTTTAATGTTTCTGTTAGGGTTTCGGTTAGATGGTGAGTTTTGTCCTATCTTTGATTGTTCAAATATTTATAAAATTGCCTCCAAATACCATTTCATGGCTTGAATTTTTTTTGGACGAGTAATGTGAAAATAGTTTTCATTTTTACTCTTTGAATACTAGTATAAAATAAAATTGAGAATGGAAATGGGGAATGTGTCAAAGAGACAACAACCCGACCAAAATAAAAAAACACAACAGCAGAAGGTCACCAACAGGTCTTCAATGTTGCGAGAAATTCCCGCACCCGGAGGCGTCCTTCAGCTGGCCCCTAAACAAATATATACTAGTTCAGTGATAATGAACGCCATACTAATTTCCAAATTGTACACAAGAAACTAAAATTTAAAAAATACAAGACTAACAAAGTCCAGAGGCTCCTGACTTGGGACAGGCGCAAAAATGCGGCGGGGTTAAATATGTTTGTGAGATCTCAACCCTCCCCCTAAACCTCTAACCAGTGTAGAAAAGCAAAAAGCATAACAATACGCACATAAAAATTCAGTTCAAGAGAAGTCCGAGTCTGATGTCAGAAGATGTAACCAAAGAAAATAAACAAAATGATGTCATCAGGTGAGAAAATGATATAACTAGTATAATGTTGTTTTTCTGTTATTAATTAATTTCAAAAGTACAATCGGTCAAACGCAAAAACGAAAAAGATCCAATTTTTTTTAATTTGGTGAATAAAATGTCACACGTTATTTTTTTGCAAAAACATGGCGTACCGTCGTAATTAAAGTAAAATATGTTTAGTTTTGCACTTGATTGTCGACAATGAAATTTTTATATAGACATGTTATTTTTCTAAGCTTTTCAAAATATCTATATTGGTCTCCATAGCATTTGTACTTTCCGCGAAAAAAATGTGTGAAAATTGGTGAAAAAGTTGTCGCACGCATTAAATTTCTGACGGCGGCTACCTGACGTCGTTTCGAATAACCAAAATAACAATAAACGCAGTGCCATAAAAACACACAGAACAGGCGTACACCTTAATCGATTTTCGGTGCATGCATTGTTCAACGACATATATATATATAGAGGGACTTTTAAACTACCATTTGATTTATCTATTTGTTACTGATTTTTCGGATTCTTTTTGTTATTCCGTGATATTGATAAGTGTTGACCTCAACCCGGAACTTATAAGTGCAGAACTTGCAAACTTTTTAAAATGAGTAAAACTTGGGTGCGTAATTGTACGGTCATTTCTTTTATGCGTTTCTATCTTATAGCACTCAAGAGGTTTCTTTAAAGTTTACGGACAAAATATGTTTCGGAGAAGCTCCTAATGTATCTTTGGAACGATACGAATCTATTACAGTGAAAATTAAGAACAAACTTACATTTTGTCAGAAAATGCAAAAAATTTCAACGCTGGACACCAGTTCCTTGCATAGTGGCAAAATGCACAACTTAAATGTTTGAAAGAAAACTTATTATATAAGCACGGTATTATAATTCATAACTATTCCGAAAAGTACGGTTGCAAAGAAAAGTTGGAAATTCAAAAAACTTATTTTCTGCACAACAAGGTATTTATCTATGTGTCTTTAATCTATCGACATTAGCGGTAGACGGAAAAGAAAGTTTGCCGGATATTTCATGTATTATCACCTTATATTATCGGCTCAGTATAAGTCACGAAATTGTTTTTGAATGTTACTAAACCGACATTTGTTTCAAACACGGATATGAAATTTTCATTCGAAATTATTTCGAAACTGCGTGAAAGGTCCCTTAGGACGCAACCGGGGGCGCTTTTTTTTTAAGAATCCAGTAACCATTGATTTTTTTCGCGGGAACGAAATAAAACAATCTGCGGCAGTATTGCAGGGGAAAATTTGAACGTATTGTAAGCGTCGAATATTTAGATATGTCGAGATTTTATAGATCGTGACACAATGTCGTTTAAATCGTTCCTAATATCAAAAGCCTCTATCAAAAGTTTTCTTCTTCTTTGGACGATTCCTATTTGACGTTTAGGTACCTGTCATGTTATTCTTGAGAAAACTAATTGATTGGTTCTTACGATGACTGAATAAATAATTCCATTTGAAGTATAAGGCGACAATACCGACAGTTGTCGAGAACAACTGAAGCCGCAATTGGGGTTCCGCAGAAGATGTGGTATGATTGCCAATGACACAATTAGCTCTCCACAAGAGACCAAAATAACACAGAAATTAACAACTTAAGGCCATCGTTCGGCCTTCAGCCATTAGTAAAGCCCATACTGCATAGTCAACTTAAAAAGGCCCCGCAATGACAATGTAAAACAATTCAAACGGGAAAACTAAGAGCCGTAAAAATGAACGAAAAACAAATATGTAACACATAAACAAACGAAAACCACTAAATTACGGGCTCCTGACTTGGAACAGGCAAATACATACATAATGTGGCGGGGTTAAACCAGACAGGTACATTTACTTTACTTATTCTAGAAGTATTTTTTTTTGCGTCTAAACCATGAAAAACGTCCGATTTTAGCGATAACGTCTGTTATGCTTATAGGCACCAACATCGCGCGTATATACTATCGTAATTATATCCCTTCTTAATAAGTCTATTCAAAGGTTTTGTAAGTTTATGAGGTGAATACTGACACCTTTGTGCTTTATAAAGAATATTTCCATAAAAAATTGGATGTGAAATACCTGAACGTATAAAAAGTCTGCATGTTGAGCTATATTTACGAATGATGTCTTTATACCGATGATATAATTTAGTAAATGTTTTGCCTAGTTTGTGATATCGAAAACCCTGGTGTAATAATTTTTCAGTAATACATAAATTTCTCTCGTTAAAATCTAAAACATTGTTACATACACGAGCGAATCGTACAAGTTGAGATATATAAACACCGTATAGTATGTTTGTTTTGTTCATGTATTGTTGACAATGTAATGGAATTTGATGCGACTGTCATAGAAGTCAGAGGTTTAGCTAGCTATAAAACCAGGTTCAGTCCACCATTTTCTACATTATAAAATGCCTATACTAAGTCAGGAATATGACAGTTGTTGTCCATTCGTTTGATGCGTTTGGACTTTTGATTTTGCATTTTGATTTTGGACTTTCCTTTTTGAATTTTCCTCGGAATTCAGTATTTTTGTGTTTTTACTTTTTGTAAAGTTCGAGATTGCATGCAAGTTATGTGAGCGCGTCACTGTTTCTGATATCTCGTGGTATCTGTTGTTGATGGAATATTTTCGTTATTCTGCGATTTACATGTTGAGTCGATTTTATGAATAATTTTGTTGTGCCTTTCTATGTGATGAATGCGTTTGTTTGTGTTGTATTTTTGTCACGTAGTGTTGTCATATGCATTTTAGCGATATTTATTCATCCTTGTCATAAAGCGGGATGTTTGGCTAGTCATTTAACCAGGTTCAACCCATCATTTTGTTTTCTTAAAATGTCTTGTACCAAGTCATGAATATTGCTGATATCATTAAATACTTAGTAGTTCGTTTCTATGTATAATTGTGTTTGTTTTTGTTGCACTTCCGCATCCCTGTTGTTCCTTCGTTTTCCTCATATAGTACTGCAACCAGAGTTCATTTTTTAAAACTTTAATGGTCCGGAAGAACACACACCTAAATTATATATCGATGGAAAGAGGAAAACGTGTACAATAAGAAAAGTTGTTTTCCTCTTTTAGTTGATGTATTTTCCTCGGTTTAGATTGTTAACTCTTAATCGATTTATTACTTTTTAACAGCGGTAGACAACTGTTGCCTTTATTGACATTTTTTTGTTCTTCATTCTCTAATATTTTAGAACAATTTGATATATTGGTCCATGTTAATTACGCCTTTTGTAAGAAATGGATGCAAGTAGATTATCATTTTTCATTGTTAAAAGTCGACTTTTTGTAGACAAGTTTCCGTGAAATGTAAAAAAAAAGGATGATGCTGATACAGAAATTTGAAATAATCATATAGTCACTAAATTCATTTGTTGACTTATAAGCAATCTGTTTCATGGATGATATTGAAAACGTCAAAAAATGAATGTTTTACGGCCTGCAATGCGATGACGTTACGATTATTACGAGGTTATGTGGTATATTTCACTTACAACACCACTTTAAATGATGTTTACCATAAAAACGAAGTCGGTGATCCTATCATTATTTTACATCAATAAAAAGTAAATATCTGTATCAACAGCAAATATAGGGTTCGAAGAAAAATCTATGTAGTAGAATTAGAGATTTGATGATATCAAGACATATTTTATAAGTTTTTGGCTGATTTTATGAGCTTTCTATAACTGTTACAATATTCACCTGTTTCTGACGAATCCAAGCAGTGATATTGCAGGTGATAAAATACACAATGTTTCCGATTTTCAGAAACAGTAGTTCAACGAATCAAAATTGTATGAAATTTTAGAAAAATCTGTGACGTAGCTCATTTACTGTACTCTGACATTAAAAAACTTGTTTGTTGTTTGGTCATTATTGAATATTTTCGAAATGATTTTTTGATTAGTTATTTTTTTATAACATTGACAATGGACTTTTAAATGGAAGATATGGCTTGAAATAAAGTAGAAAATACAAGAACCTTTATCCTTTTCTAAGCATTCACAAATTGCATTTAAGATACAACAAAACAGCTTTAGAAAATAGAATATGTCCTTTATGAAGAATTATAAGAATAAGTAATAGTATGCTGGCTGTTGAACGTGGTAGATACAACAAAACAGCTTTAGAAAATAGAATATGTCCTTTATGAAGAATTATAAGAATAAGTAATAGTATGCTGGCTGTTGAACGTGGTAGATACAACAAAACAGCTTTAGAAAATAGAATATGTCCTTTATGCCATCAAGAGGTGGAAGATGAATTTTATTTTATCATAACATGTTCAGAAATTAATAAAACTAGGATCACAATGTTTGATGAAATATCTAGTATTGTCCCCTGTTTTAATTCAATGAGTGAAGAAAACAAATTTGATTTTATATTTTCCTGCGAAGAATGTGATATTTTACTTATCATTGTTAACTACATAAGTGAAATGTATAATGAGAGAAACAATTATAATGTCAATATATGAACTGTGTAACTGATGGCTCAACTTATAATGTTATATATATTATAACATATTTTTTGTAACATAAGCATAATATTTTAATTGATAATTTTAAAGAGGAGGCATGTGTCAAAAATAGTATTATAATTAATACTATAATAATCTATGTTTTTGTTTTTCTTTCAATGCTACATGTTTGTAGTGTTTAATGACTATCGTTTTGTAATTAAACTTTGTGAATGCATGAGAATGAATATGTTGGACGCCTTCCTGTTTGCATTGTTTTACGATAGTAATTTTGTGGCCCTGTATAGGTTGCTGTTCGATATGAGTCAATGCTTCATGTGGGAGGCTGTAATTTGACCTATAATTGTTAATTTTTTTCACATTGTGACTTGAATGGAGAGTTGAATTATACTAAATCTTCTCATTTCTATGTAGCTTGATAAAAAATGCTAAAATTTAAATAATGAGTAATTAAATCTTATTCTAATTCATAAACGTCATCTATACTAGTATATAAAATTCTTGACAATGAAGAGATTAAGTTTCATAACGGCATTTCCAAGCATAACCGAGATATCAGTCTCATGCTATTTGACCCGGAAATCAACAGAGAAGGGTTGCTAAAACAATCAATTGAAAAGTTTTGTACCATAGAACTAGAGAGGTGACTGTTTACAATTTAGACTTCCAAGTCTACAAATACCACCATTAAAATCATACCACAGAAATCGAACACTATACAAATAAAGATGGATACAAAGAGGAGACACAAATGAAGGTAACATTAGTGATAGAAAATTGTTCACAAACATTTCACTTGCTAAAAGAAGTTACTACATAAAACTGTATAAAGCCCCAAAACGATCAGGTCAAGGAAGAAGGAACTTGTTGAAATAGACGAGTCCTTGCCTCGGTTGACAGTGTTTTCTCTAGATGATAATTTGCGCTTTCGACCTCTCAGCTATGTGTTATTTAGATAATTTTGTAAGAGGAATATCCAATTAGGTAAATGTTTCATCATCATTATAGACCATATTTCACACTTATTTGATTATTTATGCACAAGAAAGAAATTCAAAACTGGAATATTAAGGTTTTTATTAAGATGTTCATCCATAGAACGTTTTTGACCGTACTTTGGTCATATCCTCATTATACTATTCCAAGTGGTCAATAGGAACACACTGTTGTAAAATAATCCCAAGCCCAGATTTGATGAGCAGGCATACAAAACCTCTATAAAAAATTTAGAAAATAAAATGAAAAGCTAGTGTTCAAAAGTGAAATAAAAAATAATTGAACTCAGAGGAAATTTCAAATATAAATTGGCTTTGTACTTATACATCACGTCATTGTGTTATTGTACTATGGTAATTTTTGTAGTCTTGTCTTTAATTTTTGCTTATATGCTTGGTTTATATACCATTTTGTGCTTCTTTGTTACATATTTGTTTTTTTCATATTGATTACGATTATAACGGTGTTAATGTTGACTGTTGTACTCCTATTTTTGACATTTTTACCTATTATATAAATGTATGTTTGTTTTGTTCACACAAAATTGACAATACGACGGAATTAATTTGATGCGACTGTCATATGTGAGAGGATTAGCTAGCTTTACAATCAGTTTTAATTCACCAATTTCTAAATGTATGTACAAAGTCAGGAATAAGACAGTCGTTCTCCATTCGTTTTTGATGCGTTTTATTATTTGATTTTGCCATGTGATTATGGACTTAACGAATTGATCTTCCTCTTAGTTCAGTATTTTAGTGATTTTACTATTTGATATACTAGTATTTGAATTTTTGATTTTTTCATTTGATGAAGGACTTTCCTTTTGGAATTTTCCTTGAATTTCATATTATTTTTGTGATTTTCCTTTTTTTTAAACTACTGCTATTGACATTATGCTAACACTAACAGAAGACATCATAGCAAGAATATGAGGAACAAAAGCTATTCAAGACGCAGAGCAAATTCCATAGAACACTTCTATTTATAATATCTGAGGCTGATAAAATCAGACACGAACAAGTGCTTGTAATGTTAGACACCAACAATGCTTTCACGATCTTCGCCATGATTCTTTTACATGTATAAACTGTTTCTTGATGGAATCACTGGAAACACATGTTTTATCTTACTGAACATGTTTCGTGCATGTATCGATTTCCGAATCATTTTATTTTTTATAAATATTCTGAAAATAGAAAGAGGAACTGTGTATGCCCTCCTTGGATCAGGATAAACATGTTATAACAAAAATACAGAACTCCAATGGAACATTCAAAACGGAAAGTCCTTCAACAAATCAAATGGCAGAATCAAAAGCGCAAACACATCAAACAAATGGAAAATAACTGTCATATATCTGAATTGGTACAGACATTTCCTATGTAGAAAATGGGTGAGTCAGCTTGGTTTTATTGCTAGCTAAACCAACCATTTATCAGTCGTATGCGAATGTTACACCTAGTAGCCGATAAGTTTCGACAGACGTATGTTCTACCTCAATTTAACTGTGGTATTGATATTAATTCTGCAGATGTGTTGAAACTATAGCAACTACATTTTCATATAGTTTACCTATGGTCATCTAAGACATCTAATACTGCTACATCAGAACTTTATCGTAAAAAGCTGGATACGATACAATCGTCCAACTACTTCCATGCAATTTGAACCGATCCTTTTATTTAGAAATCGGAAGATATTATTAGTTACATAGCATTCATTTGAACATAAAACCACTTGGCGCTCTATAAATATAACGAGAATTTTCGGAATGCATGACTCCAGATCAGTATGAAGCAATGTTTAATTCTCAAAAGGATCTCACATTCATCTACTAGTATATGATAATACTAGTATGTGTAGTTTCCTATTTCCTAAAGCAGAAATTGTTAAATTGGCCTTTCCAAACCTAGAATTCCCCCATACGGACATTACGTTATGATTATTGTAAGAAAACAAGATGGGCTGCTGTTTAGTGGAAACACACACCTGCATTAGTGTCCATAGGAATGTTTCAAAGAGACAACACAGCCCAAGGCCACAAATGTGTCTTCAACAGTGAGAAATTCTGGACTCAGAGGCAGGCTTCAGCTGAACCCTAAAGAAAAATGTGTACTAGTTTACCGAAAATTAACCAACATTAACAAATATACAAGATAAGCAAAGACCACAGACTCCTGACCTTTGTTTTAAAGAAGTATGATTCTGCTGTTAGAATAGACAACAAAAGGAACTGAGCCATATGACAATGATACATAAATTCACAAAGGACTACAAGCAGTTTCTGATAAGCCAATGCCAGACCTCAATTAAATTAAATCAAATTACACAAGTATTCCACATTCCAAACTAAACGACAATTTGAAAGAGTTGGTATTGCTTTGCTTCATAAAAAAGAATGGCCAACGTAGATACAAGTATCTTGTCTTAGGGAGGAATAAATCCAACTTTAATTTGTAAAGGATCACTCTGATTCAAACAAAAAATTCTCTGAAACTGATATTATCAAGATGCTTGATTTCTTGATTGACAATAAATTTGTTACGTTTGGAGGACGTGTTTTTCAACAGACTGTCGGCATTACAATGGGAACAAACTGTGCCCCTCTACTTGCCAACTTGTTTTTTTTTTATTATTATGAGGCTGACTTCATGCAGGAACTTCTTAGGAAGAAAGATAAGAAGTTAGCAATATCCTTTAACTCTACTTTCCGCTATATAAATGATGTTCTTTCACTAAATAATTCGAAATTTGGTGACTATGTGGAATGCATCTATCCGATCGAACTAGAGAATGACTTACATCTATAAATTGACAATGAGGGTCGGTTGAAAACAAAACTTTATGACAAAAGAGATGATTTCAGCATTCCAATTGTGAACTTTCCATTTCTAAGTAGCAACATTCCAGCAGCAACTGCATACAGGGTATATATCTCCCAATTGATACAATATTCTCGTGCGTGCATTTCCTATCATGATTTTCTTGATAGAAGGTTGCTGATCACAAGGAAGCTAGGAAACCAAGAGTTCCAAATGGTGAAGTTGAAATCATCCCTTCGTAAATTTTACGGACGCCATCACGAGTTGGTTGACCGTTATGGAATAACTGTTCCACAAATGATATCGGATATGTTCCTTACGTCGTAACTACAATCCCCTTTCCTTTCATGAATGTGACCTACCGAATTAGACTATTTAACGGATTTGTTATCACATAAGCAACATGACAGGTGCCACATGTGGAGCAGGATCTGCTTACCCTTTCCCAGCACCTGAGATCACCCCATGTTTTGGTGGGGTTCGTGTTGTTATTCTTTAGTTTTCTATGTTGTGTAATATGTACTAAAGTTTGTCTGTTTGTCTTTTTTATTTTTAGCCATGGCGTTGTCAGTTTGTTTTAGATTTATGAGTTTGACTGTATCTTTCGTCCCTCTTTTTTTTAAATGATGGAAAGTTAATGTCTTTATCTTATGACAATCAATTCTGTAAGGGGTTTAGTATCATATCATCGTCAACTATTCAAGAGGAACATAACTTGTATCAAACCAACAACTGGCTTTAGAATAAATGTGTTTATTTCTGATGCTAGGACACTAAGGAGTGAATCAATTATTTTTTTTTCAAAATGCCATCTTGAATGACTTGACAACAGTATTGTAACTATATATGTACTGAAAAAAATCTGTTTCAATTTTTTTTTAAGCTTTAAGGGCATACAATACAGTTACAGGGGAGGTAATGACGTTGCTAACGTAAAATGTTATTTTTGCGACGTCAAACTGTGACATACCTGGAAAAGATGCATTGTTCGACTGATTTTTATTATTCAAACTGATTTTATTTTAAAAGAGTGCATGGACTCCTATTTTTTAAAACGATATTTCGTTTCATTTTGCAGTGAGATTATGTGAACCAAATTTTATAAAACTGTAAATAGTGCAATTTTTTTAATGTTGATAAATATTCAGCAAAAAATTACGTTTTTTCTCAGTTCATGACAATTTGATAAATATGAGTTATTTCTGAACAAAAAATACATAAGTTTTTAGGATATTTATAAAATACAGAAATTACAAATTATTTAACAAAAAACAATTTGTGTTTATCTTTTAAAACAAAGAAGTTATGGCTTTCTTTCGAAAGAGAAAATACGGCCACAAATCTGAATTTTGAGCTAATATACAAAATTTCGACATCATTTAACTCAAAAAGTAGCACATGAAGGTATATTTTTTTTACATATTTGATTTAATCAGGCAAAAAATATCCTATATGGAATTTTTTTATCAAACTGTTAATACGGGATCAAAACTGTATCGTATGCCCTTAAGGTGAACAACAGTTGTGGGCTTTGTATAGAATATTACCATTAAAGTTGCATGTGAGTTGCCTGAACATATAAGATGTCTGTATGTGGATTTATAATTACACAATGATGTTCTTGTACTAATGATAAAATCATAGTAAATGGCAAGTTTCTGATATCAAAATAGTGTAATAATTTGACAAAATCTAGCTTATTATAACAGCATACTTCTGCTGCTTTTATTAAGATGTTATTCATCTAAAAATACTCATGCCATCTTTGTATCTGCTTTTGTTTCTTTAATTTTGAATACCTGTCAACCTGTCTGTCTATATCAACCATCTTTGATAGAAATAAGAAATGCATGAAACAGAATATAACAATTTATTTTTTTGTCTTCAAAACAACAAAGTTAACATAATCAATATGTTTGGAATGTCATCAATATAATCTTTACAATATATTGTAAATTGCACTATCCCCCACATATATACAAATATTGTACGAAAATAAAAAAAATCCCCCATAAAATTTCATTTAACAAAAAGACATTAATTGTAGTTTAATAAATGATAACAAATAAAAGGATTTCTCTTAAACAAAAAAGAAAGTGAACTGCACTTAGACAACTTTAATTTCGATCCATTTCTGTCAAAAACTCTGGTTTTAGTGAGCGTCATTTCTGCGTTTAGGGGCATCATCACTTCCATTTCAATGTTGAGCGAGTGGTTGGAAAATTATAATGTTAAATTGCACAAATCATTCTGCAAATTAAATTCTCATAATTGAATATCAGTACTTACAAAACAAATATTATTTTTGGTTTATCCTGCACAATGACAATCACTAAGATGCTTGATGAACGTTGATAGTGCAGGGATACAGGCGACCCCCTCTATCTGGTAAATGACGTCATAAAGGAGCACATAATTGAAGAGTTTTTTCTGGTGACAGATGAATTCGAAAGTGGTCTATTGTAATAATAGTTTGTACCATAATTAATAGAAGTACTGGGAACTTATGTTCGATAGTGATACCTCTGCCAATTAGAATACAGGAAGCTGTTGATAAAGTCAACACTTATTTGAAGTTCTGAGAAAAATGGAATTAACATCATGGGAATCAGAAACAGACAGAATTAAAGCTATATACCCCCTTCCCTCCCCTTTGAGAATGAATCATAATAAAATATCATCATAAAAACTGAAAAAGTATAGTGGCATTTCCCAACATTTTGGTAATCTCATTGCATACACACATTTTTTTTAAAACCCAATGATTAGATTTTGTGGATAAAAATATTTCATTCTAGTTGTTTTCTTATCACAAATACTTTTTATTAGAGAATTGGACACTAAATTCTGAACATGATTTTGGGTTAAACCACTTTGCACATGATCTTTTAACTTTTATCAACATTTTATACTTATCTTTCACATTACATGTTTAATGTTTATCTACCTTTAGTAAGATTCAATTTTAAAGATTTCTATAAACAATGAAAAATTAGCACTTTTCTTTAATATATGACTTTTGAATAAAATGCTAACTGGCAAATTTTCCTTGTCATTTGGCAACAAGATCAGTTGTTTTGTTAGTTTTTTAGCCTGTAAATTACATTTTTATCTTGAAAATTTATAGTCTACAAGCTTAGATAAGCTTGCTACTACAAAGCTAGCATCAATCTTAGTTTTACTTCTTGCTTTAATCTACCACAACTCTCTGTTCCCTTTAGACAGATTTGTAGACATTGAGATCATTTCCCCTCTGGTTCATAAACTCATTTGTTTATTTTTTGCCTGTTAACCTATTTGCTTCCCCTCTCGTTTCCATATTATCACCATGCCTTGTTCATCACATGATGCTAGTAAGCTTTCATCACAGTTAAAACACACATCAAGGACGGGAGCAGAGTGTCCTAATAGTTTGTTAACACATGGTTTACTTTCCTTACACACATCAAAGAAATACACACACATGTCTTCACTTCCAGATACTGAAAAAAATAACATCAAATGTTCATTTTCTATTTTATATATGTAGTAATGTATTGATTCATTGCATTTGAAGAAACTCATAAATATTCATACATTTATTTTCAAATAAAATAAACATATTAAACAAAACATGGTTTAAATTACATTCAGATAATTTCTTTAAAATTATGTCAAATGTTCATGTGTTTTTTAAGTATGGTTTTCATTGCAATAAACAGATCTCTTTAAATAGGCATTGCTACACACTAGACGTTTAAATGACATTTTTTCAAATATGCTTCTTCCTCATTTATGTTTCTAGCATTAGTAATCAGCATAAAGTATAAAGCAATCAGAAAATATAAACAAATTTAACATTGAACGAGTTACCAAGGCAACAAACCATGATAAAATTTACTTATATATGGAATAATGAGGATGATAATGATATGGTGTTAAACATCCAGAGACAAACTCTTAATAGCAAATACCAATTTTAAAGGTGTTGTTTGACAGATCGAAATACTGAACCTCCTGTACTTTTAAAATCTAAAACAACCAATGCTGATATTTCTCATTGATTTATTTTAATGTCATATTTTGTGTATGATTTAGGTTTTGTGTTGTCCCAGAAGTTTCAATTGATGGATCATTTAAGACGGTCATATTTGATAAAATTTTGGCAATAAAACCTAAGTTTTACAATTTCCTATGGAAAGACCTGTATAAGGTCTGGGGAGTGGTATCTAGTTTATGAATGATATAGTAATTTACTGACACATGCTTCTTATAAGGGAGATACCTTTAATTACTGACCTGTGTAATGTACATGTATCTAAATGAGTGTTACTTACTAACACAGGCCCCTTGTCTGAATGACATTAAGGGACAAAATGTGCTCCTTATAGAAGATCTTTTCTGTTTAACTGGAAATCTTTTCTTTAATTGCAAAGCTCCATCTTCACTTATTATTCTGTATTAAAATAAAAGAAAAGTTTCAGAACTTTCAACAATGGCAGGACTCTGGAAAATGTTTATTACTTAAAACAAAAGTGAACACACCTGTGTGATTTTATTTATAGCATCTCATTCGATTGTACTTATATTCTTCATCATGATACCAGCTCAAAGCAATTAAAGCATCTTTTCATTTCTACAGGTTAGTTCAATCATTCAGTGTAAAAAGAAATCAATCACAATATAAATATACCAGACAGTAACTAAGTGAAACGTTATTTTTCAACACTAGTAAATATTTGTTGCTATGGGTTGATTCATTTTCATGGGTGCCAATTTTCATGGCTTGAGGAAAAACAGTATTTCATGGATACTTGCTTTTATTGTTTGCTAAGGTTACCTTACAAGCCTATAAAGAAGCATATCATTATTTTATTAAAAATGTATTTACCTTTTTCCATGAAATCCCTAATATTCATTAATCTACAACTATTTAATTCTAATAGGCCAGTCAAACTAAGATTCAACCTCAAACTAATTGCAACAGAAAATGATTTAGTTCTAATCTATAGCATTATGCCCTTTATATACACAGAAAAAAGTATCATAAAATCTAACTTGAGGAAAACTCAAAGTCAGCATTTTAAATTTCCTATGGAAATTAACATTGGAAGGGGAGATAAGTCTTGCAAATATGAGTCATTTTTGGTAATTTTTTGGTTGTTTTCCTTGAAATTTATGTAAAGTATGATACTTTGATGGGGTTATAATATTGTATTTGACTAAATTATATAATCTTCTGCTCATGAAATGTACAAACCCAAAGTGTTTTGGGTAGTTTTCATGCATTTTTCATTAAAGAAATTGCAAATTTGAAGCTTTGTTACCATTTTGAAAAAATAATTTAGTATAGTTTATATCCGGTCCAACGATTTACAGAAAAGAGCGACGATTTACAGAAAAGAACCGAAAAGGACCAAAAAGAACCGAAAGGACCGAAAAGAACCGAAAAGAGCATACAAATAATGTTGAAAAAATGTATATATAAATATATATATAACTCGTCTAAATAGCTATCAAAAGTACCAGGATTATAATTTTATACGCCAGACACGCGTTTCGTCTACATAAGACTCATCAGTGACGCTCAGATCAAAATAGTTAAAAAGCCAAACAAATACAAATTTGAAGAGCATTGAGGACCAAAAATTCCAAAAAGTTGTGCCAAATACGGCTAAGGTAATCTACTCCTGGGGTAAGAAAATCCTTAGTTTTTCGAATAATTCAAAGTTTTGTAAACAGAAAATTTATAAAAATGACCATATACAATGTAATTGATATTCATGTCAACACCGAGGTGCTGACTACTGGGCTGGTGATACCCTCGGGGACGAAACGTCCACCAGCAGTGGAATGTGGAAAGGTAACACATGGCCAGCAAAAACTCTTTTTTTGAGAGCCCATGTGGTCGTGTGGTCTAGCGGGACGGCTGCAGTACAGGCGATTTGGTGTCACGATATCACAGTAGCGTGGGTTCGAATCCCGGCGAGGGAAGAACCAAAAATTTGCGAAAGCAAATTTACAGATCTAACATTGTTGGGTTGATGTTTAGACGAGTTGTATATACATTATGTACACAGCCATGTATCACCATCATTGATGGCGATCCGATGGATACATCTGTTGTAGGGTTGTCACTGACTCAGACGTACTTATAAATATATATATATATATAGTTTAAAAGTAAAAACACCAATGTAAACCCCCTCGTAATAAAGGAATGTATAATTCAAATTTAGAGTGTACATTGATATGGATATGTAGACTTACAAAAAAGTTAGATTTCCCTGTATCAGATTGAGGTATTTAAAATTTTGAAAAAAAATAATCAAAGTGTCATTTCCGTTGTTTTCGAAAATAGAATTGTAAAAAACATTTGAAGAAAATTTCATTTCTTGTTACATGTAAACCTTGGCAAACTTTATAGTTTTATAGTTCGTTCTTATGTTGTCCTGTTATAACGTACACTATCCCAGGTTAGGGGAGGGTTGGGATCCTGCTTACATGTTTAACCCCGCCACATTACTTACGTATGTGCCTGTCCCAAGTCAGGAGCTTGTAATTCCGTGGTTGTCGTTTGTTTATAATGTGTTACATATTTGTTTTTCGTTCATTTTTTTTTTACATAAATAAGGCCGTTAATTTTCTCGTTTGAATTGTTTTATATTGTCTTATCGGGGCCTTTTATAGCTGACTATACGGTATGGTCTTTGCTCATTGTTGAAGGCCGTACGGTGACCTATAGTTGTTAATGTTTGTGTCATTTTGGTCTGTTGTTGATAGTTGTCTCATTGGCAATCATACCACATCTTTTTTTTTATATATTTACGATGTTCTTGGTTCGTTCTGGGAACAGTTTATGTTCCTGATTCGTTAAAATTTCTTAATTCAATTTACGGTATAAAACGATTGGCTACATGGGAATAAAAGGATATTAATCAATAAAAAATACATCATTATCTATATATTATAAATTTTGTGCAAAACACAGTGATTTTCTTTCATCTTTTAAGGAATATAAATAAATGAAAAGCGCACCCGCTTTCGCCCGGTATAATTGATAATTGTTTACTCTTTATATAGCCGCCATATAATAGCGTATAGATTAAAGGGTGTGAAAAAGTTAATGGCATGTTTATTTCTATTAATTTTATCCAATAAACCACTTAAAACAGATATGTACATGTAGATCAGTGAAATGATGTCAGATGGTGATAAATGTTGGCCTGTGGTGCTTCATGTATCCTGGATGTATCTACAGAGAAACTTGTGCATGAAGATAACGGGACTTTTCCTTGACAAATTCAAATCCTTGACATGTTTAACGCGTCAAAGTAACAATTAATGTGTTTTCATTGAATATGTAATACACATACACATAAACACAAAAAAGAACGAAATATTCTTATTAATATATGTATTGTAATGTTGAAAATGAATTAGCGACCAAGATTGAACAAAATAATGACACTCAGCTTATAAATATAATTCACTTAGAACGATTGTTTGACAGTAATGAATTGATATCTTTTATTTTCTTGTCTGTTCTATGTTTTCTATTCCATAAGATAGGCATCGGACCCTACATATATAATTTTTCACATGTACAGTTAGTTAAAATATGTAGTCCTGTCGCAGTATAAGGTTTCCTAATAATAAACTTTTGTGAAGAATATCTTTTTATTTAGAATAGACTTTATATAATTTTGCAATTTGCTAATTTTCTTCGATTACAAAACTTTTCGATCTCCTTTTCGGTTCTTTTCGGTCCTTTTCGGTTCTTTTGGTTCTTTTCGGTCCTTTTCGGTTCTTTTCTGTAAATCGTCGCTCTTTTCTGTAAGTCGTCGAACCCTTTATATCTGTATATTATATTTTTTCAGCAACTAACTCATCTAAAGAAGGCTGTACAGTGACCTATAATTGTTAATGTTTGTGTCATTTTGGTCTTTTGTGGTTAGTTGTCTCATTGGCAATCATACCACATCTTCTTTTTTATATTTAAACCACAAAAAGAAGAATACATGCTTAATTGTTTTTATTGAATTTGAGATTCTTTACCTTGACATGTTGAAAAATTTAATAAATGGTCAACTAATGAATTACGAAATCTAGATTATAGCTTGATAAAATATATGAAAATACCTTTAGAGTTGTTTGTTATACTCTAAACACCGCTTAAAAAAAAATCAAGAATCAATACATTCTGATGAATAGAAGTGGTAAAGTTATAAGTTTGTATCAAATTCTATTGATATTTCTGCCTTTTTCGCAAGAGTTATCTCCCTTTCCAATGCAAATCTCCATAGGAATCTTAATATTATGATTTTTAGTCTTCCTCAAGTTAGATTTTATGGGACTTTTTTCTGTGTATATTTGGGGTATAATGCTAAAGATTAAAACTTAAAATTCTTCTGTTGCAATTACTTTTGGGTAAGGGTCAAACTTATGCTAGATTGACTGGACTATAAATATTTATCAACTTAAATACTTACTTGAACAAACAGAGTGCATTAACACAGCAGTTAACCAGTAAAGAAGGATCTCTAGCTTCACGACTGATCCATGACCTAGCAGATATACATGTGACTGGCAATCCTTCACAAACAGTTATTCTGTAAACACAAATAAAGAACTGAAGCAACTTAAAGTGAAGTTAGAACTATTATTAACATTGAGATATATCTCACTAGTTTGGCAGAAAGTGAGTAAATGTGATGGTTTTGTTTACCAATTATACATACATGTATGTAACTGCAATGGGCTGCTAAAAAGAGCATTTGAAATATCAATAGTCTATCTAAAGTAGTTCCCAATAAAAGTACCATGATCATATTACTTTTTATTTTTAAGAGCATAGGATTGAAACTGTGTAGTATCATACCTCATTTCATAATTTTCACTAAAAAAGGAAGCAGATTTTCATGAAATCAACACGAGTCATAGTTCTACATAATTCAAAATACCAAAAATTATTGTACAAACCTTCTTGCTTTTATTAGTTTACCACTGTTTACATCAATAGTAAAGGAATGAATAGAGCCCTTGTCATCTCCTGTCCATAATATATGCCCTGTACTGTCAAAAGCTAGAGCTAGAACTTTACCAGTCACTTTACTTGAACCTCCCTGTAAAATATAATATATGTCCTGTACTGTCAAAGGCTAGAGCAAAAACTTTACCAGTCACTTTACTGGAACCTCCCTGTAAAATATAATATATGTCCTGTACTGTCAAAGACTAGAGCTAAAACTTTACCGGTCACTTTACTGGAACCTCCCTGTAAAATATAATATATGTCCTGTACTGTCAAAGGCTAGAGCTAGAACTTTACCAGTCACTTTACTGGAACCTCCCTGTAAAATATAATATATGTCCTGTACTGTCAAAGGCTAGAGCTAGAACTTTACTGGTCACCTTACTGGAACCTCCCTGTAAAATATAATATATGTCCTGTACTGTCAAAGGCTAGAGCTAGAACTTTACCAGTCACTTTACTGGAACCTCCCTGTAAAATATAATATATGTCCTGTACTGTCAAAGGCTAGAGCTAGAACTTTACCAGTCACTTTACTGGAACCTCCCTGTAAAATATAATATATGTCCTGTACTGTCAAAGGCTAGAGCTAGAACTTTACTGGTCACCTTACTGGAACCTCCCTGTAAAATATAATATATGTCCTGTACTGTCAAAGGCTAGAGCTAGAACTTTACCAGTCACTTTACTGGAACCTCCCTGTAAAATATAATATATGTCCTGTACTGTCAAAGGCTAGAGCTAGAACTTTACCAGTCACTTTACTGGAACCTCCCTGTAAAAAATAATATATGTCCTGTACTGTCAAAGGCTAGAGCTAAAACTTTACCGGTCACTTTACTGGAACCTCCCTGTAAAATATAATATATGTCCTGTACTGTCAAAGGCTAGAGCTAGAACTTTACCAGTCACTTTACTAGAACCTCCCTGTAAAATATAATATATGTCCTGTACTGTCAAAGACTAGAGCTAGAACTTTACCAGTTACTTTACTGGAACCTCCCTGTAAAATATAATATATGTCCTGTACTGTCAAAGGCTAGAGCTAGAACTTTACCAGTCACTTTACTGGAACCTCCCTGTAAAATATAATATATGTCCTGTACTGTCAAAGACTAGAGCTAGAACTTTACCAGTCACTTTACTGGAACCTCCCTGTAAAATATAATATATGTCCTGTACTGTTAAAGGCTAGAGCTAGAACTTTACCAGTCACTTTACTGGAACCTCCCTATAAAATATCATATATGTCCTATACTGTCGAAGGCTAGAGCTAGAACTTTACCAGTCACTTTACTGGAACCTCCCTGTAAAATATAATATATGTCCTGTACTGTCAAAGGCTAGAGCTAGAACTTTACCAGTCACTTTACTAGAACCTCCCTGTAAAATATGATATGTGTAATGTCACAACAAAAGCTGGTTCTAAAATTTTGAGCATGTATTTTGCTGGAACATTTTTTAATTTTTAATTTTTAAATGCTCTAGCTATTAAAGACTTCTACATTAGGAAAATCATCAGTCTGATACTTCACCATCATTTCTCTATAGAATAAACGTCATTCTTTAATATAGACTATAGCAAGAATATATACTTTCATCCAAACATATGTAATTTAATATTAAGTCTTGAAGGGAAATAAGATCATGAAGCATGGACTTTTCATGTTACTACTTTCCAAATACATGTATAAAGTGTTAAAAGATCTGTGCTGTATTAGATGAAAGATAAAATTGAGAATGGAAATGGGGAATGTGTCAAAGAGACAACAACCCGACCAAATAAAAAAACAACAGCAGAAGGTCACCAACAGGTCTTCAATGTAGCGAGAAATTCCAGCACCCGGAGGCGTCCTTCAGCTGGCCCCTAAACAAATATATACTAGTTCAGTGATAATGAACGCCATACTAATTTCCAAATTGTACACAAGAAACTAAAATTAAAATAATATAAGACTAACAAAGGCCAGAGGCTCCTGACTTGGGACAGGCGCAAAAATGCGGCGGGGTTAAACATGTTTGTGAGATCTCAGCCCTCCCCCTTCACCTCTAACCAATGTAGAAAAGTAAACGCATAACAATACACACATTAAAATTCAGTTCAAGAGAATTCCGAGTCAGAAGATGTAACCAAAGAAAATAAACAAAATAACAATAATACATAAATAACAACAGACTACTAGCAGTTAACTGACATGCCAGCTCCAGACTTCAATTAAACTGACTGAAAGATTATGATTTCATCATATGAACATCAGGCACAATCCTTCCCGTTAGGGGTTTAGTATCATACCATCATAACATATATGAGAAGAACATAACCCGTGTCATGCCAAAAACTGTTTTTAGAATAAATGTGTTTAGTTCCGACGCAAAGACCTTATCAGTGACTCAATATTAACGCCAAAATATGCAATCTTTAATGACTTGACAACAGTATCGTAATTATATCCCTTCCTAATAAGTCTATTGAAAGGTTTTGTAAGTTTCTGAGGTGAATACTGTTACGGTTTAGGGTATAAGCTGTAGGTTTGTACATACGACTGTTTCAGGCTACTCAGTAAACACTCTATTCTATTTTCGCGTTCGTCGTTTACTGTTAGCAACGCGTATACAAAGACATTTGATGAACATTGTGTGTACTTATATATTGTTATTGTATGTAAATA
Organism: Mytilus trossulus; assembly: GCF_036588685.1. Taxonomy (NCBI): domain Eukaryota; kingdom Metazoa; phylum Mollusca; class Bivalvia; order Mytilida; family Mytilidae; genus Mytilus; species Mytilus trossulus. The sequence goes on from NC_086379.1 coordinate 25,085,531, forward strand.
TTGTTAGTAAGGTCTCTGGGATTAATAAAATAGAGTTCGTCTTCACCGTTTGACCATGGGGGGTCCCTTGACTGAACGACGGTTCCCACCTTCTGTTTATCCTTATTTCACATGTTCCCGCTTTATTACCTTGTTATTTTATTAGCGTAAGGCACGAATATTGTAACCGGGGACCATACATGCTATGAGTAAGCTTAAATAAGTCCCATTTGTCCATTTCCGTCCTCGACAGAATGTCAACATTCCGATCGCCGCCATTTGCATCACTATTTTTATTGACGTCAGTGACCTAATGACCTGAGATCAGCATCCAATCAGCATAACGTAATTTGCCCACCATCTCCATAGGGGCACGAGATGTTGGTGGGACAGAGATATAAAAGCAAGTGCACAACAGTCTTCAGATAGACTGCGGCCCGCTACCAGGGCAGTCACTCCTAATACCAAGGAACTTACCAAGGCAAACCAAAAGTGCTGCAGTCAATGCAATGCATGTACCTTGCTATTGTATGCATCCCCGTTGAATAAATGGACCAAACCATAATTGACCTAGATGTTTTACTACGTTTACTACGATGTTGACAAACTATTAACGTACCAAAAAGGGGGGTCTCGGTATATTTTATTAAGTGTTCTGTTGGGTTTTCATGTGATTTATACTTGTAATAGTATTGATTGTTTGTATATAATAAATTGTGAAGCTTAATTAATCTTGTTGTCTGTTGTACATGTAATTAGTAAGTCAATGTTAACAAGTTTCTGTGCTACCATATTTAGATCAGTGCCTTAACCGTTTTGCCTGCTACGCTACCATAATATTGACTATTTTGCCAGCTACGCTACCAGTATAAATTAGTTTGTAACTCTGCACCAGAGTTGACAGCTCTATATTAGAATTTACCAAGAATATAGTAATCAGTGTTAACCTTATATAAATAACTTTTACTTAAGGGACACCCCCGTCCCGTAACAATACTGACACCTTTGTGCTTTATAAAGAATATTTCCATAAAAATTGGATGTGAAATACCTGAACGTATAAGAAGTCTGCATGTTGAGCTATATTTACGAATGATGTCTTTATACTGACGATAAAATTTAGTAAATGTTTTGACTAGTTTGTGATATCGAAAACCCTGGTGTAATAATTTTTCAGTAATACATAAATTTCTCTCGTTAAAATCTAAAACATTGTTACATACACGAGCGAATCGTACAAGTTGAGATATATAAACACCGTAAGATGGTGACAAGGGAACGTCACCATCTAAAAACGGATAATTAACGATAGGAAATGAAAAATCATCCCTTTTATCATAAATTTTAGTATTCAGCTTTCCGTTAGTGATATAGATATCAAGATCGAGGAAAGGGCAGTGGTCATTGTTGGTATTAGCTTTATTTAAAGTAAGTTCAGCAGGATAAATTTCATTAACATACATACTGAAGTCGTCATTATTGAGAGCCAAGATATCATCCAAATATCTAAAAGTATTATTAAATTTGTTTATCAGATGTTGTTTTGATAGGTCTTTGCTTATTTTTGTCATAAATTGCAACTCATAACAATACAAAAAGAGGTCCACAATAAGTGGTGCACATGCAGTTAGTCCCCATTGGAATTCCAATAATCTGACGATATACGAAATCCCCAAAGCGAACAAAAATGTTATCTAGTAATAATTCAAGTGCATATATAGTATCAAAGCATGTCCAAGTAACATAGTTTTTTTTTTTATTGCTACTAAAAAATAGATGTATAGGTTTGTCAGATAACTGCTGTACAAAAACTATTCATAATATATTGTACAAGTGTTATGCATAACCACACCAATTGAAGAAGAGATCTAAAAAGAATCTTCCTTTAAGTTTTACTGCAGCAAAAGTGGAAATAACTTTTAAAAAAAACATATGATCAAGAAATAAAAACTCCCTAAAAAAACAAGACTGAATGAAATTGTTTACAAAAAAATGTACCTTACCTTATATCCTTTGCCTGTTGATATGTTCAAAACTTGAACAAAACATTTACTATTCCCTGTCTGGTTACAGTTAAGGTTATAACATACAAATTGATTCTTGAATATAAATAATGTAGCAGTTTTCATGATGAACTGAAAAATCTACAGCTCAATTTTTGAAAAATTTCAGTTAGATTTTGTTGGCCTGCAGATATGATTTTTACAGGCCTGTAAGCAATTCTACAAGCCTGCGCAGCCTGGGCTGCCACTCAACCTGAAGACTGATGTAGTGATCATCATTCAACTGAAAAAAAATAGTGGTCAATAGGCTATTTGCCAATTCTTGTAATTGACCCTATAATTAGGGATCCCTTCTTTTAGTTGTCTCCCTTATGAGGGACATACATTTCTATTTACAATGGAGAGCTAGCAGAAAGAGCAAATTTACCTTTGTCTAATGTGAAGAATCTTTTTAAAGGTTTTCAAATCTTTTAATTACATTAATTTGTTGTTCAGCTAAATACCTTTTTACATTAGAAATTATTTTTCGTGAAAATTTAGTTAAACCCTTTCAATTCATCAGGTTTTGCATTGGCAAAAGCCGTTTTTGTCCAGTATGGAACCAGTCTACGATTGACAAAGGAAAGTTATTTGTTTAAAAGTGTGAAATAACAGATTCAAATTGGTAATAGGAAAAAGGACTATTCATAGATAACACTTTATGATCAACAGATTCCAAAAGGATACAACAAACATATTATTATTTAACGGATGGAAGACACATGACAAGAGTTCTGCTGCCATACTGTCCTCTATCACCCTCATACACTTCCCTGCGGCTATATCCCATACTCTGGCTGTAGCATCTAACGATACTGAGAGAATTACATCATTGGACAGGGAAAATACAAAATCTGAAATTGATAGATGAATTTCATGAACATTAGCTGTCAGATGATACAGAAATAATAACAATATTTGATAGCAAAAAATAATAGTTTAAAAAAAACGAAAGTTTAAAAAAGATTTTTTTCTTTTTTTTTCTTAGGGCGTCAAATGCACTTTTTCTGCATTAAACCTTCATGGTGAAAGCTCAAGTTTATATGCTTGACAGCAACAGATTTAAACTTAGAAATAAATGTGTTGCACAGGAAACAAAACCTTTCATGAGAATCATTTGATGTTGGTCAGGGCATTCTTAGATGGTGAACTGTCTCTTCCAATAATCACAATAGCTTTAGCATGTTTAGCTCTCTGTGGAGTTCTTTCAATGGAACTTTTCATTTATCCTTGAAAAAAAACCAATTAATTACAAGACAAAAATTTTGAATAGAAACTCACAGATGATATTTTAAAGAATGAACTTTCAGAAAACCTAATAATCAGTTAATATATGTTTGCAAAGCTTTCCTTAGTGGGGCTTTCATTGGAATAGTTAAATGATTTTGTATATGTACCTGTGACCCCTGCAGAGTGACCCCTCAGCATACAGATAACAGTGGCAGGATCTGGTATAACCTGACATATGGACAATGTACCATCCAATGAAGCACAGGCCAATCTGGTTTTATCATCATGTCCAAATTTTACATTTGTAACTACAAAAGAAGAGAGTAAGAAATACAACGATTAAAATATATCGGGATTCAGAAATAAAACAACAAGAATTTTTAGGGCTTTTCTTAAATATAAATTCCTGAAAGGGTAGCAACTCTTTTGCTGGGGAAAGTGCTATTTATCATCCCTTTCACTGATATTTATGCATTACAGAAATCAAATTAACAATCAATTTCCTTTCCTGTCAAATACTCGAAAAATCTTTAAACCATTACCTTTATATCTTAAAAGGGGAAGGATTTCATAATCCAATCATATCAAGTTGTGATTATGTTTAAATGAGAGTTAGGAGTAAAAGAATTATATTAAATATTTCTCTTTAACTGACAGTACCTGCTGCTGTGTGCTGATCAAATATATGATGCATTCCTGCAAAGGCATAATTCTCTGAGACGGTCTTCCCTCCAGCCATAGCCCTGGAAAACATATTTTCTTTGTTAATTTTCTTACTGATCAATAAAAAAACAAGGAATTATCAAATTTACCCAAATCCTATTGTAATATTTGATATGATAACTGTAAATTATCAAATAACAATGTCCTTCTAATGAATCATTTAATTTTGTGGTTGCATTTTTCATTGATTCAAAGGAAATTTTGTATTTGTAAATATTCAGATTGGCGGATTTGCCAAAAGGTGCATACAAGCTTCTAGAAAATTGCTACTTCATAGAAATTATAAATTTGTTATTTCTCTTTTCATTTTTCAATTAATTGCATTCTTAAAACTTGTTATACTATAGGTTTCAATACTTGACACAATGCTTAAAGATTAAAGTAGGACCTGAAAAACGTTATGATGGGGTTTGTGTTGCTCAGTCTTTTGTTATGTGTACTATTCTTTGTCTGTTTGTCTTTTTCTTTTTTAGCCATGGCGTTGTCAGTCTATTTTCAACTTGACTGTTCCTTTCACATATCTTTTATGATAATTATACCTGCTTGCTTCAGCTTCATCTGTGGGTACAACTTCTATACTGTCAAAGACACGTTTCATTGGTCCTTCAAAGATATGCTTCAGTGACCCACTGCTTAAGTTCCTACGATGTTTCTTAGTGTCACTTAGATTAAGCTTGTCAAAATTCTATAAAGAAAGAAAACAACGTAAATAAGAAATGCTAAAATTAAATGTGAATATTTTCTTTTAATCATAGGATAATAATGTGTATGAAATTTAAAGAATTGACATTACCAAGACATAGATATGTCATTTTCTTGATAAGACTGTCATTAAAGTGAGAGGGTTAGCGCTATAGAACCAGGTTTAATCCACCATTTTCTACATTTGAAAATGCCTGTAACAAGTCAGGAATATGACAGTTCTTGTCCATTCGTTTTTGATGTGTTTTGTTATTTGATTTTGCCATGTGATGATGGACTTTCCAAATTGATTTTCCTCTTAAGTTCAGTATTTTTGTGATTTAACTTTTTAATAACGCAATAATAATTTTTGTTTGAACAGAGAAAATGCTACGATAACATCAACTAAACATGACTATTTTGTAACTGCAATGATACTGGTATACATGGAATTAAAAGAATTAAAGGGGCCTCGGTGTCCAAGTGGTCTAAATAGTTCTACTACTGTGATCATAAGCCAGTCAACAATATGGTTGTGAGTTCAAACATAGATTTGCTTTAAAAATAATCTTCTAACTATGTGGAAAAAAAAAATCAGTTCTGGTAATTGTTTGGCGAATGTTAATTTCAACTAATGAAGAAGACTTAAAGAAGCTTAACAGAGTTAAAAGACTGAAAATGACACAGTAATTCATCATCTTAAGTTCTGTTTGATCGTATAATAAAAGTTTAAACAGAGCATTCTTAATCATATTATACCAGGTTAAATGACTATCTGATTTCATGTTTAATTTGTGCATCATAAACTATGTGACTAACAAGACCTTAAATAATTACATACATCTAATCCACTCCTTCCTCCACTTCTTAAACTTATGGACCTACTTCTTATACTTCTGAAAAATATAAAACAATGGTTATAAAGCTATAGGTTTGCTAGGTAAATATATCAATTACAAACCAATATAAGTCTGCCCTAATTACTCAAACTTTTAGGAAGGAGGCATGTCTCCAAGGTTGCTTGACCCATTGAGTTGTAAATTATGACACAGTTAAACAGTCATTGTGTAATTACCCAGCTTAACAACAGTCAATTTAACATGGTATAACCTGCTACATAGAAATGTTTTATACTAAAGTAAAAATGTTATATTAAAGTTCAAAGATATATAATATACATTGTGAGAATTCTTAACAATGTATCTATAAATTAAGTTTCATTCATTACTGTATCACTAAACTAAACAATGATAAAACCTACCCTCCATCTGAGAAAGCTGGACTACCATATCTAGAATTCAGCAACTGAGCCCTAATATGAAGGTGATCTTTCCTGACTGAAGGGTCTTTCTGAAATGAAAAAATCCATATTACCTTTGGTGTCAACTAATTTCAAATTATGTTATTATCATGTTTAATAACCATTTGACATCCTTATGAATAAATACATGTTCTAGTATACCGGTACATCCAATAGACCAATTTCCAGTTTGTTGCATTTCCGTCAAAGCTTTGTTTCAAGTGAACACTATTCCTCATTTTGGGGCATCATTACTTCCATCCAATCTTGAGCAAGCGGTTAAAAAAATAATGATGTTATACAGTATAAATTATTTGGGAATTTAAATTCTTATACTTGATTATCAGCAATGCTATCATTAGGGAACTATGATTAAAAACATAAGGAACATATATTATTTTGTAAATCTAGCCTGCATTATGACGATTATGAAGATGCTTGCTGAACTTTAATAGCCAGAAATACATGTGGTACCCTATGTCTGGTAAACAACACCATAATGGATAATTGATGAACTTTTCTGCTGAAGGAGATAACTCAAAAGAGACATATTCATTTAGAACATACTTGACAGTCTAAATCTTCACAATAAACTATTGAACCCACAAACCTGAAGCTAAATTTTACGAAAATTCAATTGATTAGTAGAGAAGAATGTTCCAAGCGTAAAGCAAAATTATTTTTTATTGTTTGTAAACACGTGATTGATTTGTTTAAATTTGTGGAACTGCATACCTTTAATTAAATTTTCTACAACACTGAAAGTTTTAACATTTGAATACTTACTCCTGACTTGGCACACTCCCTTAATAACTGACTTCTTCTTCTTATATACAAAGTTCCTGTAAAAGAAATAACAGCAATGCACAAATTGGTAATTACATAAAGATAACATTAATGTATTGTTAGGAGACATTTGTTTATGAAGGTTTGGTTATTCAATTTAACCCTTGTCGTGCGGGGGCCGTAATATTACAGCCTTACCCAGAATACCGTTATTTTGGCATCAATGGCGCTCCATACATTTAGAGGTCATCATAATACCATTTAAATCTTAGTGTATGCACGTTTCCTCAATCTGAAACTATTCATGTCATGTTTCTCACTTTAAATATTCATTTTGAGCTCAAATACGAACTTCAAAATTTGATATCGGACAAAATTGGTTTTTTTGGAGGGGTGGGCTTACCTTCAAGGTCTGAATCACGGAGTTCAGAGGACTGAAACCTTGACAAATACCGTTAACCTAAAGGCACACAAGGACTGGCCGTGTTTATTATCAAAATACGCAGAGGAAACGACTACTTCCGGTTGCAAGTCCAGTTAAAGTTCAAAATTGGAAAAATTCCGAAATTTTGTGAATTTTGGTGCAAATGACCTTCTTTACACTGATGAACCCAGATCAGTTTCACTCCGACCTAACAACTGTTGTGATAAAAGTGTTCACTGGTGTCCACACTACATGTAAACTACAGATGGATGCATCTATTAGCATCTCTCGGATTTACAGGTTGAGAAAAAGAATGAAAAAACGTCAAAATTGACGCTTTTTGTACCTGAGGACCAACTTTGGGGCAAATTCCCGCCCACCCTTCCTCGCCTTCTCACCCCGACCACCCCACCCTGTGATCCCCTATTTTAGATTTATTGCAATCAGTATGCATCAGCATCAGGGTACAGCTCATTTGCATATCATTTGCATATTTCTGCAAATAACTCAGCATGGTAAGGGTTAAGAACCCTGATGTCAGAAACGATTTTTTTTCAGTTTTCTGTCCAATTTTGATGTTTTTTCGTCTTATTTGGGGCCTAGAAAGGTTATCAAGGCCTTGGGATACGCTGGTCATCTCAAAATCGCAAAAAAAAAAATAATGTTGAAACTTACTTAACCCTTGTCGTGCGGAGGCCGTAATATTACGGCCTTACCCAGAATACCCTTATTTTGGCATCAATGGCGCTCCATACATTTAGAGGTCATCGTAATACCATTTAAATCGTTTCCTCAATCTGATCATATTGCTAAATAAACACCCTAAGGGTCATGCCATTAACACTTATAGAATTGAAAGGGCTGATTATTGTTACATAAACAAATCTGCATTCTATTCTGAATAATTACTTATTAATAAGTCACAGTACATATACATGTACATTATTTAATTGTAATTTTTCTTACATGTAATTCTTAATAGGAGGCATATTTATTTGAAAAAAAAATTTTTTTGCTTTATATTTACAGTTTTACAAATCCAAACTAACAAAATAGGTTATAAATATCTTTAATATATAACATTTGTGTTTGATCATTAAATCATCTATAAAATTCAGGCCAGTATTTTATATTACCCAGTATTGCCCAGTATTACCCACTAAAACCCAGTAAAACCTGGGTTTTCCCAGTATTTCCCACTGGGCTGGGCAATACTCATAAAACCCGGGTTTTTGCCAACCCTGATGCAGGAACAAATATATATATATACATTCTATACAGTTACTGTACCCAGTGATATAAGGGTAGTAATGCCCTTTAAGGGCATATGATACAGTTACAGGGGAGGTAATGACGTTGCTAACGTAAATGTTATTTTTCGCAATGTCAAACTGTGACATATCGGGAAAAGATGCATTTTTCGACTGATTTTTATCATGCAAATTGATTTAATTTGAAAACGAGAGCATAATTAAGACCCCTATTTTTTAAGATGACATTTTGTTTCATTTTCCAAATGGAGATTATGTGGACTAAATTTTGTAAAACTGTAAATAGTGCAATTTTTTTAATTTTGATAAATTTACAGCTAAAATTGGTGGTTTTTTTCTCAATTCTTTACCATTTGATAATAGTCCAGTCAATCTAGCATAAATTTGACCCTAACCTGAAAGTAATTGCAACAGAAGATTTTAAAGTTTTAATCTTTAGCATTATACCCCAAATATACACAGAAAAAAGTCCCATAAAATATAACTTGAGGAAAACTAAAAAAATCACCATTTAAAATTCCTATGGAGATTTGCATTGAAAAGGGAAATAACTCTTGCAAAAAAGGCAGAAATATCAATAAAAATTGATACAAAATTATAACTTTACCGCTTCTATTTATCAGAATGTATTGATTCTTGATTTTTTAGCAATCTTTAGAGTATTACAAACAACTCTAAAGGTGTTTTCATATATTTTATCAAGCTATACTCTAGATTTCGTAATTTATAAGTTGACCATTTATTGAAATTTTTAACATGTCAAGGTAAAGAATCTCAAATTTAATAAAAATAATTAAGCATGTATTCTTCTTTTTGTGGTTTAAAGTTTCTTTAGATAAGTAAGTTGCTGAAAATATATAATATACAGATATAAACAATACCAAATTTTCACATTATTTTTTCAAAATGGTTACAAAGCTTCAAATTTGCAATTTCTTTAATGAAAAATTCATGAAAAAAATTTAACTACCCATAACATTTCGGTTTTGTACATTTCATGAGCAGAAGATTATACAATTTAGTCAAATACAAACTTATAACCCCATCAAAGTATCATATTATACATAAATTTAAAGAAAAACAACAAAAAACTGACCCAAAAAGACTAATTTTTGCAAGAGTCATCTCCCCTCCCAATGTTAATTTCCATAGGAAATTTAAAATGCTGATTTTGAGTTTTCCTCACGTTAGATTATATGGGACTTTTTTCTGTGTATATAAAAGGCATAATACTATAGATTAGAACTAAAACATTTTCTGTTGCAATTAGTTTGAGGTTAAATCTTAGTTTGACTGGACTATAAATATGAGATATTTCTGAATAAAAAATGCATAAAATTTTTAGGGTACTTATAAAATACAGAAATTACAAATTATTTAACAGGAAACAATTTGTGTTTATCATTTAAACAAAAAAAAATGTCTTTCTTTCGAAAAGAAAAATACGGCCACAAATCCGATCTTTGAGCAAATATACAAAATTTCGACCTCATTTAACTCAAAAAGTAGCACATGAAGGTATATTTTTTATTACTTATTACATATCTAATTTAATCAGGCCAAAAATAGCCTATATGGATATTTTCATCAAACTGTAAATAAGGGATCAAAACTGTATGATGTATTGTATGCCCTTAACGTCAGGCGTCAAATGGTAATTTATTATTTTCAGCTTCTGTAAGTGTCAAATAGGGTAAATTTTTACCGTAAGTCAACAAACTATCCTTATTGTTACTTGTCAGGGGTCTCAAATAATTATTGATACCATCATTTTTGGGGGAAAAAATAAGGGCTATTCCAGTAAAAATTATCCAGGGGGGGGGGGAGAGGCGGGGGCAAGGGAACGCCACTTATTTTTTTACCCCCCCAACTATGGAAAAGATTAAAAAGATACACCCCCACCTAGCATGTATTTTCTTCCAAGACCCCCTACCTAGAGAAAAAAAAATAAAAGTTAGCTAGTTTTTTAAAGTATACAAAAATGTTGCATCCTGTCAAATAAATGTAAAATTTGTTGGTTTATCTATTGTTAAATTATTTGAATATATAGCATATAATTTGGTTTATAATTGTTTCGACAGCTGCATTTTATTGCTTGTTTGAGAAGTTCTTCTCTTAATGATCCATAACGACTTTCGGGTGATTGTTTTTGTTTCTGTGTCTTGTCGAGATTTTATAGCCTAGCAGTCAGATAGCGGTCAGACCATAGGCGTTAAAATAATCATTATTGAAATTATTTTGATAGATAACGCTGTCTTCTTCTTTTGATCAGTTTCGTTAGCAGTTCTTGTCTTACCAAAAATATATGCAAAGTTTAGTTTTTAACTCTTGAATGTTTTTACGGATTACTTAACATTATGGCTTCTCGGAGAAAAAGGAAATCTACAAGTCGGTTTTCTCCGGATTCAATTGAAATCAGCAGACAAGAAAGTGACTGTTCGTCTTGGACAGTTAAGAAGTTCAAGGAAGAACTAACACATATTGGAATAAACATTACTTCAAAATTAAGTAAAACAGTGTTACAACAAATTTATTTTGATAATCTCAAATCAGTTTCCGAACCTGAACAATTGTCAAATGAAGACCAGGAAGTCTCGCCAACTTTACCTAATGTGACCAGTAATTGGTCTAATGAGCTTCCACTTTTGATCGGAAATTTAACAGAAGTTGTTATAGGATTAAGGGATTCAATGAATTCTAACACCAATAGGAATAATTCTAATACTTCTTTATCAGCGGATTTTTCCGGGAATATACAAGATACAAGACGAAATAGATTTCAACAAGTGCACACAGCAGATGAGCATGTGTTTTCATTATACAAATGGTACGGTGTTTCTCCTAGTGAAAGCGATTGCGGGATAAATCCCACCCTTAACACATCTACAGCTACTATTAACGGAGTGCCGTCATCATCTGTTCCTTTTTTGGATATAATTTCACCAGCGCTTAAAAAGCAAATTATTGAAGGTAGGGACGTTAATTTAGCCGGATTACTCATGAAAGATTACGAATCCGTTCAGGCAGCTAGTACTTTACTTACTAGCAGTGGTCTTGAAATTAATTTGCCAGGAAAAAAGGATATCCGGCTACATAGAACACTCACTATTAAAGAGTTCGTTTGCGCTTTTGGCAAATATAAACGCGTCATGTGTAGGGTTTTTCCTCAACGCAATGAAGAATTAGATTGTTACTTAGCTAACATTTTACAAATTGAATCTAGCTACGGTGAAAAATTTTACGAATATCATAAGCTTTTTGCTGCCAAAGCTGCAACTGCACTTCGCGATTTCAAAGTTAAATTTGACTGGGGAGTTAAAGACAATGACATTCTTACGCTTTTAGCACCTCATGCAAGGCCAGAAGTTTGTAGACTTTGTTACGCTATTGATCACGGAACAAATTTTTGCCCTCTTTCTTCTCAATCAGTAGAACGTAGTACTTATCCGAGGAATAGACCATCTTCCAATCGCGTCGATAGGAGGGGCAGAACACGAGTTTTGCACGATGGGAAAGAGGTCTGCAATAACTATAACACGGCAAGGGGGTGTGCCAGACCGGGTTGTTCTTTAACTCATATTTGCAGTTCTTGTTTCGCTTTTCATTCCGCCTTTAACTGCAACAAAGATACTCAAAGGAACAAATCTTCTAGAGGGTCGACTACAATCAACGAAAATACAAAATGACTAGTAACAATTCCTGTTATCGAAAATTCACCTATCAATGTTAACTTGTTACGTGATTTATTGCAAACGCATCCAGATATAAATTTTGTTAATTATCTTTGTAGTGGTATTAACGAGGGTTTTGACACTATGATTAAATGTACTGATTTACCGACACTTGAATGTAAGAATAACTTTTCTGCTCGCTCTCAACCTTTATCTGTGCGGGAACTTATTAACAAAGAATGTGAAAAAGGTTTCTTGTCAGGTCCGTATAAAATTCCACCTTTTAACTATTATCGAGTCAGCCCTTTGGGACTTGCTGTCGGAAAGTACTCCGGGAAAAAGCGTCTTATATTGGATTTATCAGCCCCACATGACGATGATGATAATTGTAGTATTAACGACTTGATCAGTAAGGAAGATTGTTCAATGACGTATGTCAGAATAGATGATGCGATCAAAGTTATACGAAAATTAGGTCGTTTTTCATTGTGTTCAAAGTTCGAAATAGAGGCCGCTTTCAAACAATTAGGTATAAGAAAGGACCAGTGGCATTTATTTTGCATTAAATGGTGTAAAGAATACTTTTTCTTTAATAGACTAGCGTTTGGTTGTAGAAGCTCGCCAATTATTTTCGATAACTTATCCAGAGCGATTTGTTGGATTGCTACTAATATCTACAAAATTGAATATATATTTCATCTTTTAGACGATTTCTTGACTATAGATAAACCTGATTCTTGCGCAGAGAGAACTATGGCATTAATGACTACTCTTTTTAAAAGACTTAATATTCCACTGGCTAAACACAAGGTTGTAGGCCCTTGTACAGTTATCGAATATTTGGGTATTATACTTGATACGGAAAAGATGGAGACCCGCTTGCCTTTAGATAAAACAAGTCGCATAAGTGAATTTATCAAGAAGTTTTTAAACAGACAATCTTGTACTAAACGTGAACTTCTACAATTGTTAGGGCATTTAAATTTTGCTATGCGGGTTATAATTCCGGGTCGTTCTTTTGTCTCATACCTAATATCTTTATCAACAACTGTCAAGGATCTCAAAGACAAAATATATTTGACCGATGAATGTCGTACCGATTTGCGTTTTTGGTACTCGTTTTTGGTAAACTGGAATGGCATTAATATGTTTTATGATTCTGACTATACTAGTGTTAGGGATATCGAACTATATACAGATGCGGCTTCTACCATTGGTTATGGTGGCTATTTCAAGGGAAAATGGTTTTGTTCTCCTAGGCCGGATGATTTAAATTCTCCATGCGAAAAGAAATTTTCCATGGCTTTTCTAGAACTCTATCCTATAGTCGTTGCAGCCATCTTATGGGGTCATTCATGGACAACTAAAAGAATCTTATTTCGATGTGACAATGAAGCCACCGTACATATTGTTAATAAAGGCCGTTCCAGATGTTTATTGATAATGAAACTTATGAGAACTCTTACTTTGTATGCCTGTATAAATAATTTTTGTTTTCGCGCCGAACACGTTCCTGGAGTTCAGAATTATATCAGTGACTCTCTTTCTCGTTTACAGCTAGAGCGGTTCAAGATACTTGCACCTTTAGCGGACAAAGTACCTCACAAGTGCCCGCCAGTCTCACGAGTAATGTGGCATTAAAGTCTACAGTATCGGATTTATGGCGACATGTGTTATCAACTAGAACATCTCAGACGTATAAAGTTGGATATCGAGCTTATACTGCATTTCTGGCTAATAACGGGGTTGTCTGGTTAGGTAAACCTATGCCTCCGATTTCTGAGGATATTTTGATTTATTTTGTCGCACATTGTTACAAAAACTTGAGACTTTTACATACAACCATTAAATTGTATTTATGTGGAATTCGGTTTTATTATATCCAAAGTAACTGTGACCATCCATTTGATTATACAAATGAATCGACACTCCTTAGACTCAATATGATAATGCGCGCCATCAAACGTATACAAGGAGAGCATAATTCAAAACCACGTCTTCCTATTACTTTTCAGGTACTTGGGAGAATTTGCAATTCTCTTAGAGCAGGTGTTTTCTCTACCTTTACTGATTGTATGTTAGAAACGGCCTGTACAGTAGCCTTTTTTGGATTTCTTAGATGTGGTGAATTTACAGTTTCAAAACATTTTGATTCTACTGTAAATCTAAGTGTAACGGATGTTGAGATTCTCGATTCTTATGCTATTTTACACCTTAAAACCTCAAAAACAGATCCTTTTCGTAAAGGTGTCAGTATACAGCTTCACAAATCCGATCATACCATTTGTCCTTTCTCTGCTGTCCAAAAGTATATTGCAATCAGGAAGGGTAGAGAAGCATCTTTTTGTTTTTCAGATCCATTGTTTGTCAAAGAGAATGGTAACGCTTTAGACCGGGACTTTTTCATCAGAAGTCTAAGACATGTACTAGATATTTGTGGGTACAACTCAAGCTTATACAATGGTCATTCCTTTAGAATTGGTGCCAGTACATCGGCAGGATCCGTTAATATTCAAGATCATCTTATCAAAACACTTGGTCGGTGGACATCAGACAGTTATTGTCGTTATATTCGTATTTCCAATGACACTATTCGAAAAGCACAGAAGTCTTTGACATTGTCTAAAAATACCTGAGTAATATTTGATATGTGGACATTATCGAACTTGAATGGATTACCAAGGACAATGAACTTTAATGTGAACTTGTTGACCATTACAGAACTTTTATGCGAATTACTATACTTGTTATGAAGTATTCAGCCATACGAAGAGTTGCTGTTTGTCTTGCGATACACTTGGACTTATATTTGTACGTTTAGCAGAAGAAACAATGTATTTTAACTTTAAGTCTTATCTATATAGTGACAATTATTTGAATTCGAATTTACCGATTTCATAGAATATTCAGCCGTTCGAAGAGTTGCTGTTTTCACCTGATACATGTTGGATTTATATTTCACTGTGTTTACAGAACTTGTGTCATTGAGTTTTTTTGCCAAAAAACGCGTATTTCAATTTAGAGCCTGCTTGGAATGTGAAAAGAAACACATGTGAACCTTATAATTTTCTTAATATTCAGCCATGTGACGAGTTGCTGTTTTATTTTACTAGATACATTCAAACTTTACAGTTATGTTTTGTGCATCATATTTGTATATATTCATTTTGTTTCTCTCTCTCTCTCTCTCTCTCTCTAATACTTTTTCAGCACATGCGACTTGAAGGCTCCCTTTATACCCCCTTTTGAATTCCACCTCACTTCAAATCTTACCACTTGGGGGATTTCTCAGCTCATATATTATTTTTTTTTAATATAATTTTTCATATTATCTGAGCAATAGCCATTCATTGCATTTTTTATCACTGGTCAGTCTTTTAAATGACAATTTTTTATCCCCCAAGTTCTATCAACTTACAACTCACATTTCATTAGTTATACTACAGTTGATAGGACAAGTCACGTCGAATTTCCTGTCAACCACTGTTTCGCAAGCATCAATAGTTCGCGCAAACTACGCTTTACAACAGCTCAGGATTCAGGGAATTCGACGGGAAAATATTTTCATAATTAGCAAAAATATTTTCAAAATTAGCTGAGATGATTTCCCAAGGGCAATACTTATATAATTTTATTTTTTGTAATAAATTTATATATCTTTTATATTTGTCAGTTTTTCTCTGTTGAAATGTATTCGTTTCAGTCAGGCATTTTGTCTCTGTTATAGCACCACCAGCCACTTAATTACAGACTTGGTACAGGTCATTAAGGTCAATTACAAGTGTATACCAGTTGTAACCTACAGACGGTAATCAATGAGTCCTTAACTATGTCACAACGTTGTTATTTAGAGTATACCTTCATGGAGAAACTTTGTGGTATAAATCTATTTCAGTGCAGAATATTGGAGCCTTTTCATTTGAGATTGCATTAAAAGACATTTTGAATCAACAGTACATGAATTATAGTTTAGTAGGACTAAAGAATTCCTGCACCCCTGTATTTCAAATGAACTATTCATGGAAGGAGATATAAAAACCAGATGCTCCGCAGGGTGTAGCTTTATACGACCGCAGAGGTTGAACCCTGAACGGTTGGGGCAAGTATGGACACAACATTCAAGCTGGATTCAGCTCTAAATTTGGATTGTGATTAAATAGTTGACACAGCATAGGTTTCTGACACAGAATGAATGTGTTCTAATGAACTTAAAATTTTTGTTTTCTCTTAAAGCCATTCACTCTGCTGTTGAATATTAATCCTCTCAAAAAAATGTTTGAAGAAATTTTCTTTTTATTTATGAAATTTCAAATGAGAAAAATTGAACCCAATTTTTTTTAATCACATCCCCCTTTCCCTTATTCCAAAACTAATCTCAATTAAAATTTCTAATGGAGTTTGCAACAATAACTACTCATTTAAATACATCATAAAATATTAAGATGTAAAAAAACTGCTTGTTATCACTGAATGGTAAAGATTATTTTAATTTATCAGTTGGTAGTAAAAAGTGAACATACATTGTATATTGTATATAACAAAGATTTAAGTTGATTCTGGACAAAGAAAGATAACTCCAATTAAAAAAAAATCTTGCTATTGCACAATATTTTGCAATTAGATATTTCTTGCTTACTATTCTGGACAAAGAAAGATAACTCTAATTAAAAAAAAAATTTGCTATTTCACAATATTGTGTAATTAGATATTTCTTGCCATTGTGCAATACTTTTCAATTGAAAAGACTTGCTATTGCACAATACTTAATATAATAATTTAAGATCCTGATTTGGACCAACTTGAAAACTGGGCCCATAATCAAAAATCTAAGTACATGTTTGGATTCAGCATATCAAAGAACCCCAAGATTTCAATTTTTGTTAAAACCAAACTAAGTTTAATTTTGGACCCTTTGGACTTTAATGTAGACCAATTTGAAAACAGGACCAAAAATGAAGAATCTACATACACAGTTAGATTTGGCATATCAAAGAACCCCATTTATTCAATTTTTGATGAAATCAAACAAAGTTTAATTTTGGACCCCAATTTGGACCAACTTGAAAACTGGGCCAATAATCAAGAATCTAAGTCAGCATATCAAAGAACCCAACCAATTCATTTTTTGTCAAAATCAAACTAAGTTTAATTTTGGACCCTTTGGACCTTAATGTAGACCAATAAGAAAACGGGACCAAAAGTTAAGAATCTACATACACAGTCAGATTCGGCATATCAAAGAACCCAGATTATTCAATTTTGATGAAATCAAACAAAGTTTAATTTTGGACCCTTTGGGCCCCTTATTCCTAAACTGTTGGGACATAAACACCCAAAATCAATACCAACCTTCCTTTTGTGGTCATAAACATTGTGTTTAAATTTCATTGATTTCTATTTACTTAAACTAAAGTTATTGTGCGAAAACCAAGAATAATGCTTATTTGGGCCCCTAATTCCTAAACTGTTGAAACCAAAACTCCCAAAATCAATCCCAACCTTTCTTTTGTAAGCATAAACCTTGTGTCAAAATTTCATAGATTTCTATTCACAAAAACTAAAGTTATAGTGCGAAAACCAAAAAAATGCTTATTTGGGCCCTTTTTGGCCCTTAATTCCTAAAATGTTGGGACCAAAACTCCCAAAATCAATACCAACCTTCCTTTTGTGGTCATAAACCTTGTGTTAAAATTTTATAGATTTCTATTCACTTTTACTAAAGTTAGAGTGCGAAAACTAAAAGTATTCGGACGACGACGACGCAGACGCCAACGTGATAGCAATATACGACGAAATTTTTTTCAAATTTTGCGGTTGTATAAAAAATGAACCACTTCTGTCCAGAAGCATTTTTTTTTAAACTTTGTAATTTTTGTTTAAAATGGTTTTATTAAAATTTTCATGATATTTTTTTTTATAAATGAAGTCTTGTGATGAGAATTTCTCAGTCTGATGTTGCATTTCACAAATTGGGGTTTGTCTGCTCTGCCAAGCAACATGGGTTTGGTCTAATAGACTATTGTTGGCTACTGCTAGTCTTTTTCCTGTGTAACAAGGCCAAATTTTCTGCAAAAATTAGGCCATTTTTTTCCTTCAATACCACCCACGCAACATGCGCAATAAAAATCTAATTGTCTGTGCTAAATATAAATATTTTTTTATGGACCGCATAGTTTGGATGTCACCCACACATATTTTTTTGTGGGGAGAGAGTATACAAGGGAGAGGGTACTTGAAGTTGTTATAAACTGTATGCAATAAAATATTATTTGGGACAAAAATTGCAAAGAATTGGCCAGTCCACCTTATTAAGGACATATTCTTTGCAAGGAAAGAGAGTTAAGTACATCAAATTCTTCAGGTTTGCACCAACCATTTCATGTTTCAAGTGTTGGTTGGAGATTGGGCCTTGGATTTTAATAAAATATTATTGGTCATGTTGGTAGGCTCAGTGTAACTTTATATTTCGTAAACAATTTTTTTTTCAACAGGCAATGGTTGTGCAATATGATATACTTTCCTGTGTACCAAGGTCAGATTTTTCAGCAAAATAAGGCTTATTTTTGTTTCAGAAATATCCAAGGCCACCTACAAGCATGAACAAATCTAATGGTCTGTAGCATAAATATTTTGAGGGACCTAGTAGTTAAGATGTCAGCCACACATATTTGTTTAGGAAAAGGTAGAAAGGGTACTTCAAGAAGTCATAAATAGTATGCAATAAAATATTATTTATGACAAAAATTGCAAAGAATTGGCCAGTCCTCCTTAAAAGGACATATTCTTTGCAGGGAAAGAGAAACAAATAGCCAAACATCAGTAAAGATTAATATTATATATCCCGACATTGTGTGGTACATGTATATGCACAAATTGTGTCTGCATCCATATAAACAGAGATAATTTCGTGATCTTGACATCCGCTAGTTTACAGACTGCACAAATGAACTTGTAACGACTTTTTCACTTCACAATCATTTATATCCTTGAAAATACGTTTAAATATCTATTTGGAATCAATTTCTTAAATATTGGATAGAAGGATCTGCATCTATACTATATTAGTGTTCTCCTTTTTTCACTAAGGTAAGGTGGGTGTTTCGAAAAAAACACTTGTAACCAGGTGATTTTTTTTTAATTTTCAACCGGGTTTATTTTTTTTTACTGTGGGTTGGGGTCACAAATAGAAGGATAAGTATAGCCATTTAAAGTCCTGTTCAAAGGGGTAACCTCAATGTAATGACTATCCCTTTTATTATGTGTACATTTAAAGAGAACAAATGAGCACATATTTGTGTCTGGCCTTTTTTTTAACACTTATGGACACTCTAGAAAAGTTGTAAAAAATAAAGGTAAAAAATCTAAGTTTTTCTTTTACTTTTCTTCAACAGTAATCTGACCCCTTGCCTGAGGGACAGTCCCTCATGTAAGGGATATCCCTTATTTTGGGATTGTCCCCAACCTGTTTATCTTCGCGATCGCCTGTGTGCCTTTTCTGTTGTTTTGATACTTGTTTTGATACTTTTTTTTCAATTTCAACAATTTCAATTCAACTATCTGTTTTAGTTGACTTATATGGCTTAGAATTTTTCTTATTACCATCGTCATCTGCCTTTCCATTCCCCCGATTAATAAAAGAAAACATTGAAATTTGACGATCCGCCATTTCTGTCAATGAAAACAAATCTGGGAGACGCGATTAGTATTTAAATTTTTACGGTGCGGAACCAAAAAAATCCGGAATTTGAAAAAAAAGCTGACCACCTCCTAAAATGGAAAGGTGGTCGGATTTGAAAAGAAAGTGGTTGGCACACCCGGCTTAAATGCCGAATGGAAAACACTGTTATGTGTGACGATTCTAATGACTGTAGACTGTAGATCACGTTTACATGTACTTTTGATTTTTAAACGAAATGAAATGAAAACGGGAAGTGACAATTGAATAATAATTTCAGAATAAAACCGGATTCATATACGAACTTTTACGCATGCGCAATACATAGAACAGGAAGCACCTGTTTGCAAGTGAAAATATTTACGTTTTGAAAGTTCATTCTTTTTAATCAAAGTTGTGGAAAGTTTTTGATGAATATTTATATAAAGTATGACGAAAATACATTAAAATGACGAAACTACGACAAGCAAACAGCAAATTATGATCGTAAGGGAAATATTGAAATTACAATACAGTTGAAATGTCCAGGAAGATTATCAATTTTGTTCAAATGACGAAAATACGACAGAATTGTGAGAAATGATTAAAATGAAATGCTGACTGACTGATTTAACTTAAATAGATTATTATGATGGTCATTTATGAGGTTTTATATTAATAATTTAGGGATTAGTGACCCATCTGATTGGCGATAGGCGGATTACTTGTCATCACAACTTTTAACACCTTTGGTAAACGTTAATTACCTGAGGGTCATAAACTTGTCAAAAACATATAAAGACAGGTAGAATTCAAGTAATTTGATGTGTAAATATTTTTACACTTTCCAAATTTAAGAGACGAAATTGATATGAAATATTTTCGTCATTTCGAAAACCTTTTCGTAAAATATGAAAGTGACAAGCACCAATCCTCACAATTTGGCCGATTCCGTACCTCATCTAAAAGGAGAGAAGCGGAGTCACCCGAGGATTGCCGATTGTGACGAGCATGTATGCACCGAATCGGGGAGATAACTCCCGACTTCCGAGAGATAACTCTTCCTGCTTCCGGCTCTTCGTGTTTGACAAGAACACAAACGGACGCTTAAAATTAGTGGTCTGCCAACTTAATTTGAATTTGGACGACCTTTTCAGGAGATTCTTCCTTCATAACAGGGGGAAGAATATGTTTAACCTTTTCAGGAGAATCTTCCTTCATAACAGGGGGGAGAATATGTTTAACGGAAAAAAATATCGTCGGCGTTCCGCCCCTCTTAGGTTAATTTTTCTGGAATAGCCCTAACCTGATTCGTCAAAATCAGTCAATTTTCTTATCGTCTAAAAGAAAGTGTATATATTATTGTCATGCATCAAAATTACTGTTAACATCATTTGTCAAGAATTTTTACTGTAATAAAATACCCCCATTATCACCGTCTGATATGAGGGGGCCTAGGAGGGGTTCTGATCCCCAAATCCTGGGCTTAAAAACATGAAATCCTGAGGTCTCAAATTTAAATCCTGAAATTTGGAAAAAAGAATTCCCTGATCTCGAAATGGACAATTCCAAAATCCAGAGCTTGAAAAGTCTCTATCCTGGAGTCCCGATAAAGGTCAGGACTATCCCCCACCCTCCCCCCTTTTGATATGGTACAAGAAAAGATTCCCACAGTTGGGTGATGTATAAAAAACATAAATTAACTGGGCCGTTGACTATACTAAAAGAAAACTGGCTGTCATAAACGGAAGTTGTATTCACTGTTGACTGTTGTAAAAGAGAAGGAAGCAATTATTATGCGATAGCTATTTCTTGTACAACTTCCTTTTAAACATGCATTTAACAGGCAATTCCTATCAAGATTCAAGTACATCATCGCTACGTGTTAAAAAAATATTCTGCACGTGTAGAACTTACTGAACTGAGGGTTGTTAGGAGTTCTATAAGCATTAAATTTTGCATCTAATGCAAGTGCTTGTTGCCAAACTGCTGCCATCCTGTCATTTTTTTCTAACCGGAAGTTTGCATAAAGTAAATAATATCGGGATCGATTCTGGTCTTATGGCAATGGCTATTGCTACGAATTTTTAAGACTTTAAAGTTAGGCTATTTCCACGAAAGTAATTAAATTCATATTCTTTTTATTCTTAGCATTTTGTAAAATAACTGAGTCATGATCCAAGCTTATGAATACAATAAATTTTAATTTTGACAGCGATCAAGGATTTATATGACTTATATAGTAAGATATGACTTAAAAATTACAATATAAATCCTTGATAGAGATGAGGGGGGTGGGGAAACATTATTTGGACTTCGGGAATGGGTGTTTTCAAGGAGAAAAACTCCTAGATCACGTACATTAGTATGTAATATTTTTTCAAGGGGCATAACTCTTTTAAAAATAGTTGATCAGCACTGATGGATTCACAAATTTGTCTGAGATATTGCTGATTTAACCTTTGATATGAAAATATTTGGCCAGATTTGAACACTTGAGAGTGCTGACAATGCAATTTTCCATAGAATTTATATTTCTAAGGGAAATAACTCTCTTATAAAGCACTTATTTTTACACTCATTGCAGACATTGCTGCTATAAAACTCCTAAATTTCAAAACAATTATACAAGCAAATTAGACTTGCTGTATGGCTGCCTATAATTGCTTGCATTCACTTCATTTGAACTTTGGTGGATATATACTATAGCAGTCTCATTGGCAATCATACCACATATTGAAAGCACTTACAGAGCAAAATTTATTATACACTTAGTATTACCATTTACCATATAGCATAACTCTTTTGAAAATAGTCGATAGGCACTGATTTTCAACTTGTTTGAGACATTTCTGATAGAATTTCATAAATATCTAGCAAAATAGGTACATTTGAGAGCACTAAATGCAATTTTCTATAAAACTTTAATGTTTCCAAAGGCTGCTTTAAAAATGGTTGATCAGCCCTGATTTATCAAAACATTTTGTATAAATTTCATAAAAAATCTGTTAAGAAATGTACATGTGATAGTGCTTATCTCACAAGATCAGATGGAACATTGCTCTTAATTCTATGTCCACCCACAACACTTTGCAAGAGACAATTAAAGATAACACAACTTTTTTGTAATAATGAAGATGGCACATGAACCCTCAAATGATCACTGTGTTTCATTTTTGGACCCACAAATATTCTTTAATATTGATATATCATGGTCCGAAATTTCCTTTTATACTCAT
Organism: Mytilus trossulus; assembly: GCF_036588685.1. Taxonomy (NCBI): domain Eukaryota; kingdom Metazoa; phylum Mollusca; class Bivalvia; order Mytilida; family Mytilidae; genus Mytilus; species Mytilus trossulus. The sequence continues at coordinate 25,108,531 of NC_086379.1, forward strand.
AATCCTACATCCTCTTAACTATGTTTTCCTACATTTGTCTTGCACAAGGTGTTTTTTATTACATTATCAATGATGTGTTTACACTTCATCCATCGGAAAGTAAGCTGATTGATACTGAAGTCTGGGATGACATGATTCTTTTAATAGTTGTAATTGGCTTGGAACTAGCTTTCAGTATTAAAGTGGGAGTATTTTAATTTTGTGTCTTTTGTCAGTTGTTTTTTGTCCTTTGGAATGTTCAATCAAGTTCAGCCATTTAGAACTTATTTCTACAGTTTGTTTTTATGTTATTCTAATGCACATCTGTCTCAGGTTATGGGAGGGTTGAGAGCTCACAAACATCAGCTTTTAATTTAGATGTTGTCGTAGTTTCATGTCTGTCATAATTGTTTTTGGTATGGGTTTTGCTCATTGTTGAAGGCTGTATGGTGACCTATAGTTGTTAATGTTTGTGTCATTTTGGTCTTTTCTGGACAGTTGTCTCATTGGCAATCATACCACATCTTCTTTTTTTATATTTCATAAATATTATCATTAAAATTTAGTGCTTTGGTTTTCTTTTTTTTTTAATTATTTTTCTTGTCTGGGCCTGTTACAGGTGACTATGAGTGATTTTTTTTTCTCACTGTCCCTTATATACATATCATTTGAACTCTAAGGTATAGTTGTCTCATTGACATTTATACAGCATCTCCTAATCTTTATATTGGTAGTCAAATAGTTTGCATGTCTAGACCAAATATCATAACAGTAAAACAATCAGTAAAAAGCTATTCATTCAAGTACCATCAATACTTGAAGTTCTATTAACAATTAACTGAGAGCTATACTTTACTAGAAAGACAAAAACACAAAATGTATTTGACATGTTTTTTTAATGTCAATTATCATAATAAGAAATCAACAACAAAACTATATTCAAGTATTAAATATATACTTCTTATAATAAGAAATAACTTAAATACACAACCATTGTTAATAGCTATTTACAAATTCAACAATATCTGATGCACTGACATTTCCAAACAACCATTCAAACTACTTTCATCTTTTAATATCCATTGGATAGCATACTTACAATTGTGTAGAATTAATTTACAGATAAAATTCATTTTCCACTTACTTTCATTCAAAAATAACTCCAGTATAAATTATTTTACACTTTTTTCAATTTGACATCTATATGTGTGTGTTATATTAATGGTTTGAATTGTGTACATACATTTAGAATTAATATCTTACAGAATGGACCATTCAAACTGTTACTGTTACACAAATGACCATTGACTATAAGAAGGAGTTAAAAATACAAAAAAAAGAACTTTAAATTTCTGAAATCAATGCTTTAAAAAGTTATGAATGTTTCTATACTTTTGAGATTTTCTGTACAAGCCGAAATATTTTGTTTTGGGTGGATAACTTTATAATTTTAAATAAAAAATGATCATACAAAAGTTATGCACATGATGAATTATCTCCCTTTTGATTTAAGTGTATTGAATTCATTCACATCCCCCCAGCAAAGTATTGTATACATATTACTGTACAATGATAAATGATTATGAAAAAGATGAAAATGGAGAATTATCTCTCCTTTTGTTCTTTTAATGTAGTGATCAAATTATCTCCCCTATGTTTTTTTAATGTAGTGATCAAATTATCTCCCCCTTCGTTTTTGTAATGTAGTGATCAAATTATCTCCCCTTTGTTTTTTAATGTAGTGATCAAATTATCTCCACCTTCGTTTTTGTAATGTAGTGGTAAAATTATCTCCCCTTTGGTTTTCAATGTATTTGTTGATTTCCCACAATTAACCTTGACACTACGAGTGCTAAATGATATGCAACACTGATGTCTTGCTTCACAACATTATTCACATAAGGGATATAATAATTAATGTGACAGTGGAGCATATTTTAGACCAAGTTTCATCATGATCATTATTTCTTCTAGTTTCACAACTTTGTATTTGAAGAACAATCATCATACACTCTCTCAAAACAGTTTGTTTCTGAATAATTCACAATTTTTAAAATGTCATGACGACCAAGATCCATCAAAAAATTTCGTAAGTTGTAGAAATTGAATGCACGTGCATTTTCATATTTGCTTGATAACAATTTCCAATGACACAGAACCACTCTTGCAGGCCATTCTCTTTGTGTATAACAAAAATACTGTATGATTTCAATGTCTCTGCACTTTAAACCTAAAATAGAAAGAAATTAAGATACATTAAGGTATATCCTGGTTAGAGTAACCTCATGTAGGTTTATTTGCAGTAATTCATGGTTGAATTAGCAGATAATGATGTAAAGTACGTAATACTAAAATCAGGAAGTGAAAACTTTATTTAATTTTAATTATCAGCTTTAAGTGATGTTTTGAAAAAACTAATAACCACAAAACTATTTTTAACACTAAGATCCATTTTTATAATTTTTGGACCATTTTATTAATCAAAATATAAACATATTCATGTAATGTTTTTTTTCATTCTTTGTTTTAATGGGGAATACCCGGAAAATATAATTTATTGATTCAGTGCAGAAATGATTTATGTATCAAAAGCAATTTTTATGACGTTTGTTTCTACTGGAAAGTTGTCTAATTGGCAGTTGTACCACATGACCTTATTTCATATTCAAAAACATTTAAAAAATAAAAAAAAAAGTTTACAAATATAAATACACACACAAATAAATTACCTTTCCGTGACAACATAGTTTTTTTCCCAACAGAAGATAAAAAAAGGTTAAAAAAAAATATTCTCACTTTGAAATGACAGACATTAAAGTAAAGATCCTTAATTTATTTTTAGTGATGGTTACGTCTAGAAAGATAGCATTCAATATTTGTTACAACTCAAATATTGCAAAAACTGCTGATTATGTAAAAAAAAAAATTATACATGTAGTATAATATCTACATTTTATAGAATGTTTCTGGCATTAACAGGAGAGCCCCTAAATTTGTTTTAATACATTTCTTAATCTTACCCAACTTTTCAGCAAAATCTCTCCAATCTTTCTTCATACAAGCTGGGTTTTGGTCTAAGCTGAGGTGTATGATTACAGCACAGAGCTGGGACCAGGACAGGTCAAGATCCATTGATAGTTTTGGACTTTTCCTTTCCATTAATAACTGTATGGTCAGGCATAACTAAAATCAAAACAATGTTATTGAATATACATTGATTTATCCTACCTATTGATATCAGAAATAGATCAAAAGGTACATGTCATTTACTGCCATTCCACATTCCTGTGCATGTCAAAAACACATGGAGTGCATTGAAATAGTCATTATTTTTCAGATTTTTTTGTAACTCAATGATTTTTGTTTGAGTTGAAATTATAGTTGAATTGAAACTATCTAAATTGAAATCTATTTGTTTTGGGGACACATCAAACAGTGAAATCAGGAAAGTGGAATTTTATCTTGTTAACTGTCAGTGTACAGCTAGTAAAAACCCTCATATAAACACTATGTCAATAGCACTGACAGACTCTGAGCTCCCCCTAAATCTGCCTCTGAGAGCCTTGGACGTGTGGAATCATCTCACTAAGCACCCTGAGTGTAGATGCAATATAGTTTATCCTACAGACAAATTAAACAGGTAAACCACAAACTGTATACTGGGGTTAAATTTATATTTGTTTCATTCGTTAATGAACCATTTTATTCTATATTAGGAAAACAATTAAACCTCTGACACCAAACACATCAATCTTAAAATGCTAAATGAACTTAATTGCATGATATACTCTTGTACTTTAACCTAGATGTGAACTGTTATTATCACAAATATTTAAAATTTTAAATCATTTTTTTTATTTTTAAAGAGAACTAAAAAAGTAATGATGATTCACATAAAAAGAGAGCTGACTATACAGTATGGGTTTCTCATTGTTGAAGGCTGTGATACCAATAATTGCTCACATCATCTTCATTTGAACTTTGGTGGACAATGGTGGATAGTTGTCTCATTGGCAATCATACCACATCTCCTTATTTTTAAATTAACATAAAATCTTCAAGATGGTATTAATAAGATCACAAGAGAGAGAGTACGTGCTGCTGTGCATGTGTCTTTATTGTGCAATGCTTCATTGTATCATACCAAATTTGAACAAATGCGTACAACTGAGCACTGATGTGTGCAATCATACTTTACTCTATAAATGAAGGTGCAAAATCATTTACATATATTATATAATTTTGTTCAGCTATGTTGATCTTAAGTCTCAATTTGATTCATTTAAATTAAATTATTCTAATTTGGAATAGAAACTGGCATATAGGTTGAGACTAAAAGTTTACAACCCAAAGAATTGATCTGTGCATTTGTGAGAAGCTGTCTAAAATGGACTTTTAAATGAATAGAACAAATGAAAATAAAATGATTGATTGGTTTTGGTTTAAGGTGAATCTGCACACATAAACTATATCCCTGAAAAATTGATAATATCAGACACAAGTCTAATGTCATTACAATATGAGCTGGGTCAGATAGAAATCCAGTGCACATGTACATGTACATGTATATGTATATGTATATGTATATGTATATATGTATATGTTTTTGATTATTTTTGTACAAAGACGAAATAAAAGATAATTTTGGCCTGTTTTGTAAGGTTCTTAAATCAAATCAATTTTCAAATAGTTACAGACTTTGCATAGAGATTTTTCAATCTGAAATAAGTCAACAGAGGTATTGATTTCTATCCAACGCATCTCAATATAATACGTACATCACCATTCCAGTATTCTGTTTCTGATACTGCTGTCTTTTGACATACATTACTCCTTGTAGTTCTGTAAAAACAATATATTCATATTACTGAAATTATTAACTGTGTCCTAATACCACAAATTATAACACATATTTTGTTTCAAACAAATACCATGTAGTTTGAAGAAAAGTCACAAAATACCCTCTCCTCACTCCCACTTCAGTAACAACATGTGCATGAATGAACATACCGTGGTATATATGATAAAGTTGGCCTACCATTTTTCAGTTTTAAACCATAGAAAAAATATTAAAATGCATTACAATATTATAAATTGACCTTTTAAACTGGTCCTGCAGATTAACCTCTCTTTTGGTTTTTTTTTCACACAGCAAGTAAAACATAGTTATTTGGGAAACACAAATACATCTTAATTCAAATTGACTTCAGATTAAATTTCCCAAAAAATGAAAGAGCAACCGTAAGCCACAAATAGATTTTGAATAATTGCTCACCCCTGCTGATTTTTTTTCTTCAGACTTCATTAAAATGGACCCCATTGTATATGAAGAAATAAAAGTGTTTACCAAAAAAATAATCTTTTGACCATAAGAGTACAACACAAGCATTGAAATTATAATGCGTTTATAAAATTTTCTACTTTACTAAGCAGTGAATTTGGATGATGGGTATACATATTTGTTTTTCATTCATTTTTTTGTACATATATTAGGCCATTAGTTTTCTTGTTTTGGTGCCGTTTATAGCTTACTATGTTGTTTCGGCTTTGCTCGTTGTTGAGGGCCATATAGTCATGACAGTGACCTATAGTTGTTAATTTCTGTGTCATTTTATCTCCTGTTATGTGATATGCAATCATACCACATCTTCGTATTTATATAACTTTATTTTTATTCTCAAAAAAATACTTATGAACAATAATGACATCTTAGTTAGCATGGTAACAGAATATTATTTCAGTCAAAGTTTATGTTTAAAGACAGAATATTAGAAATGATAGATTCAATGAAGGTGATACATATAGCTTATAAATAAATAAATACCTCATGAACATGTCATCTTCTTCACACATTTTGAATTCATTATCCCACCACTTTTCATGTTTGTTCACAACTTCAAAGTCAACATCAGTTATATTCAATCCTAAATGTCTTTGTCGATGAAAACGATGTAAAATTCTCACTCTATTATTTGAGTATCTTACCCAGCCAAGATTCTTATAATAAATTCTTTGATATTCGCTATCGTCACTTGAACAACTGTTTCTATTTGGCCGGTCATAATTGCACAAATCGTTATTTTGTTTGTGTGGACAAAGAACATCCACACTTTCTGCCCTAATCAAATGACCTTGTGGAGGTCGTGAATTACAAGTTGGAGGATTAACAGGATCACGTTGATTGACAATAACCAATGTATTCCCATCTGAATTCTCCATTGCTCCAATGTTTGTTCCATCATGGGGAGTAGGTGGGGGTAATAATGTACTTGGGTCGTCCCATGTTGTATGTCCTACTGTAAAGGGACCATTAGTTTTTGAAATTTCACTATTTATTGTCTCCTCATCACTCACAGTAATAGAATTTGAATCAACATTGAAAGACGATGATTTATCTGATATAGAACTTCCTTTCCCATCATCAAAATTCTCGTCACTTGAATCGTCTGAATTTTCCACTGCTTCATGACTTTTATGATGGTGATGAGGAGAAGGCAGTGGTGGCAGATTAATACCACATGTTGATGATGACCCCTCTATATTACAAGAAGATGAAATTTCAGAAAGATCACTACCACCAGATAGAGTTTTTTGATCTGTCAGCCATCTAAGCACTTCTGGGCTTGGATCATTTGTCATTTCAACACTATGTTCTTGCAGATGGATCTCTTGTAGCTGATGACACAGATGTGTCCTGAAATCATAGCCCTTGTCGTCTCCAGACATGGATGATCTCAGATTTATACAATGTACATGCTGAATTTCTACAAAAGACAAAATAATTTGAATATTGCAGCTATATATAGTTAAACAAACACAATTTTTTATGGGAATTTTAGCCTCTGCTGTTTAATGAAAAACCTTAACCAGTTGAAATTTATTCTCTATAGCCTTTTTGTTTAAAGTGAACTGTCTTTTTAGAGATAATAAACTGGATACCTGCTAAAATACATAAGGAACATTATTTTGTGATTGTTTTGTCTGTTTGCTTGTTTGCTAGTGATTTTATTACATTGGTTGCAATGAATTATATTGATTTCCCAGTGAATAAAAACCAATAGATAATGTGAAATAAACATAGTTATTTCACTCCTCTGATGTCATACAACAATAGGCATTGTCAAGACGTTGTTGTTAATGTCAGATCAAAACAAATTGTGAATGCGTAGAAAAAGATATAGTTCCTTACATTTTGTACTCTAATTTCATAAAAAAAGCCATTTGCCAATATAATAAAATGTTTATATTATAATAAAATCACAAAAATGAAGTAAAATATACCTGCACTGGGACTTTTTTCTACAATCTTCATATTAATTAATCTCAAAAATGGATTAACCAGAATTTCTTTGAATTCCAGACTGCGTAGCTTATGGTAATTTAATACATTTAATTTGTTATCCAACACAGAGAAGTTTGTCTTTCTTAAGATAACACGGACAGGCTGCTCGTTATTGTTTTCAACACTGTACATAAACCACTGCTTCATCACTTTACCTGTAAGAAGAAACATTTATGATATATATTTATTTTAAAAATAACAAAAAAAACACCAAAGAATTACATGGTACATTTCTGACTAAAACTATTAATACAACTAGCTGTTTGCCTGACAGATTGATTGGTTAGAGATAATTGACTGAAATATTTGAGTCATATTAACATATATGTGTAGTAATTTGGGGCCCTTTATAGCTTGTTGTTCGGTGTGAGCTGAAGGCTGTACATTGACCTATAATGGTTTACTTTGTTTTAAATTGTTATTTGGATGGAGAGTTGTCTCATTGGCACTCACACCACATCTGCCTTTATCTATTGACTTACAGGCAATTGCTGATGGATGATGAGTTTAGTACAACTTTCTGTTTTTGAAAATAATCTTTTTTTACTTCTTTCGTTTGCCATGGTTTTGTACTGTCCTTTTCTGATTTATAATTTATTGATTGTCTCCCTTGGATTTGCTTTAAACTGATCTTTGTGTACTAAACATATTATTTCATAAGATGCTCTTTCAAGTTTATACTTTATAGATTTAACATTAACATAATAGGTACTGTAAATACAGAAATTATTGCTGCAATTATTATTGCAATTTTGTCAGTTTTTACTAAAATTATTATTAAGTATTGTATTGTTTAATATTGAGAAAAATCCTGTTAAATTCATATAAAATTATTGCAATCATAACCCTGTCACATTTTTTGCATAAATAAAAATATCCTATTAATTCATGTAATTTCTGAATACATGTAGAAGGATCTTGATTTATGAAATAAGTTTTGACTTGTATTTTACATTGTTTTCTATTTTAATACAAAAACAAACGTATAAATAAATTAAGGAGATATATGTGAGGTATAAGTCAATGAGACAGTATCTTAACAACAAATCAAATGTAACCTTAAGTTCAAAACACTGTTCTTTGCAATTCAAGAATTTAATGCATTTTTGCAATGATTAAAACAAGAGTGCACACACTAAAATGTCTCACCTTCTTTACTTATCATTGATATTATGTTGATAGACCTAAATATATAGCTTTATTACAACTGTCACATAAACTCAACATTAAGCAAGAAAAGGAAACATTGATCAATGAACCATGAAAATGAGGTCAAGGTCAGATGAACCATGCCAGGCAGACATGTACAGCTAACAAATCTTCAATACAACAAATACTGTGTATAAAAGCCTAAACAGGATTCTACACGTACCACTACAGATACAGATACAGATAGTTGACTTATTGCTTATAAATTAAGAAAAACAGACCAAAACACACAAACTTAACACTTAGCAATAGACCGCGAAAATGAGGTCAAGGTCAAATAAAACCTGCGTAACAGACTTATAGATCATAAAATATTTCCATACACCAAATATAGTTGACCTAATACATAAAGTATTAGAAAAATAGACCAAAACTCAAAAACTTAACTTTAACCACTGAACCATGAAAATGAGGTCAAGGTCAGATGACACCTGTCAGCTAGACATGTACACCTTACAATAATTCCATACACCAAATATAGTAGAAGAAAAACAGACCAAAACACAAAAACTTAACTATAACTACTGAACCATGAAAATGAGGTCAAGGTCAGATGACACCTGCCAGTTGGACATGTACACCTTGCAGTCCTTCCATACACCGAATATACTAGACCTATTGTTTATAGTATCTGAGATATGGACTTGACCACCAAAACTTAACCTTGTTCACTGATCCATGAAATGAGGTCGAGGTCAAGTGAAAACTGTCTGATGGGCATGAGGACCTTGCAAGGTACGCACATACCAAATATATTTATCCAATTACTTATAATAAGGGAGAATTTAACATTACAAAAATACTGAACTTTTTTTTTTAAAGTAGTCACTGAACCATGAAAATGAGGTCAAGGACATTGGACATGTGACTGACGGAAAGTTCGTAACATGAGGCATCTATATTCAAAGTATGAAGCGTCCAGGTCTTCTACCTTCTAAAATATAAAGCTTTGAAGAAGTTAGCTAACGCCGCCGCCTCGGGATCACTATCCCTATGTCGAGCTTTCTGCAACAAAAGTTGCAGGCTCGACAAAAAGGACATGAACCAGTTCCCATTAAAATATGACCCTCCTGTCTTGATCATAACTTGTAATTGTAATACTATCAAAAAGACCTACCAAATGTTTTTTGAAGTTTAATGTTTAACTTTTTTAGCTGAGAACTTTTCCCTGGCACCACTCTGTCAAACAATTTAATCCTGTTTGATCCCAGGAACAAACCATCAGGACTTTCATCTTTATATATAACAATCGTCAAACACACAAAGTTTTCATACGCTTCTTCCTCTGTCTTATGTCTCAGACAAACAAAGGGTTTAGATTTCTTGGATTTCTCTTCCAGGATACTTAGTTCTATCTCTTCTAGTTCAAAGAAACAGAACTCCTCCTCTTTAAAGGTTCGTAGGAATGGTCCAACTTTAATTGAATCTGAAAGTTGTAATAGTTTTTAATCAAATACAATGGCAAAGCAGTATTATACAAGTTGAACCTTCCAAAAGAAGTATGCTAAAACTTTCCTAAGTTTGATTTTTGTATCAGAAACATTCATTATACAAATAAAGAAGATTTATTTCAGATCTCCATATTGACATGTGATATAATATATACTGTGGATTCATTTATTTTCATGGGTACCCATTTCAGTGGATTGGCACAGAGGAAAACTTGCATTTTCATGGATATTTAATATTGCGGTTTTGGTAAAGTCTGCATATATTTATATAATTATATATTCCTTCAAGATTCATTGAATGTTTCAATTTGTGGTTCCCCTGTTAATCCCGTACGAAATTAAAAGGCGTATTACGCCTGGAAATAAGGCGTTAACCAGGCATAAGTGGTAGTTACGTGTCTAGATCCAGGCGTAAGGGAGCAGGAAACGTAAATTTGTAGACCTTACGGGCGTAGAAAAAGCAGTAAACCGGGCGTATATTGAAATAAGCAAGGCATAAATTTTCTTACGGGCTTAAAACTGTTCAGTGTTGGTATGGGGTAAACAGAAATACCCATAATGCTTTGTTTAAAGGATGGTGGGATTTTTTTTCAAAATTTGGATCTTTGGTATTAGTTTGCAAGAGTTTGACTTATGGCAGCTTCATATATTCAGGGATAATTAGTTTAATGTTTTGTGCTCTTTGGAAGAATTTGAAATTGGAAATATATACTGAATCAAATTGATTAATGAAAATTGTGAAACTAAAAGGAAAGTAGTATACATGGTATTAATAATAATAATGTGAGTATCATCAAACTAAGTTATTAAGTTTTATGTAACAGTTAATTATTTTCTATCAGAAATTTTGAAATCACAAAACCTTTATCCTTGGATAGTTAAACATTAAAATCTTTTACTTTTAAGTTGAATTGCAGTGTTATCATTTATATTTTAGTTCATTAAAGATAATAATTTTTAAAAACAACTTAGTTAAAATGCTACTTTTATTTCAAGAAAAATTAATTGTCATAATTCTTATTTAAACTTAAACTTATTTGAGCCAGTGTCTGTCTAAAATGTATTTATTTATCTATTAGCTTCTTCAATGGTTAATATTTCAAGTTTTTTGTCAAACAATGAGAAATAAAAGCAAACAGTACAGAAGTTTGTATCAAATACACAAAAGTACACAGCTAGGTAAATACACTGATCTAAAATAAGTGCAGTTTTATGTAAGGATATTACGCCTGGTTTATAGAACAGGCGTACTCATTTGCATATTACGCCTATTTTTTTGTAAACCAGGCATACTCATTTAAATATTACTCCTAATTTTATGCCTGGTTTACGCCTCAGTTACGCTTGGTTTATGCCTGGTTGACGCCTGGACATGCATCTTGTAAACACGCAGCAATGCCGCCAGGATAAAGTATGATTTCAAAGCCTGGTTTCCGTGTAACAGTTTGTACAGGATGGGTTACCCTTGAAATTCACAAAAATTGGTATGAATATTAGTGCAGTAATAATTGATAATTTTTACTATAAATATTATTACACTCAAATGAATTAATTTATTTCTGTGTAAGGATTGATACAAAAATTTTATATATAAAGGAGTTCTATTCTGCATTTCACATTTTTTTTAACTTCTATTTGGTTTCACATTTATTTAAAGCAGATACGTGTATTGAAAGTTAAGGTCAAGGCCAATTCATTTTTTATCATTTTAATACACATCTTGAATCTGACGAAAGGTTGCATCATTGTCTAGCACCATAAGTAGGTCACCCAATTAAGACATCACAAGATTCATTTTTAAGCAATCAAGTGACCTATAACTACAGTCAGGTGACTTAGTATAAAATAAATCTGATAAGAGTCTGAAGGTTATCAACAAAAGAAGAGTATGAATCTATGCACGTAATTTTCTTCCTGATAAATAATTGTAATTTATTTTGAATAAGAGTACTTTTCTTCAATATTTTTAACATATAATTATTTGGTCCATATTTTTAAGAAATAAATAGCATGTCTGGTAAACCCATTTACTAAGTGAGAAAGTCATTACACCTTAGTCTGACCTTTCACCTTGAAGTTCAACATTTGATAACTTTATTGGATTTTTTGTAGAAATGCAATCATTGAAGAAATATTTTGACTTCCCTGTATTACATTTTTTTGATACTTTTAAAATGCAGACTACCGGGTACCCTTTTATATAATTTATTGTTCGTTAATTTCAACAATTAAGTAAAGATTTGTTAAATCGATGTGTAAATTTATAAATAGGTGTGCTAAACTTTGTTTTAAGTTTAAACGAACAACACAGAACTATTATATGAATCAAAAGTTCTTTTTGTAAATTTCCAATTTTCCAGATCTGACTATAATATTCACAAAAACTTGAGTTTGAACAGAAAAAATCACAGGTTTTATCCACATAAAAAAAGTGCAGTCTAAATTTCTATAATATAAGAACAAATTTTTGACATACACATATTTTTTTTTACGAGAAATAATTTAACAGCTATGACAGTGTTTATCCATAGACTTTTATGGGAAAATTTGGTTGATTATATAGAGTATCACTGATGGCAAGTCTGGAGAGCCCCCCTTCCTCCTTTCTAAAAAGTTTCTGCCACTGTCATCTGTATGTACAATGCCTCCTATATAATATACATCTGCATACTAGTATTTAATCTTAATATTTGCCTGTACAAATGATGTGTGTGTCGTAACTCAGCAATTCGTCTTTTTTATGATAGTTAACAAAAATTTGGAATCAAACCACTATTTGATCCCCAAATCTATGGTGTAGACTTTGCATACACCCATTATATCATATTTAATTAATATTTATTTAACAACAGCTTTTGAAATTTTTGTACAATGTTCATTTATGTTTGAGCTAAGAGAGATTTAATTCTGCATACATGTGAACCTCCCGACGGGAGTACAAAACTCCCGTTTTCAGGGGTCTCCTCCCGTCCTCCCGTTTAGTAGAAAAAACTCCCGTGTATGAAATATTTCATGAATGAAAATTTTCAGACGCCATTTTTTATCATTTCTTACTACTGTAAGGGTGTAATTGACACATGTGTTAAATTTTACCTGTACATCAAAGAAGATGTATAATTATATGGCTTCACATGACAGCTTGGGTGTCAAACATACTGGTAATCAACGATGTTTACCTCTGGCTAACTGCCGTTGTGTTATAAAAACGATGCGTCTTGGGAATATTGAAATACTTTTTTGTTACTTCCCTTTGTTTTATCCTGTTTTCAATTATTTTGCTTTTAAAAATGTTTACTGTAAATCGACTATAAATGATTAATATTTTAATCAAATGATCATAAAAGGATGTTGATTAAATGAATTTAAATGTTTTGGGACAAATGAAAAAATATAAATTTATAAATTATTTTAAAAATCTAGACCTCCTTTCAAGAATTAAATTGAAGTTTATATATTAAATCTGTTTATCAGCCTTTTGTCTGTTGATTACACAATATGTACACAATTAGACTAATAAAAGTTCCTATTAGTTTAATTCCTAGTCAAACCTTCAAATTAAAATTTGTAAATGTTAGTATATAAAAGATTTTATTGTGTAAGCTATGTAATAGTAAAACATTTTACACGGTTTAAGTCTTTTTAAGGTTTTTTTACAAATATGACTTTCATAATGCTTAAAAGCCATGCAGTACTAGTGTTAGTGTATGTTATTTTTTTAATTTATTTCTGATGTTGCAAATATACATGTGAGGCTTATTTTTTTTCTTATTTGTCTGTACATTTACCAATGATATGGAGATGGAGACATAAACAAAAATCTATACAGATAAGATAAATAAATATAATGATTTATTTGCAAGCAGTGAACAATCATTTATCAAAAACAAAACAAAACAAGAAACAGATTCTTCTTAATATTTTATTTTATTCAAATAGAGACGCAATAAGGGTACTATAAACATATTACAATTTGATGGAAATTTGAAGAAAAACCACAATTTCTACATCATATGGTTACATTTACGACAAAATTTATGTCGATAAAAAAACCTCCTGATCTGAGTCCTAATCTCCTGACCAAAATTTCCAAATCTCCTGATCTGAGTTTCACAGTCCATCACATGTATGATTCTGTACAATTTTGTCTTAATTGTGTCAAGTTTTTTCAGAGGATTTAAGACTCAAGGACATATAAATTATTGTGTAAACAGTAATTGTATATTTTTAAATGCATTGCATGTTTAGTATAATGTATAATTTCACCAGGAACTGTTATGGCAGGAAATGTATACAATGGTAGATTTCAATAAAACTGGAAAGTAAAAGTACAACTGAAGCAAATAGAAGATATAAACAACTGAATCCAATCACACTTGAACTTAAGTTTCCGGTGGTGGATCCAGGGGCTGTGAAGGGCAGACCCCCTTTTTTGGACGATCAATGCATTTGAATGGGGACTTATGGTTGTCCTATCTTGGGACACCCACCCCCTTTTAAAAAGGCTGGACCCCCCTCCCCTCCTGGTTTCTTACCAATTAGCATGTGACATGCATTATAATATCGTAATTGTGATGATTTCTTTTCCTTCATAGTTTAGGGTGAAATGGAATACTTGAATGTCAAAGTTGTTGCATCATAGAACAATACACTAACAACAGATTTTTTTATTTGTTTCTTTCTCAAGTTCAAGACTTCAACAAGATCAACCAAAAGTCTAGATTTAAATAAATTTAATATCTATATAGATTTCAAAAATAAAAGACAAAATTGGTTTTCATAACATAAAAAGATTTTTGTTTGAAGATAATTTACTTACATTCTTTTTCTTTTCTTTTTGACAGTCTGAAGTAGACGTTTTCCTGAAAAAAAAAGAAAACAAATTAGAAGTCAAGAATATGAAGTTAAAATTAACAATGTAATTTAGAAAAATCAAATATGGTGATCAACTTGTGATAATTTCAGTGCAGTAACACAATGGGAAATTAAATGATTAATATAGAAAAAAATGGTTGACCATTAGTATCTGATAATCTATGTGCTGAGAACAAAGTTAAAGGTACATAATTAGTCTGATCTATTTTTCACTAATTTCCATTCTTCCACATCTTATACACAGTTTCCTTCTCCTTTTCATATATCAATATTCACTGCCTTATTTCCCCTATTGTGCAATTATGAGCATTAAACTGCAAATAGTCAATAAATATATCATATTTAATTTCAATATTGACCCACAGTGATGTCTGCTTCAGGGGTAATAATATTAGGTCTCATATTTAACTGTAAGTATAAAATAGTTGTTTAGTGCCTTTAGCTTTTATTGAAAAGAAAAATGCATTATACCTTTTAGCTCTATAACATAATTTGTGTAAAGATGGCTAAGTATACATATCACAAAATAAATGGGGAATATATTCATGGGACACACATGATGCCCTCTGCTTACATATCATATAAAGATGTAAAGGGACATAACTGAAGAACGGTCAAAGTGATGCTACCCAAATTTATACTTGGTCTGAACTTTGTGGTAATAAGCATTGTGTTTAAGTTTCAAACATTTGGTTGAGGCAAACTAAAGTCAGAGAACAGAAATTATAATACAGATATTTTTCAATTTTTAAAGGGGCATAACTCTAGAACAGTTAAAGTGACAACACCAAAATTTGAATTTGATCTGTGTTTTGTGGTAATAAGCATTGTGTATAAGTTTATAGTATTTTGTTGGGGAAAACTAAATTTAGAGAAGAAAAACTATGTAACATACAGAGGGACAAGGGGACAGATTAATGCCCTCTCTGCTATATATGGTGGGGCATAACAATCTTATACATAAAAGCTGCATTTTATTTTAATGAGTATATAACAACCCAAAACAATCCAACTGAGCTATTTCTAACCCTCTATGATAAAGTGTTCCTTCTTTATTGTTTAATTTCTACTGGATTTCTCCTTGCATGTCACTGTGATTTTTAAAATGTACCCGTATTTTGGTCCACACATACTTGAATAAATAAAATAAAAATCCCTTATAAACCAGGAAGAGAAATAAGCTGACATTTAAATTGATCAAGGTTCATTGCATTTCAATACAAATCATACAATTATGTTATAATAAATGTTCTGGATCAAAATGGTTATGTAAACACAATACATAAAAAGACTTCTTTAAATGGTATTAAAGATAAATATTATATCTTGATATCATTTTTTTTTCATAGGATGGGGAAATCCCTAATTTCTTAGAAATATGTATACCCTCTGAAATAAAACTTTTTTAGAGAATGGACACATTGTAACAAGTGAGATGAAAGGATTTAGAGTGGGTGTACATAATGGAAAAAAGTTTATAAAACTTACACTTTATATCTAGAATTGAGAATGGAAATGGGGAATGTGTCAAAGAGACAACAACCAGACCAAAGAAAAAACAACAGCAGAAAGTCACCAACAGGTCTTCAATGTAGCGAGAAATTCCCGCACCTGGAGGCGTCCTTCAGCTGTCCCCTACACACATACACACATGTGAAAATCTAATTGTCATACAAATCTCAGATGTTTAAAGCTAGTTACACAGATGAATATGTTCCATTAGCTTTGGTTAGCAGATTATAAATGAAACAACCCAACATATAATGAATAGATTCAATAAAATTGTGAATGAAAATGGGGGATATGTCATTTTAGGGACAATTACATGACCAAAGAGAAGAAAACAGCAAAGGCCACCAATGGGTCATCAACGCAGCGAGAAAATCATCCCCTCCATCCAGGGATGTAAAGCTAGCAACTTATATGCAAACCATGAAATTTCCAAATTTATTGACCATATTATCTGATTAAAGTAAGAATCCTTGTCAGCCAATATAACAATAGAGAATGGACACATGAGAATGTGTTAAAGAGACAACAACCTGAACAAGAGCTGAAAACAGCCCAGGCCACTAATGGATCTTCTTATAAGCAGACAGAAATGTTTTAGGAGACAGCCCCTGTCAGACAATTTATTGACAAAATTACCTGTTTAAGGTGACCATCCCTGTCAGAATGATAATGTTTTCCGGTATAAAGTATTTTTGGACTCATTTTTCATTTCTTCCATTAGACTCCTGCAGTATAAAAAAGATGCATTTTAAAATCTTTCTGTTTATGACACATTTCAAAGTTGCCCAGCGTTAAAAGTTGTGATGTAAAACATTTACACCAATGTTTCTCTAAAAAACAATTCAATCTATAGATAAAGCACACATGTTTGTCCTTTTGGCCATACCTTAACATCCAATTTACAGTTTTTTGCAATTTGATCAAATCTAGAAAGATATCCTATATATTGATTATTTCTACCTGTTTTATTTCAAAGTTCTTCAAATCTGTATTTATGGGCTTTCCTTATTATTTGAGTAAAAATACTTTTGAAAATGCAAAAAGATACTTTTCATTACCTCTTAAATTTTTGCATTCTGATGCAACATGGGCATTGGGTCGTAAATTCCAATGGAAATCTTGTTAAGAGATATACATGTTATAATTATATACATGTATCATATAGTTAATGTTCCACTTGTATGATGAAACCCACGGAAATTAAATCCAACAAATAATTAAAAGAATTCACAGTATTGCATGTTTGCTTGCAAAGATTTCCCATACTTGTACATAGGATTTGTATGTACTGACTTTGAATTGGCTCTGAAATTGTATAGTTCATTTTTTATTACTCTTTACTGCATGTTTGGAAACAAATTTTTCTTAAATCTTCAATCACTACCAGGTTCTTGCTAGAGCAGATGGAAATTAATGTGAAAAAAACAATTCTCAAGAAATGCAAAACAAGCTAGTCTTATCAGGGATATGGACTTTCAATGATTTGGCCTTGACTTTCAAATGTTAAATATTATTGCGCACTAAATATTTGATAAGATAAATACTAAAGAAATCAAATAATGTTTAAAGATATTTTTAGCTTTCAATACAGCATCCCTTTTGTTATAATCTATACCCAAATTTGTGCATAAAAACTATCAGTTTCTTTTGTGAGCATACTTATCCTTGTTAATCTATTTTTGCAAGGTTTGTGCTTTATCAGATAGTCTAACATTTGTTAGTGAAATAATCAAGATTCTATTTATTCTCTTTTATCAAATAAACTGCCATTACATGATGATAATGCAGTAGTGGATCAAGGGGAGGGTTACGGGGGTTGGAACCGGGTTGGAACCCCTCTCTTTTTTTGCTGATCAATGCATTTAAATAAGGACATACAGTTGGACCCTCCTTTTTATTCTGGGTTGGGAACCCCCCTTTTGAAAATGGCTGGATCCAACCCTGATGATGTCAGATAAAGTTGGGTTTAACGTTGAGTGGCTGCTGCACTTTCATATGCATAGGCGAAAAAGAACAAATTGGTGTGATATAAATATGTATCCACCTTTGTACTTGCCCGACATGTTGACTTGGATTTTTAATATGATAGTTCACAAGGATACAGTAAGTCAGTACATTATACAGTGAGGTATATATAGAAAGCATATAATAAGTCAAAAGTAAAAGTATTTTGGAACGCTTGAAACTGCTGTGAATAAATTTTTCTTCTAGGATACCAATTTTAGTTGATTAAGACAAATTGTATTGTGGAGGATAACTATTTCTACAGTTTTTTCCTCATTCTGCTAACAACTTAAAAGAAAATGTAGAAATTGAAAAGAAATTGTGTTGGCAATTTAAAATTGTGGTTAACCTTTACCCATGAAATTTTCATGGGTACCTCATGAGTAATCAAGAATTTGCAGAAATATTTAACTTTGCTACCAGTTGAGAAACAGGTTAGAGTTTCTGATGGCACCCCCAACCAATGAAATAAACACACGTTACTACCTTTAATTCCATGTGGTAGCTAAATAGCTCTGTCCAAGAAAAGGAGGTGCATTGAATTTTTTACTTTTTTACCTTAAAATGTACCATCGTTTTAAAAACACATAAATATTACCTTCTGGACTCTGGAGTCACTTTGACATTTTTATGTCAATCATGAATAAATAAACTTTTAAAAGTGACATAGAATAAAAAATATTCAGATTCAGTATAATTACTTTGTATGACATCTAAATCTACATTGATGTAAATGTAAAGACCAATTAAATCAAGTTAAAAATTAGACGGGAATGAATATTAAAAAAAATCTGGGAAGTACAGAGTTTACCTGATATTTGTAGACTTACCTGTAACAGGGAATATAATGTGGATTTTTTAATGTTTCACAAAATAATCCTTTTTCAAATATTATCCCAAAAAAATATCTTCAATAATATTGCAAAACACAGTGAAAGTTGTTTATCGTTTGTGATGTCACTAAATGTTTCAGCCTTTATATGTCATAATAAACAAAATTCTTGAGTCTCTCAGGTACAGATAAAGTAAACAAAAACCAATCAGGTAAAACATTTACACAGGTAAATAACATATGGGCTTTCTCGAATTACTGAAGAAATCACTATTAAATCATTCAAGGATTACATATAACATGATACAGCAAATTTTTTATTAAATACATGTACTTTTCCACTTTTTTTTAAACATTAGGAGCTAAAAAGTAAAATATAAAACTGTGCATTTATATACATGTATCTAAAAACTGTGAATAGTAATAATCATCAATATAATTTCTAGAATATTGTGGACCAAAAATAAAAAAAAATAAAAAATTATAGTAACTGGAAACCAGAATTTCACACATCACATAACCATTGATCTAAATGCAATGTGAAAAGTTACTTAAAAAATAACACAGAAAGGGAAAGAAGGCAAATGGCCTAACCTTCTTATTATTGGTTATCATACTCTCTTTCTTATAAAGTACTGTTATAACACTATCCCAGGTTAGGGGAGGGTTGGGATCCCGCTAACATGTTTAACCCCGCCACATTATGTATGTATGTGCCTGTCCAACGTCAGGAGCCTGTAATTCAGTAGTGGTCGTTTGCTTATGTGTTACATATATTTGTTTTTCATTAATTTTTTGTACATAAATATGGCCATTAGTTTTCTCATTCGAATTGTTGTACATTGTCATTTTGGAGCCTTTTGGTATGGGCTTTGCTCATTGTTGAAGGCTGTTTGGTGACCTTTAGTTGTTAATTTCTGTGTCATTTTGGTCTCTTGTGGATAGTTATCTCATTGGCAATCATACCACATCTGTTTTTTTTACATCTTTATTGCAACATTACTTCTAAATGATTTAATAATATCATGCTTATAATACTGTACATCCTTCCCTGCTCTGATACCTTATCATAAAACAAATCAATATACATATAAAGACATGTCTTAGGCTTAGAGCATCACCAAGTGAGAGTGGGTCTCATTGGGGTCTAAGCGTGACGCGGGATTGCCGAATTATTGTAAGCGTGACACGTGAAAGTCAAATTATTGTGGCGTGAAAACGGGAAATGAGGTCTTGCGGGACCCGGGAAATGACAAAATAATGAGAATTGCTTGCGTACATAGTGTAAGCGGGATACGGGAATCTAATAAAACAGTAAGCGGGATCAGGGATCGGAACCCCCCAATGAGACCCCCGTGAGACACCCAAAAATTATTTAGACAATAAAAACACCACCTGATAGTGTCGGACTCTAGAATGTATTACAGCTAAAGCACCTTCAGAAAAAGCAAGATGACCTCTAGTGTCAACAAAACACTGATTTTTCATAATTTGTAAATAATAAGCAAAACAATAATGCAGGGCAGCACATGCAGTGATAGTTTTAATAACAAAATATATTAGAACAAACAAATCAAGATCTGACAGTGGAATAAGTTATATAGGAAAGTAATAGTAAGTTATCATTCTGTCAAAAGAGTCAAAGTGTTTGGTTTAAGGTGATGTTATTTGGCGTCATTTGCACGTTTGTTAGGCATACCATCTATGTTAGTATAATTCTTATATAATTTGCATATCTATAAATACTTGAATTGGATTGGTCAATTCAAATTTTTCTCTAATTTTACACTTCGATAAACCATGTTTCCGAAACTACTTTTGTAATCTATTCATGCGCAATACACAAGCTTGCAGTGATCCCAGATTTTCAGCAAATTTAGATTTAAAAATAATTGCATAACATTTGTAACTATTCAAGTGCATATGTAACAAAAAAAGAAAGAAATTTAATGCACTAAAGCTTCAAAAATGTATAAAAATAAAATTTAATAAAATTTGCGAAATTTCATGAAGGATTTGGCAAATTTACGTCATAGCAAAACACGACGTCATACGATTCAAATCTTTCAGAGGGAAGATTCTTTTGTTACTTGTTCGCTTCAAATTCTGATAGTATCTAATTGAAATGTAGTTTTTGAGGTAGGTGCTATTTCGATTTAGATTCTGTTGCATTTATCGGACATTTAAGTTTTTTAGAAAGTCAATATGGCAGCGTACTCCTTAGTTACGCCATTGTGTTTCTGATGGTACATATAGTAGCCATCAAAGTAATAATGTAAATTAATCATCGGATATGTTTGGCTGAAGAATTATAAGGATTAAACACATTTTTTCTAGAGGTTATTGATGTGTAAACCGGGTCTCTAACTCACAAACTTGACATACAAGTCCTTCAGACTTTTATTCAGTTTGCAAGTTATTATCGCCCCGGTTTACACATCAATACCCTCTAGAAAAACATGTTTAATTCTATAATGATGAGCTAAGGCCACACCAATTTAATTTCTTGTTCTACGGATTTTTGGACTCCAAAAATTGGGGCGAGCGAGCGATTTGAAAATTTTAATAAAAAAAATATTTAATTTGCAAATTTTTGAGGCGAAGCTTAAAAAGTAAAGGCGAGCGATTATAATTTTTTTTTGTAAACATAAAATAGTAGGTTTGGCTATATTAAAACTTGATTTAGCACTTGTACCTTGACATTTCTTTAATTTATGAAGTATTTTTTCCCTGTTCAACAAGAAATAAATGAATAATTAAATCTGGTCTATGTATGTGTGATTGACAATGAGACAATTCTCCATCCAAGTCATAATCAGGTTCAGAACAACCCCTTAAAGTTATGAATATCCCTTTTATGAGGGGTCAAAATATTAAAGTTATAATAAATTTTTTTTTTTGTAAAAACACTTTAAGTACAAAAGGGCTTATATTTTCCCAAAGAACTATAATATTTGGTATTAAATGGTCAAAACATGTCAAAGAATTTGGTAATATTCCTGGACTTTAACCATGTTAACACATTTACTTTAACAGTTTAATATTATTCAAAATAAGTGGACCCATCCTCTTTTAGAAAAGTTGTGTAAAATATAATGTATTTCTCCTATTTTTGAGTAAAAAATTCTAAGTTGTCAAAGGTTTTGTATAGTAGCACTGTACAAATCCTTAGTATTTCTATTTTTTTCTTTCTACAACCTCAGAGTCTACAACAGACTGAACAGTAAACATGGTAAAATTACCCCTTCAAGGCCCCTGTCTGAGGGAGGGTTGGTCCCAACCTGATAATAACAAACATAGGTCAAAGTACGGCCTTTTACACAGTGCTTTGATCAAGACCAACCAGCAAGCTATAAGGGACCACAACTTAGTATTGTACACAATTCGAACAGGAAAACCAACGATCTAAATTATATTTCCAAACGGGAAAATACCAATGAACCCCATCAACAAACGATAACTGCTGAACGACAGGTCTCTGAATCAACCAGGAAAGGTGCACAAACCTGCAGCGGGTATGACCGTTACCATACATTATAATTGCAGTTGAAGGCAAATCCTTCAGAAGTTCTTTGTACTTTATTTTAACAACGAACATTTTTTTTATAGGGAATATAAGTTAGGGGGAAAGAAACCAACGTTTTGTTCTGTACTGGTATTTCTATTTATATCGGAGCACTCCCGCTTGGAATAAATTGGTTTCATGCTGAAACAAATATTCTCGCAGATATTTACAGTGTTGTGGGTGCTGATAGGTTTAAAATCGTTATATAAAGGCTAGACTGTGATTTTAAAAAACAAATGTTGAGATCTTTATATAATATTTACAAAAAACCGGAGCGGGAAATGGGCATGATTTCATTTCCGGATGCGGGAATATAATAAAAATTAAAAAAAATCTGTTTTGAAAAAAATAGGTGCGGGCGGGTCCGTCGAACAAGTAATCAAATTGGTGTGGCCTAAGGGATGCATATTCTATTGGGGATAACTTCCCAATGATTTCTTTGAAATTATGTTTGCTCCCATGTTTCGGTACCACGATTTCCCGAGAAATAGAAGAAAAACATGATATCCCCAAAACAAGCAGATATATCCCGAGAAAAGTTTTTTATGGTTTAATCACCGGTCATAATCTTACACGTTTAATCACAATTATAAGGTAACAAACAAAAGGTGTGAAATAAGCCATAATTGATCATGACCAATCTAATATAGTTTGTGCTGACAGTAATTAAAATCACATATAGTTTTTTTTTTTTTTTTTCAGAACATTAAAGAAGAAAGTAGTAAAGAAAGTCCCTGACTTAAACGACAGTCAGTGTCGATGTTGGCCCTGTCGTTATCAGCGAATGTCAGGTCATGTTTTCTTACATTTTTTAAAAAAGAAATCTATTTATTTCTTCTTACATCGTTTATAAAATGATAAAATCTTATTATATTTCAAATTTTACATAAATCCTTTGAGAAATGAAAAAGTTATTTGCATTTTTCATTTGGTCCTGTTAAACGGTCCTGTCATTATATGGATATAAAAAGATACAAGATATAAAAATAGATTTTATGAAGATTGCGTGTACTTTTATTAAATATGAACGCCTTAAACCTTATTACTGTATGCTGCTACACTAATTTAAGCAGTACAACACCTATAACACCATCAAAAACCTTTTTCTCTGGATATATTAGTTTGTTTTAGGAATAATTACGTTTTTCTCGTATTTCTCGGGAAATCGTGGTACCCCCCATGTTTTGAACCTTAGTGTCACAACAGACACTATAAGGTTTGAAACATGGGACCAAACATGATTTGTGGCGAACAAACCCAGATTCAAATAATTGTGATTTCTAACAGTCGAAAGGCTATTTAAATTTTTGCTTTGACGGCTTTTCAGAAAGTAAATAATGTAAATTATGTTAAAAATGATTTTATCTGGTTATTAATTGGTGAACATTGCAAATTTTAAGCCAAATTACATTTTGACAGTCTGGTGCATTGCTAATTAATAATATGGTGCGAATGGTTCAACTCAACCAAGAATGAATTTACCTCAGCGATCGCATACACTGTCACTGTTTTTAGTCAGAGTCTGTTTAAGTAAAATAGCTGCTAGTTTTGGCTTTTTGGCATGCGGATGTTTTGTTTGCTTTCGATTCAGGATGGGTTTTCCCGGAAAATAGTAACTGAAAGATTATATTTTGAAGATATCGAGTCGAACAACCTTTAATAAATTAATGCTTACACAATATTCTCTATTAGATCTATATTGAAAACATTCGATTTAATACAAAAATTCTTTTAACTAAAGTGTACGATACATATTAACAAATAATGGTAATGCTTCAATTTGCTGTCATCTTAAAACATGTGAAAATATTATCTTACTTTTATCCATACGAAAAGGGGAATCCCAGGTCACACTATTTGTGGTTCACAACCTTTTGTGGTTCACTTGTGGTCATGTGGGCAGTAAACACATGATTGACTTCTCCTATTTACCTCACCACCGACCAAGAAAAGGATGAATACTTTTGTCGTTTATATTTTGCTGTCTGGCTGTTTTTTGTCTATTTATAGTGAGTATGCCTGCAAAATTTATTTGAAAGACTGCACCATCAGCAGCTTAGTTAGTACATATTTTTTTTATATTTTTAAAATGTTTATGCGGGGTTGGGGATGACAAGAACATATACTGTAAATTATAATTTGAATTCTACACATTTCACTTTACCTACATCTGCATCTATATGTGTAATCCTTAAAGGGTCGCGATCGGTTGACTTATCACACGAATATTTTAAAATAAAAAGTTGTGTCATCCAATATGTGCTCTTTTAAGGGGGTCTCATTGGGGGGTTCCGATCCCGGATCCCGCTTACGGTTTCTTCCGATTCCCGTATCCCGCTTACACTATGTAAGTAACCAATTCTCATTTTTTTGTCATTTCCCGGGTCCCTCAAGGCCTCATATCCCGTTTTCACGACAGAATAATATGACTTTCACGTGTCACGCTTACAAAAAAATCGGCAATCACGCGTCACGCTTAGGCCCCAATGAGACCCACTTTTAAAATCATCATAAATAAAATTATCTCTGAATATATGAAGCTGCCATAGTCAAACTCTTGCAAACTAAAACAAAAGAGTCAAATTTTGAAAAAAAAATCCCACTATCCTTTAAACAAAGCATTATGGCTATTTCTATTTACGCCATACCAACAGGTTTACGGGCCCGCCTGTAAGAAAATTTAAGCCTTGCTTAGCTATTTCAATTTACGCCCAGTTTACTGCTTTTTCTACACCCATAAGGACTACGAATTTACGTTACCTGCTCCCTTACGCCTGGATTTAGACACATAACTACCATTTATGCCTGGTTTACGCCTTATTTCCAGGTGTAATACGCCTTATAATTTCGTATGGGTATGTACAGGTGCCAGTGCAGATAAAAACATGTATGCTCATTTACGTATATCTGTGCTATGAGGTTGGTCTTGAATGCCTCATAGTCATCAATGTCTAATAGGCTAGGCTATACATGTGTATATATAGTTCATTCCAGTTTGTGATGGTTCTTACGAAGAAGCTATGTTTTCTTTGTTCAAAACTTGATCCTATTCTGACAAATCGTCTTTCTTGTTGTTGTCATCAAGTATTCTGGAATTCGAATTGCAATAAGTTGGTGGATTACTTTCTGGAAAAAGGAATAAACGTGATGTTTTTCGTCTTTCCTGAAGTTGTGGTAGTTTTATGTCCTCTAATAAAGATGTTACTATGCCTGGGTCTTGAGACTATTCATGACTGATGAATCTGGCAGCTTTCCTTTGGACCATTTCTAGCTGTTGTATGTGTTGGAGATATGGGTCCCAGACACTGTTAGCATATTCTAACATATTCTTGTGTTGGTCGTACAAGAGCTAATTTTTATAGTTCGTTCTTACATGTATGTTGTACTGTTATACCACTGTCCCAGGTTAGGGGGAGGGTTGGGATCCCGCTAACATGTTTAACCCCGCCACATTATTTATGTATGTGCCTGTCCCAAGTCAGGAGCCTGTAATTCAGTGGTTGTCGTTTGTTTATGTGTTACATATTTGTTTTTTGTTCATTTTTTTACATAATTGAGGCCATTAGTTTTCTCGTTTGAATTGTTTTACATTGTCTTATTGGGGCCTTTAATAGCTTACTATGCGGTTAGGGCTTTGCTCATTGTTGAAGGCCGTACGGTGACCTATAGTTGTTAATGTCTGTGTCATTTTGGTCTTTTGTGGATAGTTGTCTCATTGGCAATCATACCGCATCTTCTTTTTAGCTCACCTGGCCCAAAGGGCCAAGTGAGCTTTTCTCATCACTTTGCGTCCGGCGTCGTCCGTCGTCGTCGTCCTGCGTCCGGCGTTAACTTTTACAAAAATCTTCTCCTCTGAAACTACTGGGCCAAATTAAACCAAACTTGGCCACAATCATCATTGGGGTATCTAGTTTAAAAATTGTGTCCGGTGACCCAGTCAACCAACCAAGATGGCCACCATGGCTAAAAATAGAACATAGGGGTAAAATGCAGTTTTTGGCTTATAACTCAAAAACCAAAGCATTTAGAGCTATTTGACAGGAGTAAAATTGTTTATCAGGTCAAGATATATCTGCCCTGAAATTTTCAGATGAATCGAACAACCTGTTGTTGGGTTGCTACCCCTAAATTGGTAATTTAAAGGAAATTTTGCTGTTTTTGGTTATTATCTTGAATAATATTATAGATAGAGATAAACTGTAAACAGCAATAATGTTCAGCAAAATAAGATTTACAAATAAGTCAACACGACCGAAATGGTCAAATGACCCCTTTAGGAGTTATTGCCCTTTATAGTCAATTTTTAACCATTTTTCGTAAATCTTATTAATCTTTTACAAAAATCTTCTTCTCTGAAACTACTGGGCCAAATTTAACCAAACTTGGCCACAATCATCATTGGGGTATCTAGTTTAAAAATTGTGTCCGTTGACCCGTCAAACCAACCAAGATGGCGGCCATGGCTAAAAATAGAACATGTGGTAAAATGCAGTTTTTGGCTTATAACTCAAAAACAAAAGCATTAAGAGCAAAACTGGCATGGGGTTAAATTGTTTATCATGTCAAGATCTATCTGCCCTGAAAATTTCAGACAAATCGATAGTCAATTTTTAACAATTTTAATAAAATTTGTAAATTTTTACTAACACTTTCAACTGAAACTACTGGGCCAATCATTATAGATGGTGATATATGTACGCAGCAAGAATGTTAAGTAAAGTTAGATCTACAAGCACATCACCATCACCAAAACACAATTTTGTCACGAATCCATCTGTGTCCTTTGTTGAATATTCACATATACCAAGGTGAGCGACACAGGCTCTTTAGAGCCTCTATTTTATATTATATATGCCTGATGCTTTATATTCATTGGGCATTTACCAAGATTCTGTTGTATCAAGTCTAAATTTTCATTTGCCTTTCAGTGGCGGATCCAGTGGAGGGTTCTGGGGGTTGGAACCCCCCTTTTTTTGGGACAATCAATGCATTTGAATGGGGACATATAGTTGGAACACCCGCCTCTTTGTCCCTGGTTGGGAACCCCCTTTTTTAAATGGCTGGATCTGCCCCTGCCTTTTTAGTAATATTTCCAATGTGGTCATTCCATGATCAAGTGTTTGACAGCTCTCACGTTTTAAATTTGAAATTTAACTGTCTCTAGAGGATAAATATTGTATCACACTCGATGCAGTGGTATAATCTATATTCTTTTTCTACTTTTCATTACAGGTTCAAGTAACTATTTTGCCATACAACAAGACTTTGGTTATGTTGATGTACGTGACAAGGCTCACATGTTCTGGTGGTTACAATACACTCAGTCTATGCAGGGATACCAACAAGTTCCTCTTATCATGTGGCTACAGGTATTCTATAAAGATAAAAATATAATTTAGAAAAGTATGGATGATAGATCTTGAGCCAATTTGTTCTTTTGCATAATATATATATAGTCATGATAGTATTGCAGATTTGGCAAAACCATGAAATGAAATGTCGACAAAATTACAATTTTTCCTCAATCAATAACTTAATAAGAATGTCTGCATGTGGTTTATAAACAATAGAGAATAATGGACAAAAAGGGCAGAATAAAGGACATAAATAAAGTATAGATAAAAATTGTTTACAAAAAAAAAATAACAAAGAATAAAGAAATGAAGGACCCCATTCAGCATACTCAACCCTCATGGACATTGAAATCCACAAAATAAAGGAATCAACAGTACCTACAATACATTTATCAAGTATGTTTCATATTGTTACGGAATGGGGTTTTCATGATTTGAACGTATCTGAAGAAGTATGAATGATTGCTGATAAATGAATTTGTAACTTGTGTGATAGACTAGTGAGAATTATGTAACTGAATGTAACTTATTTGTGTGAAAGTGAACCCCCTTTTCTCTTGTTAAAAACTACGTTATGAAAATTACTTTGTTTAATATAATATGTCAGTTGAGAAAACATTTAACGTGATTCTCTGGTATCTTATTGTAGTTACTAAATATGTCCGAATGTACAAACTTTAATTAGGAAAGAAATCTTGTTAAAATATAGCTCTGGTCTTTTCCGTAGATGGACGTCGCCATGTTGTTGTGTTTGTTTACATAACGTTGGAATTTCAAATACCCGTATGTTGAACGTTAAGTGCAAACTGTGTCATGACGTCACTCAAACTGTTGTCGTTTTTGTGTCTGTAGTCAAAATTGTGTCGTTTCAAAAGTATAAAAGTAAGCACAGCTAGTGTTCCAGTTTAGTCTTGTTTCATCTGGGCACGACCTATAGCAGTTATTAAAAAGTTGCGGAGTTTATATTTAGATAGAGAAAGGTTAGAATCAGAGTTTATTTTTGCTGAATTTCCTGAAAACGTTTCCTGATTGATTTTAAAGAGAAATAGTTAAACAGAGTTAAAAGCTGAAATTCGAGATAATTATTGTTGTCAGTCACTTTGACGCTTTTTCCTGCTTTTTATATCGTTGTTAGTAAAGCTGAGTTGTTTCATCTTTTGGTCAGAAAAGTATAAAGTAATAGTTGTAGTTTTAGTTTCCGCTGAATTATTGAGCATAATATTCTTGGGTATATATTTTCGAGGTTCAAGTTGTCTATATTATTGTCTGTGTTATATTTGAATGTGTCTTATGTCCATATTTATTTGTTCCTAACCAGAGCTTTCCCCGTTTTCCCTGTTTTAGCTACAATAGATTCCAGAGAAGTATTTTGTTTAATCACTATTATTTCTATATAGGCATAGGCAGCTAGAGCAGAAAGAGGTTTTAAATATTAATATTTTTGTTATTATAATTGTTTACATCTGATGGTTATTAGCAATATTATTTATTGCTAAATTAAAAGAGTTATTTATTCTATATTTGCATTACGTTTTTATGAGTTCGCTTGTGTTATTCCGTAGTAGTTAAGAGATAGGCTTTACAACCCCTCTCCCAAATCTATATTTGTCAAACGAATTACGAACACAAACTAAAACAAGATATCATCTGCTGACAGTATCCTAGACAGTAGTTCCAGTGTATGACAGCTATCCAGTTATATCAAACTACATTATCCAGCTGAAAAGTACACATTCCATCAATCGCTCAAAGCAAGCCCCAGCATTGCATAGGCCAAATGGCATGCAACGAAATTGGAATAAGCCTCTTTTGATAACAAATGCAGTCTTTTTATTTACTGGCAGGTTCAGATGGACCCTGCAGACAAAGAAAAGACTGCATTTGTTACCAAAAGAGGCTTATTCCAATTTCGTTGCATGCCATTTGGCCTATGCAATGCTGGGGCTTGCTTTGAGCGATTGATGGAATGTGTACTTGCAGGTTTAAATTGGCAGATATGTCTTCTTTATCTAGACGATGTTATAATATTTTCAGATACTTTTGAAAATCACATCGAAAGATTAGAGTTGGTCATATCTAAAATTAGAGAAGCAGGGCTAAAAATATCTCCTAAAAAGTGTGCCTTATTTCAAGAAAAGGTACATTTCTTAGGTCATATAGTCTCTCGAGAAGGAATAGCAACGGACCCTGTTAAAATAAGTGCGATAAAAGACTGGCCAACACCTACTTCTGTTCAGGACATTCGCAGTTTCCTGGGTACCTGTTCCTACTACAGAAAGTTTATTTTAAAATTTTCTGATACAGCTAGGCCCTTGCATAAATTGACAGAAAAAGGTCGAGAATTTAAATGGACTAGTGAGTGCCAGGAATCTTTTGAAAAATTAAAACAATTTCTCATTTCAGCTCCCATACTTAGTTACCCAGATATGAATAAGAAATTTATTTTAGATACTGACGATAGCGGATTTGGTCTAGGAGCTGTGTTATCCCAGGTCCATGAAAATGGAGAAAGGGTAGTAGCTTATTACAGTAAAAGTTTGAGTAAAACAGAACAGCAATACTGTGTGACAAGACGTGAATTGTTAGCTATCGTAGCATCAATCAAACACTTCCATCACTATGTGTATGGTACAAGCTTTCTTGTTAGAACAGACCACGGTGCGCTGCGATGGCTTCTAAACTTTAAAAATCCAGAAGGCCAAACTGCCCGATGGTTAGAGTTTTTGTCGTCTTATAATTTTGAAATCCAACACAGGGCAGGTAGACAACATGGAAATGCAGATGGACTTTCGCTTCGTCCATGTACACAATGCACCCATTGTACACGACAAGAGACAAAAGAGTCTAATGCAGAAGAAGATCCGAGTTGTTACTTGCGCGCAGTTAAAACAGCAAAACTCGATTCTACAATCAGAGAGGAATTGAAATTGAAAGAACAGAGCGAGGAGCAAATTGGATGCAAAGTAAGACAACAGAAGAAATATTAGCCGCCCAGCAACAAGACGATTCAATTGCAGTTATCTTGAAATTGAAATTAGAAAATCAATCAAAACCAAAGTGGGAAGACATTTCTCTTGAGAGTAAACAGGTTAAAACATATTGGGCTCAATGGGATAAGTTAAAAGTTATAAATGGTCTCCTATATAGAGAATGGGTTTCAAACGTTCAGGGAAATGTCCAACAATTAATTTTACCCTTGTGCTTGCATGATCAAGTATTAAAAATGTTACACGACGATCCTGTGGCAGGTCATTTTGGTATACATAGGACGCTAGCGAGAGTTTCGAGCAGGTTTTACTGGGCAGGTTATAAAGAAACCATAGAAATTTGGTGTAAATGCTGTGAAATCTGTAGTACAAGAAAGGGCCCAACGCGTCATCCTAGAGGCCCTATGAAACAGTATTTAGTTGGAGCCCCACTGGAGCGTGTTGCTATAGACATTCTCGGTCCTTTACCAGAAACAAAGAACAAAAATAAATATATTTTAGTTATAACCGATTATTTCAGTCGATGGGCAGAATCGTATCCAATGCCTGATCAAGAAGCAGAAACTGTAAAAAGAATTTTTGTTAACGAATTCATAGCCCGTTTCGGTCTACCAAGACAAGTACACACAGATCAAGGGAGACAGTTTGAGTCTCATCTATTTCGGTCATTATGTCAAACATTTAAAATTGACAAAACAAGAACAACCGCACTCCACCCCCAAAGTGACGGCATGGTGGAAAGGTTGAATAGAACAATAGAAGACATATTAAGTAAATTTATTGCAAAAGACCAATGAGATTGGGATGTGCACTTACCATTAGCTATTAGCCCGTTACAATATGTATTGCCATTGGTCAAAGGTTTTGACTCAAAACAGAATATTGACAGATAACCATAAGACATCCAATCAACAAACATTAACAGTTTTCAACAATATACATGTGCAAAACATGTTAACATAGTTAAACTCTTTGTTGTTTTTAGTCCCAAAAGTCCGTAATGAGTAATAAAAACAGAAAATTTAATATGGCATAAGACAACCACTGACATTGGTCACATTTATGGGTAGGCACATGACCATTCTGCTACTTGTTAAATGACACCATTATCAAATTTGTAACTTTTGTATTGTTATAGGGAGGACCTGGAGGATCTAGTACAGGGTTTGGTAACTTTATGGAGTTAGGACCTTTGGATGTCAACATGAACCCTAGAAATACAACTTGGGTAAGTGATGTAGTGTGGAGTAAATGCATATATTCATATTGACTGTTGTTAAAACATGTCCATCCACCTGACCATACAGGCCTGTTTTACTAATTTAAACCTAGAAATACATTTTCTTAAGCAGTTGTTCTTAAATCTATTGAACTTGGATCTAAACTTAAATTAGTGATAACAGAAATTTTACAAGAACTTGATTATGACTAACATGTAAAATGTGAATTGTGTTCAGGTAACAGATTTATTTTAAACTATATATAAAGCAATTTTTGAAGATTATATTGGTTTTATTTTGATATAAGACAATTTAAATCTGGTTAAAATGGACTACAGTGCAATACATACTACACTTTTATATTTCAATGTAGGCTTTTGTGACAATGTACTTTCAAGCAGTTTAACCAACGTGTGATAAGAGTAGAAACATTGGATAAAAAGTGCATATTATCAAGTTATCAGCTTCAACCCTGTTGTTAGTTATCGTATGCTTTGACTGGAAACTTCTTTTTTGCCAGTTATTTATTCAATATGTTTTAGCTCTCTGTTAAGATAAAATTGAGAATGGAAATGGGGAATGTATCAAAGCGACAACAACCCGACCATTCTGAGGGCCTCAGGGAAGATTAGTGATTGTAACTAACTGTGTTTACCCTCTTTAAATAAAGAATTTATTATTATTATTATATTATTATTATTATTATAGAAAAAACAACAGTGAAAGGTCACCAACAGGTCTTCAATGTAACGAGAAATTCCCGCACCTGAAGGTGTCCTTCAGCTGGCCCCTAAACAAATATATACTAGTTCAGTGATAAAACCTGTTGTTTATTACCTATACTTGTTGTTTGTTTACAGCTGAAGTTAGCCAGTCTGTTGTATGTTGACAATCCTGTTGGAGCAGGATACAGTTATGTAGATAGTGATGATGCCTTAACTACAGATGTCAGTATGATTGCTGCTGACATGATGGTCCTCCTGACAACTTTCTTCAACAGTCCTACAGGTAAAAACTTTCAGGTAAGCATCCAATCATTAACAAATATGTATTGATTAAAAGTTTGATTTCTAAAACTCTCATTGTTTTTGCAGTGTATAAAGCTAGTGCATTGAAAGTTTAATTTTATTATGCTGTAATTTTGTGGCTGATAAAAATCTATAGATGAACACTTCTTAACCTCTTAGCATTAGCTTAAAGGTGGAAGTTCAATAAATTCAGAAATAAATGTCAAGACAGACCATAATTGGGTGTTTTGTAAAAATGCAGTCTAATGGGAGATAACTCAAAATTAAAAGCTTAAAGTTTTAAATATTTCCATTTACCATGACCACAGTATTAAGGAAATGTTTCAAGAAGTTTTTGAATAACATTATTTCTTTCAAAAAACATGCACTGGATTTGATATTTTTTTAATTGTAAATTTAATGTTTCATATTTTTTTTCTAGAATGTTCCATTTTACATATTTTGTGAGTCATATGGAGGCAAAATGACAGCTGCTATCAGTAAATCCTTATATCAGGTTAGTCAAAGATTTATACTTTATTTAAGACTTTGACTACTTACCATGCCCCATGTGTAGATACATTATCACATTTTTCAGTAACATTGATATATCTGTGTTGTGTCAATCATATATTTCCATGTTTTAGAAATGTATTTACATTATAATCATATAATGCAAGGATTTAAATATTTTATCACAGTTGTACTTGATTTTTAATCCCTCTGGTCATTCAAATACAATTCTGCATCTTCATGTTCCAGTCTTGATATTAAATTCTTTGCCAATGAAACAGTTATTTCTTACTATGTTTTTAGTAGAAATGTTGTTAATTTCCATATAATCATATTTTCAAATCTTTAGGGTATGAATGAGAAAACAGGAAACAATGAAAGGCACATTTATATATAGGGAAATTTCATAATTACAACATTTTTTTAATCTAAAAACAGATTTCAACCCTTATACATATTTAGAATTTAAGCAAACGTAACATTATTTTTGTATTTACAACAAATAGAGTTATATGTGCATTTGTATTCAGATATCGCAGATCAAATTTATTCGTTCATTGTGTAATCATACGTTTTTTGATTGAGTTAAGTCTCCCAATTGATATTTTATCGTGTGTTTTTCTATGTTGTGATGTTATGCTATTGTTTCAGAAAAAGGGAGAAGGTTTGAATCCATTAAAACATTTAATCCCGCTGCAAATGTTTGCACCTGTCCTAAGTCAGGAATCTGATGTACAGTAGTTGTCGTTTCTTTATGTAATATATATGTGTTTCTCTTTTCTAGTTTTGTTTATATAGATTAGACTGTTGGTTTTCCCGTTTGAATGGTTTTACACTAGTTATTTTGGGGCCCTTTATAGCTTGTTGTTCGGTGTGAGCCAAGGCTCCGTGTTGAAGGCCGTACTTTAACCTATAATGGTTTACTTTTTAAATTGTTGCTTGGATGGAGAGTTGTATCATTGGCACTCACACCACATCTTCCTATATCTAATTATAGTTAGCTTATATGCAGAACATTTGTCCTTAATATTTTTAAAGTTTCAATACATGTTTTGAAGTTTGACTGTATTAAATGTATATGTTTATAGCATTTATAAAATCTCATTTCAATAAGACTCAAATGTTTGCTCCCTGATCTATAATAGCCTTGTTAATAATTGACACATAATAATTTCTGAAATAATACTATAGTTATACAAGACATTACTCATACTCTAATATTTTTAATTGACTGTTTATAGTTTATTTTTATTACAGAATATGAATGAAGGAACGATAAAGGTGAATTTTAAAGGTTTAGCTCTCGGTGATTCATGGATATCTCCAGTAGATTCAACTGTCAACTGGGCTCCTTATATCTTAACTAATGTAAGTTTTTGTTGTTATGGAAATTATATTAGGAGTAGTTCATTTGCTGTTTGTAGGTTATTGTAGATTTTAACCTGGGTAAGATTTGTATCCACACAAACTTTACCCTGAATGTAGAAAAACAGATAAATCGTGAAACTTCATTCATAAGGCCTGTTCAGGAATACAAATCTGAAATAAATAAGGGTGGAAGAAATGTATATGGGATTTGGACACCTCATGATATGTTTTCTGTGAATAATATAGGTGAAAGCAAACACAAAATTGTTACAAATTTAAATAAAAAAACATACATGCAGATGATTGGGTTTAAAGATAGAGTTTTGTCCATACTCAAGACTTATTATGATTTTTGTGAGTTTTGCCTGTCAATTTTTTATTCATTATAATACATACACTGTTGATAAAGAATTAATTAAAAGGGAGATAACTCAACATTTTTTAGGGGAAAAAATCAGCACAAAATTAGCTATAAAAGCCAGAACTATAAAATTTTATGAACTAATGTTGGTTTGACATAATTGTTTAATCTGTTGTTTATAGATAATGTATTTAATTTTTTTTATTGATTAACCATAACTTAAGTTTTCCATTATAAAAAAGGTGCTTGACAAATTTTATTTTTTTATAAGTTCATCTTTTCCTTATAAAATTGACAATGGAAATGGGGAATGTGTCAAAGAGACAACAACCCGACCAAATAAAAAAACAACAGCAGAAGGTCACCAACAGGTCTTCAATGTAGCGAGAAATTCCAGCACCCGGAAGCGTCCTTCAGCTGGCCCCTAAAAAAATATATACTAGTTCAGTGATAATGAACATATCACCTTATTTTCAGAAAGCTAGGGATATACTCTAAAGCAATTATTGAACTTAGCATTATAATTATAACTGCATACTTAATTGAGTATATATGTTACTACAGTCTATTATAGATGAGAAAGGATTTTACAAAATAAATGAAGCGACAGTGAAGATGACAAAGATGATTGAGGGAGGAATGTGGAAAGAGGCCACGACACAATGGGGTGTCATACAGGATATCTTAGAGACAGAGAGTAATGGTGTCAACTTCTATAACATGTTAGCCTGGGGAGGATCAGAAGCTGGGCTTAAATATTCAAATAATCACAAAGGTGAGTTTTGGAATAAAGTTAACAATTTTCTGCGAGGGATGTGGCTGCTGGATCTCAATTATTGTCACATTTACATTTTATGTCTGTTCTGATTGCTCTTCAAATTTTGTAAATCTAGCAGGACTAGAAACAACTGTCATACAAAAAAATAAGCTAGCTATGAAACCAGGTTTAAACCACCACTTTTCTTTTTTTGAAAATGTCTGTTCCTAAAGAATATGATAGAACTAAATGTTATAAAGTATTCTATAACAGTTTTTGGGACAAAGATTGCATAAGATGTTAACAATACCCTTTTTGTCATTGGCTTAAGATTTTGAGATTAAACCCCACTCATGGCAAGATGTGTGTGAATCTGAGGCCAGGATTTTTTAATTTGTTGGTTTACTGACCCGATTTTGCTGATTTCCAGAATAAAAATAAAATTGGCTTTTCAGGCTTTTTTATTCTCGCAGGCCCTAACAAATGCATTATCCCTGGGAAAAAAATAAAATATCCTTTTCTTATGAAATGAAATGCATTAATCACTAACAGAAGTGATGACACTTTCTGTTGTGAAAAAAATAAACTTCCAGTTTACGTTTCTAAAAATAGACAAATCAATTATTAATGACCTTGAAATGTCGTTTGCGCAAATAATTTTTCGGAACGAAACCTGTGTTTAAAACAAATTACACAATAAATTTGTTTCCCTTCTTTGTCATCAGTCTGTAAGATGCATGTTCTCATAGAAATAGACTTGTCCAAATGTGGACCGGTGGAAGTTCAAGACATCAAGTTAAAGTACTGAATTTTAACAAATCATTTGATATTGTCTTGTTTAATAGATAATAAAAAAATATCGTCCATTTGGATAAAAAACGGGAATGCATGACAACAGATTATTAAACCTGATACTCTCGTTTTTCCAGTGGACGAGTCTATTATGTTTCTGACACGTGTGTTGAAACTTATGTTGAAACTTATTTTCGTACGACGTTTTTACAATTTTTTCTTTATCAGTTTTCGTGCTCATTATTTTTTACCAAGTTTTAATTAAGAGCTACCGTCATGAATCTGTTTATCTTGTTTGTGAAATGACGATTTAATTTCGTTTTTGTCCGTGTACCCCCCTTTTTTACGGGAAATTATTAGACAGTCATGCGATGTTGGCAAATTGAGCAATAATATTTCATCAAACTATAATTCAAGAATGATGACAAAATAGTATGACAAAAATATTATAAGATAGGTGAAATATATTTTTGTTTTGCATATCAGTTTTCTGTCTCGAAAATCCGTAAACCAACAAATTAAAAAAACGTGGCCTGATGTTTAATGATCATGATTATTTATTTTCCTGCAAAAGTGTTCTTGTTCTTTTGTTGTACTCTGAATTCCTGTATTTATAAAAACTGTCAATGGTTTGTTTAAGATAGTTACTTCTGGTATGATCATGCAAGTTTGAAAAAAAAATAACTGTGAATTTCAAGTCTTGACAAGAAAGTGGTCGTTTTAATCAAACCCATCTGAACAGATACATTAAATGCATTCCCTTTTATAATAAGTTTTTATTTATCTGACTTTTCCAGGACCACCTCTTTTATCATTTTATCTTTGGTCACACCAAATATTGCAATGATTTCAGTCTGTGTTAATATAATGTCTAGTTTTAACTTTTTCAGAAAGAATGATAAACAGAATGATTGGTGCTTTAAGAACAGACAAACTAACAGCATTAATGAATGGAAAAGTAAAACAGATGTTAAATATACCAGAGAAGGTTGAATGGGGAGGTAAGTTCTAACAGAATTAATGAATGGGTAAGTAAAAAAGATGTTAAATATACCAGAGAAGGTTGAATGGGGAGGTAAGTTCTAACAGCATTAATGAATGGGTAAGTAAAAAAGATGTTAAATGACCCCCCTTTTTAATGACATCCTATATTAAAATGCATTTACGTTTGATAACTGTATATTGATTTGGGCCATTTTGGGGTATGATCTACATACATATCATATATAAATATGCTAAATTGAGAATCTTACATTATAAAATATATGTGCAACAAACGATGTCAATTCATATATATAAAAACTTAAGGGTAGCTGGTATATTTATGAGTGATGATGAGTTAGTGTTTATATAAGCATGGGTCATATTTTAATTATTGTATATAAGTATATGTCAATCTTTCTTAAATTTTTATATAACTGTAGGTATTGGTTTGCAGTGAATGTTATATTAAAATGGGTATGTTTTTTTTAGGCAAAAATGGCACACCCTTACCAAAAAAATAACGAAGTTACCCCCCGTGCTGTATGCAGTAAAACCTGCTACAAAATTAAAAAAAATTTAAGGAGATGTGGTATGATTGCCAATGAGACAACTAACCATACTGTATGGTTTACTATAAAAGGCCCAATCATGAAAAACATGAAAAACTTGTTCAAAAAGTTCACCTATATCTAGCAAAAACCTGGTCTTGGCAGGTCACTCTAGACTTGCATTGATGTAGTAATGTCTATCCATTTTTAACCTCAATTCTAGGGTCTTCTATTTTATAAGGTAATTTTTCTCTGCCCTTAAGGATGACCTTTATGTACTGGCTTGACTGAAGATGTTTTAAAGGGTAGGTAGAACTATAACACAGTTTGAAGTTAGATCTTCAAAAACAGTCATTATTTTGTGGGTTTATTATAGTGTGGTCATCTTTGATCTGATGTCATAATGCTCAGAAATTTATATTTGAAATTAGGCCATGTAATACAAGTAAACCATAGCTATTTAATTTTGTAAAATTTCGTTTCAGCCCAATCATCAAAAGTGTTTATGTACCAAGCAGAAGATTTTATGAAGCCAGTTGTTGATATAGGTAAGAAACTAAGAGCAACTAAGGGCAGAATCAATTTGCGCCATTTGCAGTTTTGAAAAGGTATTAATTGCGCCGCTCTCTTTTATTTTGATGGTACTTATTGTGCCAATAAATGAAATGAAATTGCGCCACATTTACCTATTAATATTATTAACCTTTATCATACCTGTAAATGTTTTACCTATATCAAGACAAGACAAGACAAGACACATATTTTTATTACTTTATTAAAGTCTCAACACTTGTAACATATAAAATATACTGCTTTTTGAGAACTGTGTGCAAAAGAAAAGCAAGCAATATGTTGTCACACAGCGACCTTCAAAAATAATAAATTCAAAATTGAAGAAGAAAATTTAGAAAAGAAAGATTTAAAATATTTGCGTCAGTCTATGTATATATAGAGAGAAGAAAACTGCGTCCGGCTTTACCTAAAGATTAAGCAAAAATTAACAGAATATTGGATGATATTGGTGTTGTTACAAACAAAGTTGATGACTTTCTTTTGTTTAACGATTCAGAAAGCAGGATAACTTTATTATGATGAGAGGCTAATTTAAAATTTCTTTGTACAATGTCGGAGGAATTTTTTGCTGATGGTACCTAGTCAATCATTTAGGTGTTATATATAAATAAAAATTAATAAAATTGGCGCAATTAGATGATTATTTTATTGACGCAATTGAATCCTATAGTTTTGAAAATTAGGTGGCGCAAAAGAAGTATTGGCACAATTAAGTTGTGGCGCAAATGAGTTGCTTTTTGGCTCAAAAAAGATATCGCCTGAAACTAAGAAGGGCTAATTAAATGATTATTTTAATCTTTATAAAAAACACTTTACATGTATACCTTTTGCAATTTTTTTTAAATATATACATGATACAGTAGATTCCAGTTATTTGCATAGCCTCTTTGTCAGACAAAATTTTGCAATTAAGCGGAGTATGCTTATACAATGTACATGCTGGTAGAAAAATTAATACAATAATTTTATGAACCATAAAAATGAAAACCCATTTTAATATTAACTTTCAACATTAAAGAATTGTTTTCCAGATTTATCTGAATTATCTCACAAACCTTAAAATGTAATGTTGTAATTAATTATGGTGCTAGAAATCAAAGAGTTGATGAGCACCACTAGTAAAAAGCCTGTCCCTATATATACAGCCTGTTGTCCCTGTATTCTTTATAGCTCAGTTTAAAATATCTTTAAAAATTATTATGCCTATCCATTTTAAATGAGCATGACATGAAGAAATTCTTTCTTAATTAGGCAAGACTATCAGTAATAAAATACTGCCTGTCACATTAAAGCTATGATTTATTTACTATGGGAAGGAGTAAAATAACAATTTCTTTATTTATAGTATATATATTTATGTTACAGTTGACTATTTGATACAGAATACAAGCCTATCAGTTGTAGTGTATACTGGACAATTAGATATAATTGTAGCTACACCAGGTCAGAATCTTACAATTAATACCTTTTGGTGCAATATGCAATCTATGTTTTGTAATCAAAAGATATGTAGCAGAACTAAAAACATAATGTTAGCCTTGTTTCTTCCTAAAGTTTTGCAGTCCTAACTGTTCAGTTTTTATTATTAGTTTTCACAGGAAACTTGGTATCTTAACATTCTTGTTTGTTTGTTTGTATGAATAAAATAAGGCCACGTTTTTTTAATTTGTTGGTTTACGGATTTTCCCCATAAAAAAGTCAGGTCCGTCGGTCGTAAAAAAAAAAAGAAAAAAATATCTTACAAAACAGAAAAATATGCAAAATAAATATATATATTTCACTAACAAAATGTTTGTCTTATATGCTGTTTTGTCATCATTTCTTAACATTTAGTTTCGATGAAATATTATTGATTAGTGATCATGAACATCGCATGACATTGTTAAATAACTTCCTGTAAAAAAAGGGGGGTTGCACGGACAAAGACGAGGTTAAATCGTCATTTCACAAACAAGAAAAAAAACAGATTTGCGTAGCTCTCAATCAATTCAAGAAAACTTGATAAATAATGATCTTCAATCACAAAAACTGATAAAGAAAAAAATGTAAAAACGTCGTACAAAAATAAGTTTCAACACATGTGTCGAAAAACGTAATAGACTCGTCCACTGGAAAAACGACAATATCGGGTTAATCAGTTGTCATGCAATGTGGTTTTTATCCCAATGGTCGATATTTTTTATTATCAATGAAACAAGAAAGTTTCAAATGATTTGTTGATATTCAGTACCTTAATTGATGTATTCCACCTGTCCACATTTGGACAAGCCTATTTCTTTGAGATGATGCATCTTACGGATTGATGACAAATAAGGGAAACAAACTTATTTTGTAATTGGTTTTAAACACAGGTTTCGTTCCGCAAAATTATTTGTGCAAAAAACATTTCAAGGTCAGTTATAATTGATTTGTCTATTTTTAGAAACGTAAATTGGAAGTTTTATTTTTCACAACAGAAAGTGTTATTAACTTTGTTAATGATTAATGCATTTCATTTCATAAAAAAAGAAAATTTTAATTATTTTTCAGGGATAATGCATTGATAAGGGTCGGCGGGAATAAAAAAGCATGAAAAGTCAATTTTATTTTTATTCTGAAAATCGGCAAAATTGGGTCGGCGGATCCGTAAACCAACAAATAAAAAACGTGGCCTAATATATTTATAATTTTAAGATTTCAATTGTTTGTGGTTTGCTGAAAAATTATAAGTTGGTTTCTTATCGAAACAATGACGCATGCTACTTTTGATGTAAAAAATATGAATTTTGAGATTGAACAAATAACATAAAAAAAAAAATGCAATATTTTATAATACATTTTTCGTATGTAGTAATGAAGATTCAACAGAAGTCCAAGAAGTTGTTGGAAAGTCATTAGGACATATTTTGTAGAAACACTGCAATTTCCTTTTTCAATCATTATTGAATTTTGTATATTGGTGTGATAAAGAAATAATATATAAAAACTGCGATCACATCTATTCTATTTTTTATTTACATATTGTGGTTTGTTATAGGTACAGAGAAGTGGATTACACAGCTTGGTATATATAAAGATTACTACAATGCTACAAGACAGCCTCTTTATGATCCTTATACCAAACTAACGACAGCATTCTATAAATCTGTTAAAAACTTCTCTGTCTACTGGATACTAGATGCTGGTCACATGGTAAGGTTGCATAATTAGTGAATAGCCCTGTAAAATGTACACAAAGATTGAAATGAACTTGGTTTAATGTATGGAAATGTACAAAATAAACATTCAATTGCACAACTGAGTCACAAAATAACTACACATTTAATTTTTAAAGGCAATCTGTGAATTGTTATCATGTTGATATCAAGTAAAAAAGTCCAAAAGTTATCTAGATTGAACATATTTCTATGATATTCAACAATTGAAAGATGTCTTTCCAAAATGTTAAGCACTTAAATTTCCCGGAGTATACAAAAATTGTTAGTAAATTCAAAGAGACCCTTTTCTATTCACATCTTATTCGGTAAAAGACAATAAGCAATTAGATGTAGCTAAAATTAAAGAAAATTCTTACTTCTTTCACAACATTGGGCATTGGGCATGGATATGAACATTTGGTGGGTATAA
Source organism: Mytilus trossulus (assembly GCF_036588685.1). Classification (NCBI taxonomy): domain Eukaryota; kingdom Metazoa; phylum Mollusca; class Bivalvia; order Mytilida; family Mytilidae; genus Mytilus; species Mytilus trossulus. The sequence continues at coordinate 25,151,367 of NC_086379.1, forward strand.
AATGTTTATTAAGACTATTTTACAATCTTCAATTTAAACTCAATTTTCTATTTTGTTTCAGGTACCTATGGATAATGGAAATGCAGCACTAGAAATGGTCAGAAGGATTATTAGCAAATGATGCAAATAGAGATAATAGAAATAATTAAGAACATTATAAACATTCCATATATTGATTTTCATTGAATATTTGTTTCTTGCCTTGATGATAAATTTTGTTAGAATCCTATGGACTGATAAATTCATGTCTCACTCCATCCCCTTGCTAAGGACATATACTTTTACCAACGATTTTGAAAGTTTGAATGAATTAAAATGGTTAGTGGGTAAGAAAGAGATGTAAGCATCATCGAGAAAGTAAGATTGAAATTCGATATACTCTCAACAGAGACTGAAAACTTTACTTTCAAGCATTTTATATCCTGATAGCAAGATGTTTAAGGCATTTTCCTAAATTTAATTTACCAATCATGCTCATCCTGTTCATAGCTTGGTAAATACCAACAACAGTGTCTGCATTTACAGTAAAAAGATTGGTCTGAAACAACAAAATTCAAGAATAATTCTATGGAGAGTTCAAATTTATACCTAATTCCTCTATTCACTGTTATGAAATGTAATACAAGACAAAGATTTTAATGAAGGGAGATAATCTGAATTGACAAGACTCAGTATTAAAGATTTATGACGATTTGCTTAGCAGCAAACATCATATACATGATTGAAAAAAGAATTCACTGAAATCAGTATTACATATGAGAATTGTGAACAGATATATCATGTTATGGAGGGGTATTTTTTGCAAATAATTACACCGAATAAATTTTAATTTCAACTCTCTGTACTAGGAAAAAGATATATTTATTTGAGGACAAGTGCTATCATAAAATAAACCTCGGTACCCATACATGTACTTATACGCATTCGCAATGTCTGTATGTAACTTGATATCCGAAAAAAATGTTGGGAAGATGCTTGCAAGGGTAAAAAAGGAATATCCAGAATGGCAAATACCATGTTATTTGAGGCATATTCACCTGCAGTGGTGAGAAACAGTCAGATTTGTTTGAAATGAGGAAAAAATGTTAGAATATGCGAAAAATACACTGGCTATCAGCCAATCAAAAGCTGGCATTCTTATATAAGGTGTAATTATATACTTTATATCCTTGAATGGAGATAGTTCTTCTCTCAGACAGCTGAGAATGCAGCATATTCCCCATTTCCTTTCTCAATTTTATACATTATGAGTGCATTTATTCTTAAATAAATCTGTTGTTAAAAAAAATGATGAAGTTTTAACCGTCTTAAACAGAGCACCTGTAATTTTCAGCAGATTTCAATTAGGGTATTTCAGTTAACATTGAGGATACAGTAAATACAGAAATATTGAGAGCTTCATTTATAAGGAATTTAAAAGAATTGACAGACGTTGGATTTAAGTAAATGTGTATCAGGTATCAGAATGCAAGTTATTATTGTGATACTTACACAATTGCATTATTTGCATCAATGGAAACCTATCAATAATTTCAGATTGCATAATATATTTATTCTTAAATTGATTGATTGTAAAATTAATCTATCTAGTATGGTAAAATTTAAGAAAATTGAAAAGTATGTTGACTTTTGTATATAATTTGATAATTGTATTTATACATTGAAAATTTGTTGAATAAATTTATTGTTACTTTAAATAATTGTACTATAAGAGGTTTTACCTCGGTTTATACATTGATAACCATATTTTTTTTATATGAAATAAGAAGATGTGGCTAAACTTGAATGACATAACAACCCAATAACCCAAATTCTTTTGATCCTGCTTTAAGATTAGTCCTGCAGTCCAGAAATCTAAATGGGTCGTTACAATCCTCACGATCAAGCCAACATGGTAAGATCCTACACAGATATACTTATACCCAAAATTGGATAAATAAATGCCCCTCTCAAGATAACACTTTTTCCATCAAAACGGTAGATCAACATCCCACATTGACTATATTCTTACCAAAAACGAAGACATAATTGATAAAACACAATTATGGACTCGACAGGCATAAACCTATCGACTCATATACCAGTTATCTGTACCCTTGCTGCAATTCCATCAAGGATCAAGAAGTTAAATGGTCCGAAAATTAAGGTGTCGCCAGAGGCAAAAAGGCTGCTAAATTTAAACAAACCAAAAACACAGAATTTGGGTTACAAAGGGGTTGCTCAAAAGGAAATATGACAAATCATACCTCATAGAACGAAAGGAAGCAAAATATACAATCCTCCGCATAGAAAGAGCCATAGAAAAAGATATTTTTTATCATCAACTTGAACAAAAAACTTCAAATAAAAAAAAAAATTCAAACTTATTTATAATAGAAATATGAGCAGGGAAAATTTAAATACTCCAGTTATTCATCATGAAAGTAAGGAAATATTAAGCTCTCCAGATGAACTGACAAAATTTTTGGCAAAATATTATGCACAATTAGCTACACCTCAAATTTCTAATGAATATAACAGAATATCTCAAAACATGACAGCTTCGTTGTTACATCGTTACAGAACTTGTCTAAAACAAGGCCAGTAGCATTGAGTTTAGTAAAAATGAAATTCTAGCTGCCATCAATAATCTATAGCGATAAAGCAGGAGATGAATATGGCTTATTCTCAGAACATCTTAAATTGGCAGGCTCGGAAATTATTCCGGTATTGAAATTGGTCGTCAACAGAATAATTACAGAAAAGAGAACTCCATGTAGAACACTTCAAAACTGGAATTATCACACCGGTATGTAAAAAAGGAAACAACAGTAGCCTGTTCGACAGCTAAAGAGGATTAACTGTTTCCTCAATATTAGGGAAAACATTTGAACATGCATTACTCAATACAATTATTAACAAATTTGGTAACCACTCATTTCAGCAATTTGGCTTCTCACAAGGATTATCTCCGTCTATGGCAGCTCAACTAATTTCGGAAGCATTTTCAAAACAGACGAAATAAATATGATATTTGGCAGCTCCATACGTGCCAACTTTTTCAAAATGCCCATGGGAGTTTGGCGTGCAAGATGGCTCTGATAGTCCTAATAAACCTTTGAGGGGGCCTTCAAATGTATTTTTATGTTGTTTTTTTGGCTTCTTCATTCTATTGCGAGATTATGGGCAATTTAATATTATAGACAAAGTTGCTCTTTTAAAATTTTCATTTGGGAGCTTTCATGGGAACAAGGGAAGATGGAAATTACAATATCAGATCAAGCTGCTCATCCCGGACTAACAAGATCCTCCAAAAATGAAAGTATGATAAACGTTGAAGAAAAAATAAGTTTTGCGAGAAGCTGAAGAAAAATTAAATCACAAAAATAATGAGAAAAATTTAATTGGAAATTCCATAATCACATAGCAAAATCAAATTACAAAACACATAAAAAACGAATGGACAAGAACTGTCATATTCCTGACTTTGTACAGGCATTTTCAAATGTAGAAAATGATGGATTAAACCTGGTTTTATAGCGCTAAACCTCTCACTTTGATGAAAGTCTCATCAAATTCCGTTATATTTACAATGACGCGAAAACTAAACAGGCATAATAAATAAAATAGTCAAAATATGGGCACAGCTGTCAGTATCGTGTAACAATTTTAAAAAGGAACAATTTATCAGAACACAAAAACATCTATCTACAAACTCATTCACAAAAAAAGTGCAAATTTCGACGAGGTAATATTTTGAAAAATGATGTCTTTGTTTAAAACATTTGAATGTGGCCCTCTATTCTATAGTATGGTAGCAACGATATTCCGAAATATATAATGGGAAAACATGAAGAGTTCCTTCAATTTTAACATTTCGGGTTATCCTTTGATAGAATCGTGCCAATGGTGTTACCAATTGAAAACATACACTTAGGTACTAAATAGTATGTTAAACATCAAACAACTGTTCCAATTTGTTGTTAAGATTAAATAACGATTTATTGACATTATTCATATAGCTGTGCATTCTATTCAAACATATTTTTCAGAACACATTGTCGTGAAAAAGTTGGCTGTCCTAATTATGGCCGTTGTAAATACTAAAAAATACACTTTAACTGAATTTATGTAAAATGTATAATAATACCTAATCTTTCGTATACGACCTAAAAACACTTTCATTTAGGAATAACTTTTTCAAAAAATGTCGCATTTTTATATAGTTACACCGCTGACCAATCAGTAACTCCAATGACACAAAAGTATTGCCATTGACATCACATTTCAAATTTTACTTTTATTAAGTACTGAACACAAAGGCTTAAGCCACGAACACCGAGCAAGAGGGGATATATTAATGGAACCCAATCAGAAAAGTTCGGATTGTTTATGGAAAGAACATCATCAATATATCTGAAAGTGAAATTAAATAATCTGGCTTCTTTGATCCCCTTGTTTTGACAAGTGTCTGAAGGAACTCCGATTCGTATGAAAATAAGAAAAGATCGACAAGAAAAGGCGCACAGTTTGTTCCCATAGGAATGCCGACAATTTGTTGGAAAAGTCTACCTACAAACTCAACAAATATGAAAACAGGCGTTCATGAAGCCAATGAACTGAACTCGTGTGTATCGGACAATATATACAGAATATATATATTGCCACGCCTCCTTTACAGCTTAGAGGTTCTTCCGCTAAATATAAAGAAACTAAAAGCACTTAGCGACTTCCGCTCAGCATTTCTGAGAAATATCAAATCTCTGCATGTCAGAACAACTTCAGTAGGATGTATGTGTTACTTGTTGCCCTCTCGCTCTAGACTAAGCTTCACAAACGTCAATTAAGTCTTTTTCACTGCATTCTTACATCAGAAAATCAAAACCTGAAAAAAAAATCACTACGACAATTTCAACTGCAGGTAAATTAGGGAACTTTTCTAGAAAGAACTGAATCTATTTTACATAAATATAACTCCTAGTATAGAGGAATTTTGGGAAAAACACACCAACTAAAATTAACTGGAAACACTAACCTGCATGATAAAATTTTGGCATGAAGGGATGAAAACAGAAATTTCTCAAAATCAACTCTTCATCGTATTGATATTAACTCAATAAATTGTGCAAAAAACTCATGCAGTTTGGAAGACAGCTCTGAATTTACTGGGAGAAACAAAAAGGGTAATAGTTAAAGCAAGAAATCAAGAAATCTTACTAGAATATACATGCTGTCAAGCAAATAAGGCAAAATTTCAAATAGAAAATGCTGACTCAATCTGTCCCATTTGCATGATTGAAGAAGAAAACCTCATCCACTTCATTTCAATATGTCCTGTCCTCGAAGGTATCCATATAATACATTATAAATTCATCAAGCAACTGAAAGTGGACAAAATTGGAAGCATTCAGTGGAATAGAAAGTTCCGTGCTTGAGACATTATATGCCAGTGGATAACAAACTGCAGGAAACTCACTGGAGAATATCTGCCTCATGATAAAGGGTGTGGTAGACATTTAAACTTCAGAGTAAAATCTCTGCATATAAAAATTGCAATGAGGAGAATCGTGTGGAAGCCTTATTATTTAAAACTTGTTACAGACGTAAATAAGACAAAACTAAAGTCGTGAAATTTTACCCAAAATCTGATTCTCAGATGACTAACGGCATGAAAACTAGCAGAATAAAAAATATTATACTGGATGATACGCCGCCCTGGATAAAAAGGTGCCAATCGGATGTTGTCAAGGACACAACAATATCGATTTTATCAGATGTCCCTAATATCATCTTCAATGATGTAATGAAAATGACACATGTGCAATCTTCTGAATCCTCATTGTACAATAAAAATTAAGACAAGTTAGTTTATATTCGGCCCTATTACTATTCAACTTTCAGATATTTTAGATTTCGACGAAAACAACCAATATTGCTCTATTTCCAAATGTACCATTAAAAATTGTAAAACCTGTTATATACTTATGTCTGATACCCACTTTCAAAGTAATTTAACCACCAAAAGTTGCAATACACACAGTCATGAGGATTTTAATTACACTGCTTCCAATATTGTGTACGGCATTGGATGTACTCTTTGTGGATTGATCTTCGTCGGGGAACTCGACAAAGACTCAATTTTAGAATGAATGATCATCGGTCTAATGTAAATGATCCTAATAACAACAAATTTGTCTATAAACATTTCAATCAGCCTGACCATTTTATTGTTTAAATAAAAGTCAGGATTATAGAGAAAATATATCATTCAACAATAACCCCATATTGAGTACACCATATCGATTACAGAGAGAAGTCTGTTTGATAAGAGAGTTTGGAACAGCAATTCCCTTTGGATGCAATGACAAAATTGATGGTGTATGTATTTTGTAGTACTGTCAATACATTACAATTATTTAATACTTCTGCTCGACGAAATTGAAGCCATGTTCACAGAAAATATATACCACCTGCTGTGCATACCGTTACAACGTTAACGTCTTTTTAAAACCTTTAGAAATTCATCATATCAGAACTAAATTATACTATATTCCATTGTCAAAACTTTCTTTACTATTTCAAGAGTCCCAAAATACTTCTGTTACTGATTCTAGTTCTGTTTTGTATAGATTAGTTGCAATAATCATGAGTATTGCTATTTTTTTAAGGTAGAATTCGCAAAAAAAGGTTTAGATACTGTAAATATCAGCAATATTTTCCAAAAGCGCGAACCAGACGAACCAGAACTAGACACTTTGTCTGAATGTATGAGAGCTATTCGATCATGAATTCAGAAGCGCATTCAAAAACTACGATGCAAAATGAGCACAAGAGTTACTAACCTTTCAAGAATCCAGATGTTGTGGATGCTTCATTTTCTTTGCATGACAAATATGCCATTATTCCAGCAGATAAAGCCTCCAATAGTATTGTCTTCATATGTAAAAACCATTATTTGCAATGTCTCACAACATAGTTTGGAATAAATAAAACTACACGTAACCCTACATATTCTTTAACAACATTTACCATTGCGAAATATTACAAAATCACAAATCTGGTCTTCTTTCTTTTGGTATCAACATCAAAGAAAACGAAGAAAATTTACCATCATTATACTGGATACCAAAACTACACAAAACTCCATTTAAAGAACGATACATAGCTGGGTCATCAACATGTTCATCTAAACATCTTTCTATAGTTCTGACTACAATTCTTTCTACAGTTAAAAATTGGCTATAAACATATTGTGATGATATATTCTACCAGTGGTTTTAACCAGATGTGGATTGAAAGACCGACTTCACCATCTCATTGAACGGAGCTTTTGCTATAAAAATGGGAATCGTAGATAGACATTTCTTGTTTTGGGTTAAAATAACTCATAGTGTGTGAAGAACCACACTGAATCTATCAGAAAATATACTGAAGATGATATTATCAAAATGCTGGACTTTTTGATCGACAATATATTTGTTGAGTTTGGAGGATTTATATTTCAACAGACAGTCGGTATTTCAATGGGTACTTATTGTGCACCCTTATTGGCCGATTTGTTTTTGTACTCGTATGAAGTAGAATTCCTTCAGAACCTTCTAAAAGACAAAAAGAAAAAGCACCTTGCAAAATTCTTTAATTTTACTTTCAAATAAATTGACGAGGTTCTATCATTCGATGACCCATATTTCAGCCAATACTTACATCTCATATATCTCAGTGAACTTGAAATTAAGGATACTACTGATACTAGAAGGACTGCTTGTTACCTTGATCTTTTCCTAAATATTGACACAAATGGACGACTTCACACGAAAGTCTATGATAAACGGGACAATATCAACTTCCCAATTATTAATTTCCCATTTCTCAGAAGTAACTAACCCTCTGCCCCTTCGTATGGTGTTTACATATCTCAACTGGTACGTTATTCTCGTGATTGTTCACACTATACGTACTTCATATATAGGAGTGTGCTCCTTACGCAGGAACTGCTTCAACAAAGTTATTAGGAGGACAGATTAAACATGACACTCCGCAAATTTTACAGACGCCATCACGAATTGGTTGATCCATACGATGTCTCTTTGTCCAGACTAACTAAGGACATTTTACCACGTGTTAAATTGTGGTTTGTCTTTACGTCGTCTGATCTTTTAATTACCGAACGTGAATTATTCCCGATTGTGACTGTTTTGCTGAGTGTGAATTCGCTTACTATAACAGAAGGACAAACGATAACAAAGTGACAGTCAAAAACATAAATCAAAAATAAATTGACAACACCATGGCTAAAAATGAAAAAGGCAAACAGACAAACAATAGTACACATGACACAACATAGAAAACCAAAGAATCAACCCCACGAACCCCACCAAAAACTAGAGGTGATATCAGGTGCTCCAGAAGGATAAGCAGATCCTGCTCCACATGTGGCACCCGTCGTGTTGCTTATATGATAACAAATCCGATAAATAGTCTAATTCGGTAGGTCACATTCATGAAAGGGAAGGGGATTGTAGTTACGACTTAAGGAACATATCCGATATCATTTGTGAAACGGTTATTCTATAACGGTCAACCAACTTGTGATGACGTCCGAAAATTAACGAAGAGATGATTTCAACTTCACCATTTGGAACTCTTGGTTTAATAGCTTCCTTGTGAGCAGCAACCCTCTATCTAGAAAATCATGACAGGAAATGCAAGCACGAGTATATCGTATCAATTGGGAGATATATACCAAGTATGCATGTGCTGCTGGAATGTTACTACTGAGAAATGGAAAGTTCACAATTGGAATGCTGAAATCATCTCTTTAGTCGTCAAGTTTTTTTTTCAACCGACCCTCATTGTCAATTTCTAGATTTAAGTCAAGATATGAGGCCGACTTAACTATATTTGTAGTATCCTATATTAGACGTGTCATGGTACTTTTCTATCCCAAATTCATGTATGTTGATGTTATATTTGTTATTCTCATCGGATTTTGTAAAATGTCTTATAACACGTATTATTAAACTATAATCCTGGTACCTTTGATAACTATTTATACCACTGGGTCGATGCCACTGGTGGTGGGCGTTTCGTCCCCGAGGGTATCACAAACCCAGTAGTCAGCACTTCAGTGTTGACATGAATATCAATTATATGGTCATTTTTGTAAATTTCCTGTTACAAAACTTTGAATTTTATCGAAAAACTAAGGATTTTCTTATCTCAGGAATAGAATACCTTAGCCGTATTTGGCACAATATTTTGGAATTTTAGGTCCTCAATGCTCTTCCACTTTGTACTTTTTTGGCTTTTTAACTCTATTTTGATCTGAGCGTCACTGATAAGTCTTATGTAGACGTAACGCCCACCTGACGTATTAAGTTATAATCCTGGTACTTGTGATAACTATTAACGTGTTTTCTGTTATATTCGTGTGATACGGGAAAGATAATTAATCCCCCCCTTCATTTATTAGATTTTAGTTTGGTTCAACGAAATTTATACGATATATTTGGTTTACAGTTTGATTCATAAGAAACACCGACATAGCTAGATAATACAATTTAAAATTATCTAATTACCAAAACAATTTGCTGTTAATAAGTATTGTAACTTTAATTGTTATTAATAAATGTAATATCAGTATTAATACAAATCTAATCTTAAATCAATCATCATTCTCTCTAATTTTTTGGAAATATTTTTACAAGTTCAAATGTGACGTCACTTTGTGTGTCTTTTTGGAATTTTAAATGTGACGTCACTTTGTGCGTTGAGGCTTTGGCTTACTCGGCTGTGTATTTTGATGTGCTGGATTAGGTTTTTTTATGTAATGTATCCGTGTTTATTCTGTATTTAGTCACCACTTCAGTTTTATCATATATATTTATTATACAGTCATTTTTTGATAAAATTTACTGTTTACAATAAACTCATCATATATACCAGGACTAAATCAAAGTATGAATTATTCTAAATAATAAGGATATTCTTATCCCAGGCAGGAAAGCCTATCCGTATTAGGGACAGCGTTTTGGAACTTTTGGTGCTCAGTGCTCTTCAACTTTGTACTTGTTTTGGCTTTTGAACTTTTTACATCCGAGCGTCACTCGTTACTTGTGACGAAACGCACGTTTGGTGTATTAAATTAAAAACCTGGTACCTTTTGTAAGCTATAATTCGTGTGTTTATCTGTCCTATATGTTCTCCCATTTATTTGTATTGTAGTCTTGTCATGTAATGTTGTCATTTTAATGTTATATTTAACATTGCCATAAAATCGGGAGGTTTAGCATGCGACAAAACCAGGTTCAACTCACCATTTTGTTCTTGTACCAAGTCAGAAAAATGGCCATTATTAAATTATAGTTCGTTTCTGTGTGTGTTACATTTTAATGTTGTGTTTTTGCTCTGTCGTTAATCTCCTCTTTTTTATGCGTTTCCCTCAGTTTTTGGTTTGTAACCCGGAATTGTTTTGTTTTTATCTCTGTCGATTAATGAGTTTCGAACAGCGGTATACTACTGTTTCCTTTATTTATATACCATAAACAATAGGTCAACTATACTGACTGAAATGTGTTTCATACCATGACCTCATTGTTATGGATACATTCAACTGTCAATGTAAAGTTTTCATGGTTTGGTCTGTTTTATTATAATCCTGGTACTTTTGATAACTATTATTGATACAATAAGCAATTGGTCAACTATGGTTTGTATATGAATTGATAGTCAGGTTTAAATGTTTGTATAGCAGATTTATATCTGACCTTGATGTCAATGCCACCACGTATCAATGATAATGATATTTTATGTGGTAATGTATTTCAACCCATTTTCTTTAAGACCATCAAAGAATCAATCATGGTCAACAAAACAGGCTTGAAAAGTACATGGATGCGCTCGTCTTTATCAAAAAGTACATATGAACCCCATTAAAAAAGCACTGAAGTCCAATGTTAAGGTACACTGCTTTTGCTTCTGACAATTGTCATAATACTGAATCGTAGATGTTTCTTGTCTAATACTTTTAGAACGTACTTATTAATCATATTTCTCAATCCCTAAGAAATGAATAAAGCCAATATAAACAATATGACGTACACTGTTAATTCCTCACAAAATGTTTATTGAAAGTTTATCATGAATACCATAATAAGACCGTTATGCACTTGTTTGCAAAGTGGTTTAACAAGCAATAGAGAACATGTAACAAATTGAACAATTTTATTAATTTTATTTTGATGATGAAGATCTTATTCAAAAACAAGAAAGCGATAAATGGGATTGTTGGGTTTGATATATGCCTTTTTGTTCTTAGTTGTAAGATACTTGTTTGTTTTTATTGTGATTAAGATGCTTGTGGTACTTGTACATCCTGTCATTATTGTTTATGATATTCTCGTATTTTTGTCTTTCATTTTTGCTTATGTGTTTTTTCTATATGCCGTTTTGTGTTACTTCAATACAAATAGCGTGGCTCTGTTTTTATACACCCCGTTATTGTGCTATTGTAAAACTTGTTTGTTGCTTGTAGTTCATTTTAACTATGTGCTTTATCTAAATGCCTTTTTTAACATATAAATTTATGACGTGGTTCTGTACTTATACATCCCGTCTTTGTGTTATTGTACTATGGTAAATTTTTGTATTCTTGTCTTTAGTTTTTGCTAGTATGCTTGGTCTATATGCCATTTTGTGCTTCATTGTTACAGATTTGTTTGATTTGTTTTGTGATGTAAGATTGTAACACAATGTTGACTGCTATATTTTTGATATTTTGACCAATTAGTCTGTTTGTTTTGTTCACGCATCGTTGTCAATATAATAGAGTTTAATGTGACTGTCATACAAGTTAGAGGTTTAATTTTAAAATCAGGTTCAATCCACCATTTTCTACATAAGAAAAGGCATATACCAAGTCAGGAATAGGACAATTGTTATCCATTCGTTTGATGTGTTTAAGCTCTTGTTTTTTTAATTTGATTAGGGACTCTCCGTTTTGAATTTTCCACGGAATTCAGTATTTTTGTGATTTTACTTTTTATTACAGTCATCATATCAGCCCTCTATGTAAATGAATGGCCAAGGTAGATACAAGTATCTTGTTTAGGAATGGATACATCTTACTTCACAAAACTTCATTCATATTCAAACAACAAACTCTGAAACTGACATTATCAAGATGCTTGTTTTCCTGATCGACTATATATTTGTTAAGTTTGGGGGTCGTGTTTTTCAACAAACTATTGGGCATTCCCATGAATCAATTGTGCCCCTCTTCTTGCTGACTTGTTCCTTTATTCTTATGAGGCATATTTCATACAAGATCTTCTTAGGAAGAAAGAAAAGAAGTTAGCATTTACTTAATCTTTACTGTTCGCTATATAGAGGATATTCTCTCACTAAACGATTCAGAATTTGGTGACTATGTTGAATGCATCTATCCCATCGTACTAGAGATACAACAGTTACAGTTAAGTCTGTCTTACAACTTGACTTACATTTAGAAATGACAATGAGGGTCGGTTGAAAACAACACTCTACGACAAAGGAGATGCTTTCTTCTTCCCAACTGTGAACTTCCCATGCCTATGTAGCAACACTCCAGCAGCGCCTGCATACGGAGTATATATCTCCGAATTGATACGATGTTATGTTTCCGGGTTTGTTTTTCTTATCATGATTTCCTTGATAAAAGGTTGTTGCTCACAAGGAAGCTATTAAACTAAGTGTTCCAAATGGAGACGTTGAAATCATCCTTTCGTAAATTTTACATATATTTTTATGTTCTAATTCGTTTCACCTAAACAAACATAACATATTTATCAAATAAATTACTGGAACTGTCACACGGACCATAAACTATGTTTATGTCATAAACAAGAAACAACGCTTATTGATATTTTTATATGTTGTGTCGTCATTCATTTATATTTAATGCTTTTCCCTCGGTTTTAGTTTTTTTCTATCAATTTATAAATTTTGAACATCGGTATACTACTGTTGCATTATTTACAGGTGCATGTGGTTGACCGTAATGGAATATCTGTTTCAGAGATGATATCTGATACTGTGGATTCATTAATATTCGTTGGATACCAATTTTCGTGGATTTCGTGGGTACAGAAGAACCACGAATTCAAATGTTAAACAAAATACAAATTTTGTCAAGGAATGAGTGTAGACTTTTCCAAAACCACGAAATTAAATATCCACGAATATGTAAGTTTTCCTCAAACCACGAAAATTGGTACCCACGAAAATAAATGAATCCACAGTATGTTATTTCTATCGTAACAACAATCTGTTTCCTTTTCACGAATGTGACCTACCTAATTAGACTATTAACCGGGTTTGTATTAACCATAACAACACGACGGGTGCCATATTTGGAGCAGGATCTCCTTACACTTCCGTAACACATAAGATCACCCACAGTTTTAGTGTCGATCGTGTTGCTTAGTCTTTAGTTTTCTATGTTGTGTCATGTGTACTTAACAATTATTCTAATTGGTAGTACTTAAGAGTTGTAAAGTTTTTGTTGCACTTCAATGTTTCTGTTGATCCGGTTGTTTCCCCTTATTGTTGATGTGTTTCCTTCGGATTTGTTTTCTCTCAATCGATTTATTAAATTTGAACAACAGTATACTACTTTTGCCTTATTTTATATCTATCTATCTTTATTTCATTTATTTAATGTTCGTAAATATTTTTCCGAATTATCTTATGCATATAATGATTTTATTTTTATAAACACGACACATCCCTTTAATCGTCTGTAGTGAATGAGGAGTTCATTAACAATAAACCATATTTGTAGCAGAGAGGAATTTTGTATATATATATATATATATATATACATGTATTTTTTTCCATTAAGAAACAGTAATATAATCCAAATAAAATTGAGAATGGAAATGGGGAATGTGTAAAAGAGATTACAACCCGACCAAACAGCAGACAACAGCCGATGACCACCAATATGTTCAAATGAAGTTTATGGCTTATATCTAAAAAAAAACTAAAGCTTTTAGAGCAACTCTGACATTGGGTTAAATTGTCCATTTGGTCAAGATCTATCAGCCCTGACGAATAGACGAATCGAACAACCCATTGTTAGGTTGCTACCACTAAATTGGTAGTTTTAAGGAAATTTTTCAGTTTTTGTTATTATCTTTAATATTATTATAGATAGATATAAACTGTAAACAGCAATAATGATCAGCGAAGTAAGATCTACAAAAAGGTTTATTACCAAAATTGTCAATAGTGAGTTATAGTTCTTCAAATACAGTTTTGAACAATTCAATCATCAAGTTTACTAACATTTAAAAAACTTAGAGATACCCTGAAACTACTGGGCCAGATACCTTCAAACGTTAACTTATGATGCCTAGTATATAAATTGTATTTTTGATCCATCGACAAACATGCCCACCATGGCTAAAAAAAAGAACATAGGGGTCAAATGCAGTTTTTAGCTTAAATCTCAGAAACTGTAGCATTTAGAGCAAATCTGAAACGGTCAAGATCTATTAGCCCGGAAATTTTCAGACGAACCAAACAAATCATTTTTTTGGTTTCTGCCACTAAACTGATTATTAAGAGGGAGCCATGGTATAGTGTTTAAGGCATCGGATTACTTACATAAAGGTTCCTGGTTCGCGGAGAAAATTTTCAGGGACTGATTTTTCGGCTCTTTCTCGACAACATTTAAGAGTATGGTCTTGAGAAACGATGACATTATACGTCGGAATGGGACGATATATGGCTGACCCGTTCAAAGAGAGATCCATGTCTCTTGCACGTTAAAGACACCCTTGTAGATTTCGAAAAATTGTAGCCTAATATGCCGCTACAAGGCAGCACTGGCACCCGCAAAGTAGACATGGTAGAAAGAGATTAATATAAGTTGTTATAACTTGTTGCCCAATCCACTATAAATAAATATGTTTGAACTAAATTGATTATTTAAAGGAATGTTTGCAGTTTTTGGTTATTATCTTGAATATTATTAAAAAAAGATAAACTGTAAGCGGCAAAATTGTTCAGTAAGATCTGCAAAACAGTTTATATTATGTTGTCATTTCAATGTTATATTTAACTTTGCCATTAAAGTGCGAGGTTTGGCATGCCACAAAACCAGGTTCAACCCACCACTTTTATTACCCTTTAAAAGTGTCCTTTACCAAGTCAGGAAGATGGTAATTGTTATATTATTGTTCGTTTCTATGTGTGTTGCATTTTAACGGTGAGTCTTTTGTGTTTTCTCTTATTTTTGAGATATTGAGATAAGACGTGGCACGGTACTTGTCTATCCCAAATTAATGTGTATTTGGTTTTCATGTTATATTTGTTATTCTCGTGGTGTTTTGTCTGATGCTTGGTCCGTTTCTGTGTGTGTTGCGTTTCGGTGTTGTGTCGTTGTTCTCCTCTTATATTTAATGCGTTTCCCTCGGTTTTAGTTTGTTACCCCGATTTTGTTTTTTGTCCATGGATTTATGAGTTTTGAACAGCGGTATACTACTGTTGCCTTTATTTATAGGACCAAAATTGTTAATTAACCGCTTAAGGAGTTATTGTCTCTTCAGAGCCTCTTGTTTATTAACCCAATAAAGGACCAATTGAGGGCATGACTACAAACATAAAGGTATATCAATCAGTGACCATTACAGTACATAGATACATGTACCTTCTGTATGTAAAATCAGCAAAAGTTGTGATAAAAAAACTTTCGTTATCTCAAATTGAACACAATTTTAAACAAATTTTACATTGAATATCATATTTTTTTCAATATGTATCAAGCGAGACATACACATATAAAGTGGCTAGTAAATTGATATAGGATTAGAAAAGAGCATACGTCCATTTTAAATTAGTTTATACTGCACTCGTTCTATTTGAGCAGTCAAAATGCGTTGACCGTATATTTCTATTTCATATACAGTCACTGACCTGCTATCACTTTTCCTCATGAATACTTATATAGAAATTGCCGAAATTATTACAATTAATTATTCATACGACCTATTCAACCTGTTTTTGTTCCCAATGTATGCGTTTCCCTCGATTTGGATTTTTTTGTCCATGGATTTACGAGTTTTGAACAGCGGTATACTACTGTTGCCTTTGATTATATACAACGACTCAAACTTAGTTATTTTGCATTTTTTTTTACAAATAAACATATTTCACTTGTAAATATTTTTGGTAGGCAAACTACAAATCTGACATTATGATTTACGCTTATTGTTGATATTTTAGTTTGTTCTCAAACAAATTCGTTCTCCCATCGATTGCGGGTTTCAACTGGTAATGTACATTTCATTGTGTTGTATACTTCTCCGCCTGCGTGATATGAGGCCTTTTCATAAAAGGGGGAAGTTTTACAATATTTAAATCAAAGAACAACATTTACACATTAAACAACAATTGAAAATGTTTTTTTTTTTTTTTAGATTGCAGTATAAAGACAATGCACTATTATTGTCTATATACCATATTCATTTTGTATCCTCAGCAATTTGATTTAAAAATTTCCCAAAATAATCTTCAAATGCTTGTTCATCAAAAACATTCAAATGCATGACAATTCTAAAACAAATAGTTTCCGCATTGAGAAGAAATCAATATAAAAAAAACAACATTACGTAAGATAAAATTCTGTAAATACGTATTAACAATCACTAATGTAACTTCTAAAATATGTCAGTTTATCAATGAACTCTAAATACAAGGACTTTTTCTCCCCATTCATTGGCAACATAAAATTTAGTGTAATCCTGGTTGAAGCAGATTGCGATGGGTTGTTTTATCCCGTGTTGACTAGCCAGTGGAATGTCAAGAACCTTTCCTTCCTCTGTCAATCTGTGTATAGTGTTGGATCCCTTTCCACTGACGTAAATGTTACCAAAGTCATCAGAGCATACGTCACTAGGCACTTCTATTTTAGGTATAACTATTTTGCTGCGGTGAGGACTGAAATTCTGATCTAGATTCCCCTTAATTATGTAATCCTTACCACTTTTACAATAAATAATATTATTGTTGGACAACATATGAAACTTTGCAACCAAACTGTCAAAAGCTATAGTCTTTGTCATAATATATGATTCAGTATCTTCTGTGGAAAGGTTCCTTGAAAAAAAAAAACGATCGTTATTAAAGACAGAGGTTTATCATGACGTTTAATTTAAAATATAAAAATAAATACAAATGCACTTGTTTGTCACTCATGTTAAGATGTTCAGTGATCATTTATCGTCCAATCAGTACAAATGTTTTTGTATATGTGTAACTAATTATAAATTTATTGCAATTCTTCTAATACTATAAGCACAGTTGTTATGCTAATTTCAAAAATATATTCGGCAAACTACGTAATATATGAGCAGTATTTGAATGCACGTTACAACGTGTTACCACCACGCACTCTGAAGGACTCTGTCATCTAGGTTAAATATATATGTATTAAGTACAGAAGGTATTATTAATGTTTATTCTAATATGACGTGCTTCTTTCGCTTTGTAAACAACACCGTGTGAAAATTCTCGATATATCTATACTTAGCGCAGACTCAGAGATATACATTATAATGGATGTTACAATATACCTCCCACGTAAATCCACATGTATTTGAACCTACATTGCAAACGCTTTGCCAATTTTATTGTATTACTAATTTTAAAAAACAAACGGCATTATAGAACTTTTATTCTTATTCAGATGCATGATAAAAAGAATTAATGTATTGCAAATAAAAAACCTTCTGCTGTTGTGTTTTTTTATTTTGGTCGGGTTGTTGTCTCTTTGACACATTCCCCATTTCCATTCTCAATTTTATTGTTTATTTCCTAAAAATAGTAACACTGTATATTTTGTGCAATGTCAATTTCATCATGGAACACTTTCTCTACAATCAGGGGTTCATTAAGGGATGCAAATAAGCTTGATATTTATGTTACGATTTAAAAAAAATATCAATATACTAATTTAAGTTGCAGTATAAAAACAATCTTTAGTCAATATCACAAAATTAAAAAAAAATTGAAACCAACGAAGTTCGTATAATATTGTATAAAAATGAAATTCTGAGGTTTTTTATTCTATTGCATTTGATTTCAGCGAGTCAACATGGCAGCTCCTTTTTTACGAAATGGCAATTTTGGATTTGACGGTAGCTTACGAGAAAACATGTAATTTAAAAATCGGAAATATTGGGTTTGAGAATTAAACATATTTTTTTCTAGCGGTTATTAACGAAATAATTAATGCAAGTTAAAGATGTATGAGAATATTTGAGCTTATCTAACAAGGAGTAAAAAAGAACAGCTCCACACACGACACATTAACCCTCGCTTCAGTATTTAAATTAACTTATTTGTCCTATTAGAATCGAAATAATTCATGGAAGCCATAGATTTGTTGTAAATTTACACATGGCCTGGGCCGTGATATTCTTTAATTTTATCCCTCGCTAACGCTCAGGATAAAATTCGAATATCACGGCCCAGGCCATGTGTAAATTTCCAACAAATCTATGGCTTCCATGAATTATTTCTTAATTAATAACACAGCATCAAAAAAATGTGATGTCGACAACACGTCGAAGTTTAACCTTAACGAATATGTGACTTATGGTGTTTTTTAAAAGTAAAATAACAAAAATACCGAACTGCGAGATAAACGGAATGTACCTTATCACATGTCAATACCAAAAGCTCAAACACAATAAACGAATGTGAATCTCCCACGAAATTTTAGTTTATTTGATCTCAAACGAGCTTGTACGTGAAACCAAGGAATTGTATATTTAACTATACAATTCCTTGGTGAAACTCACGTGAATTTCATGTCCAATGTTCAAATCACATGATTTATTTTCCCCGTGAAATTCACCTGAATCTTTAAAATAATCAAATAATATGATCATGAAAAATACCATTTCTGGGTACAATTTACGTGAAACTCCAATAAAAATTTCACTTGAGGTTCACATGAACCTAAATTCACGTGAAATTAATATACAAATTTTGGCGGGAGTTTCATATAATATTATAAGCTCGCTTGAGGTGAATTTCACGTGAAATTTTTTTTACGTGAATTTCACTTCAGCAAAATTTGCCGGTGTACTTTTTTAAATATGTAGGATTCAAATCTATGGTGGGTTTCAGTCTTTCAGATCTATTGCAAGTTCCTGCAAATTCATAATCTTTTGTTAATATAATGTCATAAACGCCAAACAAATGACAAATATATGGCATTGTTTTGTTTTATCCAAATCTATGTCGGATTTGATACAACGTAATTTCCCTTCACACGACGTTCGAAGCTACCGCTTGTTTATATACAGAAGATAAGGAGAATGATAGTGTCAACGTATATTTTTTCCACCTAACAGAAGTTCCAGTGGAAACTTTATTATAAACAATGTCATAATACCTGTACCTGATGGAACAAATATTCTATGCTATTTATTCCTTTAGGAACAACTACTGTAATATTTATTCCTGTGGAGGTAATATTCCAGAATATTTTTTTCCATTTGGAACTTATATTATGAAGGCACTTTTATTCCGTGACAACAGGAAAGCAATTTATAAATTGTAACACCTAATCTTTCTTGAAATCAAGGAATTGTATATTTACAATTCCTTGTTGAAATTAGGACAAAATAATTATGTCAAAGATTTCTAAAGATTTCTAGAAATAAATATTATTTTCCGCTATAAATATGTCGAACAACTGTACCGTTTGAGAAATGATGATTTATTTTTATAGAAAGTCGCGTGTTTAAGGCGATTAATTCTTTACATGAAGTAAATCGTCATCAGTCAAAAAAGGTTTACATTATTTAGCGCTCAAATATATAAAAGTTTGAAAATATCATCACCTTAAATTATTTTAAGAGTACACAGGCTTAAGAAGACCAAGCAAAGATATTTTACTTATGAGTGTTTTAAAATAACCTTAGATTACATTAATTTGTTCAATAAATGAAAAAAAGTATGTGGTGTTTGCTTATCTTGTATGTTAATTCATTATAGAGTTGTAAATCGGTGACCGTGTGTTAAGTTTTTAATGTGTACTCTCTGTACTTAAAATACAGTAGAAGACGAGTTTTATTTCATTTAACAGTGTGATTGTTATAATGAAATACTGAGGAGAGATTACATCGAGCCATATGAGTTGATGCGTCCATCGTCATTAATTTAAAGCTTGTGCAGTTGTTGTTTGCAAAAAATGTAATATGTCACCTTTGTAAACTTCTTTTCCTTGCATTTAAACGTAGAACAGACATGTTAGTAACCAAAACCTTATATTATTC
This sequence comes from Mytilus trossulus, assembly GCF_036588685.1. Classification (NCBI taxonomy): domain Eukaryota; kingdom Metazoa; phylum Mollusca; class Bivalvia; order Mytilida; family Mytilidae; genus Mytilus; species Mytilus trossulus. The sequence continues at coordinate 25,171,676 of NC_086379.1, forward strand.
TTCTCTTATGTATTCATTTATCAGTTATGTATGCATTCTGTATTAATCAGTGCTTTGATTAATGCTTCCATGTCTATTAACACTATACAAATTTAAGCAGTATTTATTTCTGAATGAATCTAGATGAAATCTCATTTTAATATGCGTAAGGTGTCCTAAATACACTGAAAGATAAAGCTGTAAACAATCTTTTTATTTAGGTATTAGTCAAGGCTCCGTGCCGTTTACGGTCGTTCTTTGACCTATAACTGTTTACTTTTTACACACTGTGAATTGGATGGAGAGTTGTCTCATTGACACTCATATCATATCTTCTCATTTCTATTTAGATAAAAGTGAGAATAGAAATAGGAGATGAGTCGAAGAGACAATAACCTAACAAAGAGCAGATAACAGCCGAAGGCCACCAATGGGTCTTCAATGCAGCGAAAAAATACCGCTACCGGAGGCGTACTTCAACTTGCCACTAAAAAATGTGCATAATACTAGCTCAGTGATTATGGACGTCATACTAAACTCCGAAATATATAAAAGAAACTAGAATTAAAATCAAACAAGATCAACAAAGGTCAAAGGCTCCTGACTTGGGACAGGTGCTAAAATGCGGCGTGGTTAAACAGTTTGTTTTATCGCTTTAAACAACAAAAGAAATAACAAACGCACAACAATACGGACAGTGAAACCAGACCTCAATTATACTGATTGAAAGATTATGTCTTCATCATATAAATATCAAGCACAATTCCTCCTATTAGGGGTTTGGTATTATACCATCACAAAATATAGGAAAAGAACATAACCCGCATCATGCCAGGAACTTTAGAATAAATGTGTTTATTTTTTATGAAAAGACCCTATAGGTGAATCATATAAAATCAAAAAATATTACAGCCAAAATATGTAATCTTTCATGATTTGACAACTATATTCCTTTTTGATTAGTCTGTGTAAAGGTTTTGTTAGCTTTTGAGGTGAATGCTGACATATTTGTGCTTTGTTAAGAATTTAACCATAAAAGATTGGATGTGAAATACCTGAACGTATAAGATGTCTGCATGTTGATAACATTTAGTAACTGTTTTGACTAGTTTGTGATACCAAAAACCCTGGTGTAATAATTTTTCAGTTATATATACATACATTTCTCTCACTAAAATCTAATACGCTGCTACATACACGAGCAAATCGTACAAGCATATTTAGCTAATTTAGCTAGGAGAAAAGCAAAATGATGTATACTGTCTTACGTTTGGTAAGGACCAATTTTGAATGCATACGATGCACCTTTTGAAATAGAAGTAACCATACAATATTCTTTATCATCATCTTGAGCACAGAACTGTGACGCGCTTTCGTCTAATGTTTCGCTAGGTGGTAAACGAGACAGACACAATACGGAATTATTGCAATCAGGACATGGTATTTTCATTAAAACAACCATCAGTTCTGGGTCTACTTGCAAAACAGATCTTGCATTAGGCAAAGTCACATATCCGATATTACTCCAAGTGATAGCAACATCGTATGGTTCACTTTCTGTTGGCAGACTATTTATAAAATTTCCACGTGAATCTACCAAAACCAGATTCTTCCTCAAATAATCACAAAGAAGTATACATTTGTTTCTCTTTCCTGAAGCTGCCATCCCAGTTATTCTTCCAAAGTCGTGCTCAAATGATACCATGAGTTCAAAACTGTGTCTAACATCACCAGGTATTGCTAAAGCCTGAGCCATCTGTTAAAAAACGTGAAATTTATGCTGTCTGTGTGTTTAAATCACATACTTGGTGACTATCAAATGTTGAGATAAACAAAAAATTGGAATGGTACTCGCAAAGCGTTTTTTTTGTTTGTGTTTTTTGTTGTGTTTTCGTTCGGATATGAGGGAGAATGACATCGGTAAAAGGGCTTAAAGGCCGTGTCCTCCACATATTCTAGTCGAACAATGGAGAGACAAGTTACACCCAGATCTCAGCTGTTGGTCTCCTCTGATCTTTACTATGTATTGACTACAAAGTTATAAAAAGATCCTGTCTTTTCACCTCCGCTTACAGTAATTGTTCTGTTAGTAATATTTCTGGTTTTAAGATTATTTCCTGATTATTCATGTGTTTCTTTGTCTAATATGTTCTCCTATTTATTTGTATTGTATTCCTGTAATATTATGTTGTCATTTTAATGTTATATTTCAAAATAGCCTTGGCTCACACCGAATAGCAAGCTAGTAAAGAAAGACCCCAAAAATTACTATTGTTAACCATTCAAACGGGAAAGCCAACAGTCTGATATAAAAAAAATAAAAAAGCGAGAAACGAGAAACACTTATGAACCACATCAAAAAACGACAACTACTGAACATCAGATTTCTGACTTGCGACAGATGCAAAAACATGCAAATGGTTTAAATGTTTTGATAGGTACCAAATTACGCTATAACCTGAAACAATAATGTAACAACACAACACAAAAAGACACACTATAAAATATCAATTGAAACGGCTTAACCCAATCAAAATGCATATTAACACTAGTGAACATACACTGAACGAATGAATTTGATCTATGAAACAATGTTAATACAACATCAATAAAATAAGCGGTGAATAGATAACAGTAGCTAACGCTGTGAGATGTTAAACAATTAAAAAAATACCAACAACTAAAAGCCGCAATAAACAATAATACACACAGGTAAATGAAAATAGTTTTGTGGTAAGGTATACAATTTAATGGAAAATGGAAATATTTTTTCGAAGAAGTGAAAAATTATCGTACAATGTAATAACAAACCCTTATCAAAGCTGATATATAGACGAAATATAAGCCTCAATATGTAAATATTGTGTTACATATTTGTTTTTCGTTCATTTTTTTACATAAATAAGGCCGTTAGTTTTCTCGTTTGAATTGTTTCACATTGTCTTATCGAGGCATTTTATAGCTGACTATGAGGTATGGGCTTTGCTCATTGTGGAAGGCCGTACGGTGACCTATAGTTGTTAATGTCTGTGTCATTTTGGTCTTTTGTGGATAGTTGTCTCATTGGCAATCATACCACATCTTCTATTTATATTGAATAACACAAAAACATTACAAATTTACAGGTCAAATTAACAAGAAGGTACGATTTGAGAGTACTCGCAGTTACTGAAAGCTAGTGAAAAGCTAACAAATGCATGATTGTCTGTCACCGTTTGCTGTGCGTACTTTCAAAGATACATGATAGTCCTACCCAAAGCGTTTGTGATAACAACTGTGACAAAAGGCATGTCACATGTTTCAGTAAGTGCCTTTTATTTTCATAGCATCGGGTCCGCCACTGAAAAACCGACATACTAAATTGTATAAATGACGTTTTACAGACGTCCGGTGGCAACCATTATAATAACTGGTGCATCCCCTGTACGTGACAATGGTCATCTTTAAACTTAAAATGTTGTAACTACACCCATCAAGTAGAAATACAGACTTGGAAAACACATAATTATAAAACACAACTAATATATGATTGTCATATCTAAATACGAACCTCATTCAGTCTTTTGTGTTATACTTCCTTCTTTATGATAAAGATTTCCCACGCATTGGTAATTTCTAACTTATACAGATATGCACGTAGTAAAAACATATGTGTTATCATTGTTATGTTATCTTAAATAAACATGTTCAAAAGTAGTTTATATAGTCACTTAGACTAATCAACAACAAAAAGGGACGGTATCAAAATGTTGAAATATTCTAAATTAAAACCGATCGAATTTCGCTTTACACTTAAACTTTAAACAGAAAAAAATGTAACAGCATTGAAGAGTAAATTTTTAGTTATGCCACGGTGAGCGAATCCGAGGGCTTTGAAATCATGAAAGGGTTGATTCCGTATATGAAAGTTCAAACTATGTTTGTGTTCTTCAAAATACGTTATATCTCCATTTGCCCTACTCTAATTAATTTCCTTATCTAAAAGTGTTGTGTTTTTTTGTTTATTATTCATTTTCCTTTTGCTGAATAATACTGTTGCGGAACTTTTATTGTACAATTTAGAAGAGATAAGTATTGCGTGAAAATGTATTACTAAGCTTTTGAAATAAATCCATGCAATCATTTTTTTTATTTTTTTTAAATTATGTTTAAGTAACAAAAATGATGACTTGGTTTCATGTACTTAAATAAAAAAAGGCTAATGTATATTTTAAAACATTTGATTTCCTTTTAACAGATTTGTATGCCCCACCTACAATAGCCACCTACGATAGTAGAGGGGCATTATGTTTTCTTGTCTGTGCGTCCGTTTGTCCGTGTGTTCGTTCGTCTGTTCCGCTTCAGGTAAAAGTTTTTGGTCAAGATAGTTTTGATGAAGTTGAAGTCCAATCAACTTGAAACTTAGTTCAAGTGTTCCCTATGGTATGGTCTTTCTAATGTTAATGCCAAATTACACTTTTTATCCTATTTTATGGTCCATTGCACATAGAAAATGATAGTGCGAGTGGGGCATCCGTGTACTTAGGACACATTTTTTTTTTTTTTTATATTTTACTATATATCTTTATGGTGTTTATATGATCTTATATATCTCTAAATCTTCAATTCGAAAGGACATCATTTGTAAAAACGATCGAAACATCTGATACAAACATTCAATTATACTTTTAGATATTTGGATAATAATAATAATAATAATAATAATAATAATAATAATAATAATAATAATAATAATAATAATAATAATAATAATAATTATAATAATAATGATAATAACTTATTTTATTAAAGTGTCACATATTATACTTGTCTCCAGATTTTTATACAGATTATATAATAAACATTGCACAATAATAAAATAAGACAAATACCCAGCCTAGTCTGTAGAAAGGCTTATGGACACTATATACAAATATATATTTATTGAACAAATACAAATTGAAAAACATATTAAAATGTTAAAAATGTTTAAAATTATCCGGATACTTCACATCATAAAAATAAATAAATAAGTAATTAAAAAAGAATATCTTTTAAAAAAAGAAATGACAAAATTAAGTATGTCGTAAAAAAAAATAAAAAAAAAATATTATATTGACTCTCAACAATGACGACTTCAGTATGTATACTAAAGAGATATATAATGTTAAACTATAGCTTAAATATAAAGCTAATACTAACAATGACCACTGTCTTTTCCTGGATCTTGATATCTATATCGTTAACGAGAAGCTTTATACCAATTTTATGATAAAAGAGATGATTTTCCAATTTTAGATGTTGACATTCCCTCGTCACCATCGATCTTATGGTGTTTATATGTTTATATGGTGCCAAAAAACATAAAATAAATATGTAATGCACTAATGTAACTGTTCAGACGTTACACGCGATGTTCGTTCATGTAAGCGTAACATAACGTCGCGAATATTTCGTAACGTTTAAATCAAAACTTCGACCGTCAGTGAAACGTTGGTTTTAAGCATGTGCGACAGTCTTGTAAGACTCCGCAAAATCGACGGTGCGTTTTAACTACTTATCGAAAATTGATGTACTTTAGATTTTTCAAAAGTTAAGAAAAATAACATTTTAAAAAATAATAAAATTCTACCATTATAAGAGCTCTGATAAGCAAACAATTGATGTAAATTTGAGTCGAGTTCGTTTTAACGTCTAAAAATGGCGGTGCGACAACCTTGTAAGCCTTTGAAAAATCGCTCATAAATTACCATATATCATTTTTCAGGATATTTGTCTTTAAATTCATAAAATTAAGCAAAATAACATTGATGTAGTAAATACAAATACTAACCTTTTCCCTTTTAGATAAATGTTTTTGATTCTCAAATTTGGAATACCAATTTTTTTTCTCCCGTGGGACAGATTTGCCCTTGTAGTATGGAACACTTTATTTTTTCTATGACGTCATCAAAACGTTATAAAAAATGCATAAAAAATTAAGGAACCTTTTTGTTAAATAATGGAAAAACCGTTTTTCAAAATATTAAATAGTTTAGACGAAAATCACAGTTTAGTGGTTACAATAAATGAAATATGTTACGCGGGACAGCCTAAAAATATCCGTTTTTCAAAACTGAAGCTTGTCGCATGCAGCATAAAACATAGTTTCAACAAATATTTTTCTTTTTTATTTAAAAAAAAAACATTTTTGTTCAAAATGCGTACAATAGCAATGAATATGATATCACAAAATAAAATATTTTGGACTTGCATCATGTCAACTACACCGATTTTCCAATGAGGTACGAACATCGCGCGTAACGTCTCATGATTTTGAGCATGTATATGTTATCGTGAAAGTGTCAGGGTTTTACATTTTTCATGATGAACTCTTTACATTAATTGTCTATGGTATGTTAAAATAAAATGGTTGGATGGATCTTAACAGCAGAAGACCAATAACGAGAAATTCCAAATCATACGGTATAAGGCGTTACTAAACATGTCAATAGTCCTAGGCCAGGATTTTATGAACGAAAGGCGTAATTACGGTTGCCCTGGTAGAGGGTCCATGGGGAATCTCAGAATCTCCATGGTTTCAACAATTTAGCATCAAATTATGAAGAAGCCAGAATAATAAATATCTCTCTATTGCTTTCTCTGAGCAGCACATAATACAAGACAAACACACACTGAAGTATAATGTTCGTTCGTAGGCTTTAATGTGGAATACATGATTGAATATGAAAAATTGACTTTATTGTACATCAGTGCTAAATTAAAGCAATCATGTCACTGTCTAGTTCCGATAGGTGGTATTTGGTACATGAATAAATATGGTGCTTGAACTTGATGGCAAAATGTAGGTCCGATGATGTGACTAAGTTACTAACTAATGGATATTGAAACAATACGATACTACCAAAGGCTATCCAGATTAGGAAGTAAAAATTCTAAACCAATTATACATGTTACTAGTATAAATGAAAATTAACGCAAAACCTCAAATGACTAAATATTACTGATTTGTAGGTTTCTTCTGTATAAATCACGAAACATTTATTTATTATTTGAAATATACCAAATTTTATTTAAAAATAAAATGTAACAAGTTTACTATCGCCTATTTTATATATATTTTTTAAACAATATAAAAACATACAGGAACAAATTTACTGTCAAATTTTAGAAAGACACCTTCTTATAACTAAACAAACAACCTAATAATTAACAAAAATAAAAAGTTGGCTAAATGAGAATACCTTATTTTTAAAAGTTGGATAAATGAGAAGACACCGTTTATATATCTGTATATATAGTACGCCGCTAGATTAAAACTGACGTGGAAAAGTAACATATGGCCACCGAAAGCTCTTTTTTTGAGAGCCCAGGTGGTCGTGTGGTCTAGCGGGACGGCTGCAGTGCAGGCGATTTGGTGTCACGATATCACAGTAGCATGGGTTCGAATCCCGGCGAGGGAAGAACCAAAAAAAAAATTTGCGAAAGCAAATTTACAGATCTAACATTGTTGGGTTGATGTTAAGACGAGTTGTATATATAAGGTTCGTTTTATTGTGTTTTTGGTGATGTTGTATTCTTTTAGACTTGTTATATATATATATAATGTTGGGTTGATGTTAAGACGAGTTGTATATATATATATATATATATATACAACTCGTCTAAACATCAACCCAACAATGTTAGATCTGTTAATTTGCTTTCGCAAATTTTTGGTTCTTCCCTCGCCGGGATTCGAACCCATGCTACTGTGATATCGTGACACCAAATCGCCTGCACTGCAGCCCTCCCGCTAGACCACACGACCACCTGGATCTAACATTGTTGGGTTGATGTTTAGACGAGTTGTATATACATTATGTACACAGCCATGTATCACCATCATTGATGGCGATCCGATGGATACATCTGTTGTAGGGTTGTCACTGACTCAGACGTACTTATGTATATATATATATATATATATATATAAACGCCTAAAAAAATGTACACAACAACTCCAAATACAAAAAAAGGTAACTATAAATGTAATTATTTATAAATATTTCGGATAACAGATATCCTTCGTCAGTCAGATTCTGATGTGAAATGAATCATCTTTGAGTCTCGTTAGATTAAACTTTTACTAAATCTTGAATTTTATACAATAAAAAAAGTCAAACCGAACATCAGTAAAGACGCTTGCACCATTCTAAAAAAATGTTAACATGACATAGGTTATATGGTTTATTACAACAGAGAGCTCATATATATGCTTTAAATACAAATAATAATGTGCGATTTGAACTAGCACAATTCTAAAACTGTATTGGGAACGACAATTATGATGGTATAACATGTATACGCATGATAACGTCTGTAAAATTACCAAATAGACAGCACTGAACGATCTAAATATTTGAAATTGAGAGTAAAGTAGTTACAACAGAGTCTGAATATTTAAATATCGTGAACAAACGGCCGTAAAGATGTAATAATATTTTTTTTAATAAGTATAACTAGAAGAACGTGGCTAGGTACTTATACATCCCTCAAAAAATTAAGCAATTTAAATTGGTATCTTCAACAAATGTATTTAACAAATGAAAAAGGTTAAGAAAAAGAAACAGAGACTGTAATAATAAGTAAGTATATATATATATATCTTTATTCTCAATAAACCATTACATAGGTATAGAGAAGACAAATGAATTATGTACAATATTTACAACAAGACAGAACAAACAAAATAGTTGCTAATACAATATATATGAAGTCCATTTCAGCCAGGATCACATACACCTGTGTTAATAATCTTTATAAATTTACATAGTTTAATCAATTCTGGTTCGTTTTTTGAAGACATAATCTGATTGTATTTGACAATATTTGCATTTTTCAAATAATAATTTGACAGACAATGTTTCCTGTTTTCATCAAAGTATTTACATTCTAATATATAATGCATTTCATCACCAATATCATTTTTATTACATAGAAGACAAATTCTATTGTTTCTAACTATATTGTTCCATCAACCCTGTTCAATAGGGAGCTTGTGATTTGTGGTCCTAAATCTACACAAATCAATAGACAATTTGTTCCCAAGAATTTCAAAATTTCAAAATAACCTTTTTTTCCAAAAAAATCTTTAAAAAGTTTGTAATGTATTGCTTTTGGCGAGTTTTCAAGTAAAGAATGCCAGACTTGTACATACTGATCTTTAAGTCTAAGTTTGATGAATGAAACTAACCACTTACAATTTATAAAAGATTGCGTTTCCCATACATTTGGGATACCACATTCGTTCAGAATAGTCTTTTAATTATTCTGTTTAACCATGAAAAATTCACATTGTCATTAATAGACATGTGATAACACAATTTATATAAAATATATGATAGTTTTGTCTCTTTACCAGAGTTTAATTTCCCCCAAAATGAAATCAATCTAGTTTTTATGTCCAAGTCTATAGGATACCTCCCAAGCTCCCCATAAATCATATAAAAGGGTGTAGATGTTTTCAGACTTAATAACAATTTACAAAATTTTAGATGTACCCTTTCAATCATGTCGTTATTGCCAATACCCCATACTTCACAACCGTACAGTAGTATTGGCTTTACCATTTTATCAAATAAATCCAGCTGACTACATATAGAAAGATTATGTAGTCGACCTAGTCTTAACACTTCGTACAGAGCCTTGGTAGCTTTTTCCTAAAGTTGCCTGTTCTTGTTAGAACTATTCCTAAGTAGTTAAATTCATCAACAATATCAAGTTTTTTGCCATTAAATAAAAATTAAAAATCACATGATGGTCGTCTCCTTGAAAAAACCACGACCTTTGTTTTATCAACATTAACTTTTAGCTTCCATACATCTGTGTAATCTTGAAAACAATCTAAACGTTTTTGGAGTTCAGTTTCTGATTCGGCCATCAAAACAGTATCATCAGCGTACAAAATGATAAAAAGTTTTTAAAAAATGTCAAGTTTTCCCTCAAGCTCTTTTGACACTGATTTTAAGCCCTTTAGGTTACAATTTTGCAAGAAAGAATCAAGATCATTTAAAAATAAAGAAAAAAGAAAAGGCGATAAATTTTCGCCTTGTCTAACCCCGTTACTACATGGGAAGAAATCAGATAAGGCATTGTTATATGAAATACATGACTTTGTACCTCGATACATATTTACAATTACATTATACATACATCCATTCATATTATTTAGAAGCATTTTGTACCACAGTGCATCTCGCCATATCGTGTCAAAGGCTTTTTCGAAATCGACGAATGCACAAAAAAGTTTTTTCTTTTTTAGTTTTAAAATTTCAAATAATGTATGAATCACAAATAAATTATCGGTTGTTGAGTAACCCTTTCTGAAACCACATTGGTTTTCGTTTAAAATCATGAATTCAACAGAGAAAAGATTTAGTCTCTCGCATAAAATTGCGGTGAAAAGTTTTCCCATACAACTCAAAATGGTAATTGGTCTAAAAATTTTGGGGTCCAACTTGTTACCTTTATTTTTATAAACAGGCTTAATGTAACCAACTAGCCAACTGTCAGGTATAATACCAGTGCGAAATATAACGTTAAATATTTTTTCGTAAAATTCAATGAATAAACTAGCTGTAGACTTGATATAATCATTTATTATACGATCATCCCCAAATGCTTTATCATTTTTCAGGTTTTTGATCCCTTTAAGAATTTCGTCTTTCGAAATTCCTCTGTTTAGATTGTCATTAAGCCTATCGACATCATTCGGGTTTAGAGTTGGAATGTTTGTATTTTCTTCAATTTCTGGGGCGGCGTTCAGATTTTTGAAAAAATCGAATAATTTGTTGATAGGGATGTCAGGTTGGTCTCTCTTTTTTCTACTGTTAAGTAATTTCCAATACTCTTTTGAGTTAATGGATCTCAATGTGTTTATTTTTTTCGCCATTTTCTTTTTTTTTCTCAATTTGTTCAATTCGCTCGTGTTAGTAACAACGTATAAGTTTTATCAAAATTACTGAAAAATTATTATGCCAGGGTTTTCGATATCACAAACTAGTTCAAACATTTACTACTGAATATTATCATCGGTACAAGGACACCATTCTTGAATATAATCAACATGCAGACATATTCGTTGAGGCATTTCACATCCAATCTTTTATGATAATATTCTTTACAAGCACAAAATGTCGGCACTACGTTTGCGCGCATTTGGGGATTAAAATGTTTTACGTTTGCTTGCAGCTTTTGATTACCTTTTGCGCGCATTCATTTTACACGTAAGCTCAGGTAAAAATATAAATAAATATTCAATTAGATTATAATAAATGACTATATTTTTTGGGGTACTTTCATAAAGGATATGACTATCAATTATCAATTATCAATTTCAAAAATAGTTTGTTAATTCAAATTATTTATTGTTCATATTGAATTCTAAAACCAAGTATAAACTCAGTTATAGCTTAAGGTCAAGTTACAATAAACTGGCTATGCCACAGATTTTCTTAAAATTTTGTATACACCTTTGACTTGTTGAATTGTATCTGAAAATCGAAACAAATATGTAGCTTTATCCCTTTTTTTCCCTGCCATCATAGAAAAGTATTATTGCCTATATTTTACCTGAGTTTACCTGTCAAAAAAATGCGCGCACATGTAATCAAAAGCTGCGCGCAAACGTAATGATTTTTGCCCGCAAATGTAATGGTAATGCGCGCAAACGTAATGCACCGTGGTGAACTTACTCAAGTCAACATTTTGGGCTCAAAGTTTTTAAAGTATATATGTTTGTTTAATATATTTATTGATCTCACATATCCTTTAATTTCATAGACATATTTTGTTGAATAAAAGACATATTTATTGTGTCGATCAGTTCAATATATCTAAAAGCATATATCGGCAAATATGAATTCCGTCCGGTCAACTTATCTTGATGAAAAACATATTTTTTTACTATAAAGTTTATATTTTCGTATAACATATTTATAATTCTCCAAAATTCTTTAATGTTGTGGACAAATATGGTAAAATGAATGAGATATTATCATTTGTGTCGATCATTTTAATTCGGCGAATGTGAATTCCGTCCGGTCAACTTTTTTTTAAGGAAAAACATTTTTATTTCCCATAAAGTTTATATTCATATAAAGTATTTATTGATATCGGAGATTTGAGTTTCATGTAAAAATATTTTAAAACAAACAAGATATTAACACGTTTTTATCAGTTCAATATATTATTAACGTGTACATCGCCGTGCGGTCAACTTTTTTTTTTGGTGTCAATAGCCGCTACCTGTAAAACAAGGACAGATAACAAAATAAACGCCACGCAGAGTTATTTCCCTTTAAAAACATACGCCATATTGTAAAAAATCTAACAAAATGGGACGTAAGAAAAAGAAGCAATTGAAACCTTGGTGTTGGTATCCTTTTGAAGTCATAACAAAGTTTTCTGATTATTCTGAATACTACTTGTCAAGTTGACATGTTTTGTTGAGCTTCATTATCAGTTTCTGAGTTTCTGTTCAAATGATCAATTTCTCAAATTTATAGGGTCTGAAATCACCGGGTGCATCTTATCAACAGAACTATACAAATCCCTGATCTAATGCTTAGTACAAGTAGAATCGGCACCTGTTTTATAATTTAACGTAATTCCGTTATTGAGTTGGTTGTTCCGGCACCAAATAAAAATGTTCACCTTTTAATTTTATTTTTTTTAAAAATGGGTTAAATAATTAAGAAATAATTCATGGAAGCCATAGATTATTGGAAATTTACACATTGCCTGGGCCGTGATATTCGAATTTTATCCTGAGCGTTAGCGAGGGATAAAATCAACGAATATCACGTCCCAGGCCATGTGTAAATTTTCAATAATCTATGGCTTCCATGAATTATTTCGATTCTAATAGGACAAATACGATCATTAAAAAAACTGAAGCGAGGGTGGGTAAATCTGTGTGTATGGCTGTTCTTTTTTACTCCCTGTTAGATAAAGCTCATCATTTTAATAGATCCGTAGCTTGCACGGATTATTTCGTGAACAACCGCTGAAAAAAAATATGTTTCATTCTCAAAACCAACAATTGTCATGTTGATTTATATGTTTTTTTCCCGTGAGCTACCGTCAAATCCAAAGTTGACATTTCGTAACCAATGAGCCGCCATGTTGACTTGCTGAAATCAGTACATATGCGAATAATGCAATAGAATAGAAAATCAAACATAACCTACCTTGATAATCAATTTTAATACAATTGTAAACGACATGTCAATAGTTTACGTAACAGAAAACGTTCAACTCTAGAGTTTTCATTTGTATGACGTCATGTTTTGAAATGACTTAAATGCGCCAAAAACATTAATAGACTTTCGCGGAATTTTATTTAATTTTTATTTTGTTGGTTTCTCCGAGCTCTTATGCATTACTTCTTTTTATTATGCATCCGAATAAGAATAAAAGTGATTTTGTTTTTTCTGAATTGCAATTTTTAAAACAATTAAATCGACAAAGGGTTTGCAAATAGGTTTCAATACATGTGGATTTACGTGGGAAGTATATTGTAACAGCCATTATTATGTACACCACGGAGTCTGCGCTAAGTATAGATATATCGAGAATTTTACCACAGTGTTGTTTACAAAGCGAAAGAAGCACGTCATATTAGAATTTATAATAATTTTATATTTTATACAATATACATCCAAGGATTTGTAAAGTTTATAGACCATTGTAACAAATCCTTGATTCTTTGTGCATTTTTAAAACTTGTCTGATAGGCAGTTAGCTAGAATATCCTACCGTAGTCTAAGATCGTTCATCTTGTCAGTTCGTTAGGTATTTGTGTTTGAACTTAACACACGGGGAAACTCCGCATTGATGTCTCTACGGTACTCCTAGTAGAAAAACAGTGCAAAATACGTTTTTTCTGCACTTTTGAATAAAAAAACATTTCTAAATGTAAGTTTTCATTGTTGTTCTAATTTATTGCCAAAAAATGCCAATTTTCTAATGCCCGTTTCAATCCCAACTTCTGAATATTTAAAAACATTCTAGAATTTCACAAAATCCCATTTCCGGCCTCCATCGCTTTGTGTACATTCCATTCAGCGTCATCAATCTTGTGGCAGGCAATACAGGTCAAGCAAATCGTATTTTTAGGAATTTTAAAAATGACATGCTCCTTACCTCCTCGATTTTCCCGTGAAAAAAGCCCAACCAAAATGAAAGGAAAACTATATGAAAAAACGATGTCCATGCCATAATTTTGAACAGGCATATAGAGTTGGTTAATAAGAAACAATTTACATTTATTTTTCATAGAATTTTCTTTATATTCATTATAAAAAGATCGATATTCTGACTATCATGACTGTAGGTAAATAGTCATACAAAATTCCCTTGATGTCAAAAGGGATAGCAAAAAAAATGTTTTCCTGTTGAATAAAACCCAGAACTATTGCAAACTATTTTGCAGCAATATCCCAGAAAAAAATAACGTAATTGCCGTAGACTGAAAAATCCCCTAATTGACAGTAGAGCAATTTGATTGGATATAACGAATTGACATCACGTGATTTTAACGCCATTGAAATTTTAATGTAAACAAACAGGGTCTGAAGGTTCTGTATGGGACATCATCATACATTTAGTTACTGACAAACAATTACGAGTTATCAAGTTTGCCAATGCATGGTTATAAAAAATTAAAGCTAAGTCTACAGAAAAAATAAGAAAAAAAACAGCCTTAGTATAACGACTTATCATTACACCTGGATACATAAGTAATTTATTTGAAGTTTTCTCATTTTTTTCTGTCTATAATTGTTTTGATTTGGGGGCACTATAGTCGCCAACATGAAAAATTGGCACCATGTTTTTTGTCCAAAAATAAATAAATATCAGCCACGTTTATTCAAGATGATGTTTTTCATTTAGCAGACCCTAACTTGGCCTAAGGCTAAGCTTGTAAAGTAAAAAATAAAAGTGAAGGTAGCTTGCGACTCGTGTGATGAAAAAACATTTTGCCGCTATTTTTACCAATCAATAACAAAGGGAAAATAATCCAATCATTAAAAATACGGTTTAACTCGGCCCATGAACAACTTGGACCACGGCAAGACAGAACGCACAACTCAAAATCATGGCACAAAAAAATAAAATGGAAATACCGACCTAACTTTCCTATTTACAAAATGATTTATTTTGATGATGACTTATGTAACTTTAAACAGACATATTTTTTTTGGCCTAATGTTTGTTAAAATCTATGAAATCACTACATGTATTCATTCAATACTTAAATTTCTCTTTTAAATTGATTCCAACAATAGAGATATGATTTGATCTGTATTTTGCATCACGATTCCTTGACCTTGTATAAGGTATTGTAACAGAGAGTTTGATGATGAGAAGATACTTATACAGCACCAGAAAGCAAAGCATTTCAAGTGTCATATTTGTCATAAAAAGTTATACACAGGACCTGGTCTTTCCATCCATTGTATGCAGGTAAGTAACAATTAACATCTTGTGCCACAGAAATCTGTGTTGGATTTATCAGACATTGTCACTGATACCCACTAATAGATTATTGTTGATCATCTCAACGAGATTGGTTTTCTCGCTTGAGCTGGGACAGCCAATGATCTGTTTATCGCTATTTTACCTATGACGATGTTGTCAATTTCATGTCAATTTCGTTAGCAACGCCACATGCCTGCTTAGTTTTTAGTGATGATTTTCCATCTCAAGCAAGTAGCATGATATAAAAAATTATCACAAAAAAAGATCAAAGGAAAAATGCACAAAATAGTGATAAGATATAATACTTTTCTCTGACAGTCAAGTTCATATCAAATACTACAGATGTCCCCCATCCCGATGATCTGATCAGATCTGATTGTCATGTACGTTGCATAATTTGCAGCATACAGTATCTGCTCAGATAAGGAACAGATCTTTTCTTCAGCTACATGTATTATGTACAGGTACGTTAATTTGTCTATCAAGTATCATAATCATGAATTTTGGAAATAAGTCTGAATAGTTCCACAGTATCTCAACAAATTTCATTTCACAATTTCAATTGCCTCTAAAAATTAAAGCACCACATCATACCACAATCTGAAATAAAGGTGTCAGGTTAAAATTAAAAATACCCCACCTGCATGACCTGGTCAAAAAATTATTTTCCACAAAAAAATCAAAAATGATTTTTGTTCTCAAAAATAATTTGTTTCCATTTTAGATAAGTGATTGAAAGCAAAAGGATTGATAATCTAAATAAATACACTCAAACTTGAGCACAAACAACTGATAAGTGGCCTCAACTGAACAAGTCAAACCATACATGTGACCATGCTATAACATCCAGTATTTTTTTGTTAACCTACCTCCCTGTTCTGTTTAGGAAGGAAAGACCCAGGGGAGGGGGACAAACATTCTTTTAAATGTGGCCTAACTATGTAACATTTACATGTAAAGATGACTACATATACAGCTTTATCCTGTTTATTTAGGTACACAAGGAAAAAATAGATAAAGTTCCCAATGCATTGCCAGGAAGACAGAATACAGAGATAGAAATATATGGAATGGAAGGAATACCAGAGGAAGATCTTCAACAACATGAAAAGCAAAAATTGGGTAAAAAAAAATGAAAATGAAGTTATATTTGTTTGATTTGATATGTATAAATAACTTATATTACTGCTTCGTGTAATGCCGGATAAATGTAAATTTGAAGTTTTGTTTCTATTGAAACATTTTGTATGATGTTTTGATTTTAATCACTTGAATTGATGTAGACCAATTTTTGATAAATCTTTCAAATTGATCAAGAGTTATTCTTCATACATGTGTCATATGACGGTTTTAAGTGAAAATAAGGATATGTGGTATGATTGCCAATGAGACAACTATCCACAATCGTAGGCTATTGGACAAACTCCAACAACGAGAAATTACCATACTGTTTAGTTTCCTATAAAAGCCAAAAACATGTAAATTTGAAACAATTCAAAGGCAAGTATCACAGCTTAATTTATAACACAACAAAATGCAAATAGGACAGACATGAACCAACCACATTCATAGAACAACAGGCTCCTGAATTGAAACACACGAAATGTAGAGGGATTGAACATATTTGTGAATACTCATTTGATTTTCTTACTTCAGACCACCCAGCTAAAAGGTTAAAAGATGACAGTGATGACGATGACAGCAATAGTGGCTTTCCTACAACTAGTACTAGTAATAACATGCCACCGATGCCACCTGTTCCAATGCCACCATTTGGTATGCCAGGGCCAGGAATGCCTCCTATGCCACCTGGACCTATGGGTCCTGGGCCAATGATGGGACATATGGGTCCAATGGGACACCACCACATGGGTGGACCAATGCCTCCTATGGGTAGGTTGAAACTAAGAAAATGTTACAGCCAATTTTATTGAGTTTGTTTATAAGGTCAGGTATACTACCCTCTTTTCGAAGTAGCATAGTCCAAGAGACAGATAGATTGGTTTTCTGTCAGACTTGTCTTTTCTTAAAGTGGGGTAGTTTACCTAACCTAAAAAATAACTTCACAGTTCAGCTAACAAGCAAACTAACCAAAGGTATCTCCTTTGGCTACATGCTCAATGAAATGCGCTGTAATATTATATGTTTCAGAATCAAAAGCTAAAAATACAAAAAAAACATTTGGTCAATGAAAGATATGTGATGCTTCAAAAAAGAATATGTATGTAAAAATGATGGAAATCTGTCAGTCAACCCAATATCCAGAAAATGGAAATAAACAAACTGATTGAGGACAAAATGGCCATATCCATGTTTTGTATGGGAAACCACAATATTTAATAAGACATAACTTTAGAATGGCAAATTTGCAGGTTGGGTTGATATTGATACATCTTTTATTCAAGATCACTAACAGTAAAAAAAAAGTTGATTTTTCTGGTGAGGTATATTCCAGTAATTAAACCCAGAGTATTAGGGAACCATTACATGAAATAACAACTATTTTTAGTGACCCCAAATAAAGTAATAAAAATAACAAGGTTTTCAATCCATTTTGATTATTTTCCCTGGACAAGGTTGTAAGACTAGCTATTACATTCAGACATAAGTGGCTAAATCTAAGAAGTTGATTTTTTTCCTGTTGTTGTTTTGTTATTACTTTGATAAATACATAAAAACATATATGTGCTTTATTTATTGCAGGCATAGGACCAATGGGGTAAGTTTTATTTTTATTATTTATCAAAATATCATTTAACTGATCAAAGACACTAGATAACAGTAGATTTAAAGCAACTAAAGATTACCGGAAGTCCTTTAACAGTTACCAAAACCATTGCCTTTTTGTAAGCAGTAAACGGCCCTGACAAGACAAAAATGAAAAATAAATCAAGCAACAACATGTTCTAAGTTCACAACAATAAACCAAAAAATAGATGCATGTTTATACAATAGACAGTACCAAAAGACAACCATTAAAAGATCATGACTTGAGGAAAAAGAACAAACTGAAAAATCATTTAATATAAGAAAGGATTTACTTATCACATACTCAAAAATAACAAAAGGACTAAGGGGACAAAGATCTGTTCTAAGAAAACCTGGTATTTTCAGTTAATAAATAATGTTTCCCTAACTATGTGTAAGTTATCAATCGGTACACATACCGTGTGGAGAAGCCAAAATGGTTGTACAAAATATAACTTTGTGTATTTAATGCTATAACATGAATGTGAACAGGATTCAGGGTATAAGCTTACTGAACTGTAGAGCAATATGTGTCATAGTATCAGTAACTTGTGGTTTAATTTCTTTTGTGAGCTCAAATTATTTTCAACAATAACAAAGTTGACTAATCAGTTTTATTTTCAGTATGCCACCTAGACACCACCACCCAGGAATGCCAATGCCACCAAGGCCACCACCATTCATGCATGGAGGTCCACCACCTGGTCCAATGATGGGAGGACCAAGCATGCCAATGTCAGCTCCATCTAAACCATTATTCCCATCAGCTGTTCAGGTATAAAATAGGTTTAGGGAAAACTAGTTGTAGTTGAGTTGGTGCTGATCAATTTGAAACTATTGTTATTCTAGGGTTAGTTAATTATGATTAAAACAAAAATAGTAAAAAAAATGGTGTTGAATCATACAGGAAATAAAAAAACATGAGCTTCCATGATTTAGAAAAACTTGAATGTTTGATGCTAAAAATCATTTAACATAATCAGTTTATTGATAGAAAACATAATAAGACATTCTTGGTAACCATTCTCCAAGTTAAGAGATTTCAAAACAGTAAAAAAGCATTGTTAGTTGAACCACTATTTTTCCATAAACAATATAAAATTGGGGGGACATATCTGGATGTCAGTAAATATTAATAAGAGCATTGGTCCAAGGTTCTCTCTAAGGATTGTCCTGGCACTGGTCAGTTTTTACTTATTGGGGGGGGGGGGGGGGGGGGGGGAAGGTTTAGTAATATTGATTATTCTATAAAAAAAAATGATGATGTTTTCAGATTTAACAGGTAAAATTATATCTGACCACTTTCTTGTTTTCAGAATCAATATTGTTCTTTCTTTATTTACAGACATCAACTGCTCCATCATCTGTCTCATTATCACATTCATCTAATCCTGTAACATCATCTGGTCCCCTGTTCAAGTCAGCACCAGCTACAAGCAGTGCACCACCCAAGCCTACATTCCCATCAGCGGCAGCAGTTTCAGCCTCTCCACCCTCAAGTGCAACTATCACTGGAGCACCACAGATTAAAAAACCAGAATCTAGTTCAGGTTTGACCTCAAAACTAATGCATCCAGACGAAGATATATCTTTGGTGAGTAGACAATCTATTTTAAGGTTTTACCATACTGCAGGTAGGAGAAATCAGTATATTTTCACTTCACATATTTATTTTGATGTTTCACTCGTAATACAGTGAATGATAGTATGTTAATCAGTTTGTAATGATCAATGCAAGTCTAGAGTGGCAGAAAAAAGAAACAATTAGAAGGAGAATCCTAATTAGACAGATCCGTTTTAAACTATGAAGACATGGACAAAGTTTTGTGAATTAAAATTCATGTTAGATCTGTAGTAATAAATGCCTAATGATAGATGCTTCTTGATTACTGATATCTTTTATTTACCTGGCTTGACAGGGAAAATAATAGTTGACAAAGTAAGAATTGCTTTCCCCTTTAACATCATAGTTAATACCAATTTTTGATTGGATGTTGTACTAACACAATGTACAGTAGTAAGTTCAGTTTTAATTTCATCATCAGTAGATTGAACTCTTGGTAGATATTAAAGTCGGTATTACTCAGGTGAATTTACTTTAGAATTACCTGAGTTCCATTTGAGTAGTTTTGATTTCAAAAACTGATTTATTTTAAAACAGTTTTTAGAAACTACAAAAAAAATTTGACTGTATGGTTTACGCTTTTAATCCGTTGTTTGAAATAGTTCAATTAGTTTTATATAAACATGATAAAAGTAAGGATTTTGCAGTCTTTTAGTGTTTAATTTGATGACGATGGACGTTATTCTTGCTTACAAGTATTTTTCATAGCGATGAACCATTGTGCTTAGTATATCTAGTACATGCATGATACTGTCTGTTGCTGATTAGTGAACTTGAAAATACTTTTCAGTATTTGTTAATACACCAGTAATTAATTTGTGGGATGTGTTTTCTATCTTGTTATTTATAGGAAGAGAAAAGAGCAAGCATGCCCAGATATCAGAGTATGATGAATCCTGGGAAACAGCAACAGCCACAAGGTATTGGTTTGTCTTCAGAACTAAGTTTCTAAATGCATTTCTTATCCATAGTAGTTTGCATTTTAAGTTATTCTTAAAAAAAAATTGGCCTTTAAAACACTTACAGCAATAGGTTTTGATAGTCACAAACTTTTGTGAAAGTATTCAATTCTTGGAAGTAGTTTCTTTAGGACTGTGAACCTTAAAAGTTTTCTCTCAATTAATTCCAAATAGCATTAAAGCATATTTTAAAATCAAGTTTTCTGGTAGAAAAAAAATGAGAGAGAAAAATGCTTTTTGAAATCAAAATTTGCATTGTCCAAAAGTATACCATATGCTCTCATATCTAATATTCTATAAAGGCAGTTCTATTCTAAGTAGATGAATTACATGATATATGATAGGAAGTCTTCAATGATAAATGACGTTGGAATTTCATAAATCTTTATTGTAAATGAGGAGGGATTTAAAAAGATCTTTTATAGTAAAATCACTTGAACATATCTTAAACATTTGATTACATGGTGTTAGAAATAAGAATGACTTTAGTATCACTTTGATGAAATATATTCTAGCTGATATGGATTATGGATTCCTGATGAGTAATATTGAAAAAATTTAACAGTTAATATATGTTTATATGCCTTTAAAGCTGTTATCCTAATGCTAGCAAGTTAATGGTTTGGTTGGATTGTTTGCTTTGTTTGTATAAATGTTAGCTCAAGTTTTGTAATAGATTGCCATCTTCAAATAATATATACAAGTAAAACATGTAAAAAAAGTATTATATTTAAAATTGATTGGAAGTAACAATATGCAAACAAATCAAGCAAGCTAACCAAAGTCTTGCTCTACATGCATTTGGAAATTAGCTCTAACACTTTATTTTTAGTTGAGAATATAGAATGATTCATGTTGATTGTGTTGTAGGAATGATGGGGATGGCTTCTAACAATATGTACAATCAAGGTGGCTACGGACCTCCACCTGGTGGCAATAGACGATACTAAAATCATGGATTATCAACAGAAACTAGTGCATCATCTTTTTATTGGTTTTAAATGTTGTTCTTTTATTTATATTTTATAGAAATGTAATTTTGTGTTGAATAATGGGACAAAAGCTGGAAATGTGATTCTATACATACCTGTTTTAATACAGGTAAGCAAAGTCACATGTTGTTATAAAACTCACATTGTTCAACAGACTCCCATGATTATAAAAACTGGTAAGTGAAATCAAATAAAAGAGGTCATTTATCTCTATGGACATGTAAGGTTTGTAATTTTATTGTATTTGTACATTATGGAAAATTGTCAAATATTTCCTTTTAATAAAGATCTTGCATTGTTATGACATTAAAAAAGATTTTAGTATTTATTGAACTCATGTAGTGTTTATGCATTTGCAGTATAACTTGATAGTTTATATTGATATAAACTTGTAACGAAAGTGTGAGTTGTCTCCCATTTGTTTAAGAGTTACTGTTCTTGATTATTTATCCAAGTTATTAAATATTAAACATTAAAGCTGAGGTTAGGTAGAAAACTCACCTGTATTATGAATAATTCAAACTCTAAAGGAAGATAGAAAATAAATGTAAGGAATTGCGGGAAAAACGGGGAAAAAAGTAAGGAAATTGTAGTCCAAAATGATCAATAATGCTTTCAAAACTTGCAAAATGATTAAACATAATTGATATAATTTTGTTACTGAATACTCTTAAACATTATTTTTTAAAGAAGATATGTCAATCAATAAAGAATTTAATATCTGTCCAAACCTGATAAAGTTTAAATCATTTGATAATATTTTATTGAAAAGGTATCATATATATAGGATCAAAATTAATATTTTTTAAACACCTTTGTGAGAAAGTTGAGGACAAAATCAAAAATATGAAAAGTTGAAATGAATAAATGTTAAGAAAATCAATGACACTTTATATGTTAAAACCAACACTATAGCTAGATAACAGTGAAATCTGTGATCAGGACGTAAACCACATTCAAAATGCTTGTTCAGGCTGTTTATTTACATAAATTTTTGATACAAAAAATGTTTTGATAGTATTCAGTTTTTGATTGGAACAGGAAATACTTCTTTCAAGATTATTAAAACAGCCTGAACAAAGCATGCACAAAAGGCAAGTGGTGTCACAGTATATTCTACTGTTGGGCTGTTCTTGCCCCCAACATCATGTTGGCGACTTTTTATATTATTCTGAGGGTAACATGTAAGGCAAGGCAGTACTTTTAACAAGGCAAGTGCTTGTCACAGTGATTCCTATCACTGTTGGGCCATTTTAAGGGTCCCCAACATTTATTTGCCTATGTTGGTGACATTTTTATTAAATAATTTTGGCGGGAAAGTTTCCAAGATAACAAGAGAAGACAAACAAGGCAAGTGAATTACTTGTCACAGTAAAATTAGTTTACTGTTGGGTCAAAAGACCCCCAACGATATGTTGGCGACAAAATTATTATTTCAGTTTCAAAAATGCAATTGAAGTTTTTTGTAAAGATAATTATGGTCACAGTGTATTTTCACTGTTGGGTTTTTTGCCCCTAACAAATTGTTGGTGATCAATTTTTTTTCCTTCAAATTGTTGGTGAATTTTAAGGTCACAGTGTAGTTCACTGTTGGGTTGTTTTTGCCCCCAACTTTAAGTTGGTGACCATTTTGAACAATATTTTTATGCATGAACTAATAGAATAGTTTGAATCAAAAGATAAGATAAATTTTATGAATGGTCACAGTGGCACTCACTGTTGGGTAATATTTTACCCCCAACCAATTGTTGGTGACCACTTTTTTTTTGTTTTTATATCAGATCACTCTTTAAACTTGCTTCAAAAAAACCCATTTGATTTCATAGTCATTTATTATAGCCAAGTAAGAACTGCTTTGTATTTTAATATTGTAGAGTAGTCTGTTTTTCAACAATCCCATCTGATCATTTTCCGGGACTTGCCAAATTATAAAAAAAATGTCATTGGTAAATTTTTGAAATATTCATTTTTTTATATGTAAAATGTCATAAACCTGGGTTGGTATCAACAGGTCCTTTAAAAGCTACACTGACAAAAAATAAGTAATTTAACAGAATCACAACAAATTATATGGTAAATATGATTTTCAACTGTTGTGAAGAATTGAAAACCGTCTTGAAATAAGAAAAAAGTATGCCGATATCAGAGGACATCAATATGATTTGTTGTGACCTTTTTGAAAAGGAAATAAGAATGCAGAGTGATTTGTAGGTTTTATACGTATGGTCACAGGACATATTATGGTATACTGTTGTCCATCTGTCGTCAACATGTCATACATTACAAAAAACTCTTGAACCAACTTGCATGAAACTTGGGTGAATTGTTTTATATATCTATTGATGTGAGCTCCCTTTTGTTTTTTTAATTAATTTTAAGATTGAGTTTTTGGTTTTTTATTCATTAAAAAGGGGATTTTTCCAGTTTTCCAACATTAACTGAAAAACCTTCACTAATTTGCAAGAAACCTTGGTGACCTGTTTATTGCTATTGACGTAATTAAGTTCTCCTTATTTTATAAATTTAAGATTTTATGCTTTTGTGATTTTATTCATAAAAAAGGGTTAATTTTCCAGTTTTCAGACTATGTTTTGAGCAGTGTAATGAAACTTTGACTGGTTTATATCTATAAAGATGACCTGTGATATGACATTAAAAGGAAATTAAACTCCTTGAAAAAGCAATGGGCGTATCATGTGCTCATGGCGCAGCTGTTTATTAAGAATCGTATTATATATATCTGTATGGGTGTCCGATATATATCTGTATGGGTGTCCGAACTGATTTTCCTTATCCAGTAATTTTGTTACCTTTTGAAACCATTGCAAAGGATGTGTTTGTCTCATCTTTCTGATAGAAAACGATCGAAAAATCAACAAGCTGAAGTCCACTTCTGTTCTAGAAAGAGTTCCTGGATATGATTTTTCTAGAGCAATTAATGGGACTAGCAGGTCCATAATAAAGTATTTCCTTGAAGTAATCTATGATGTTGTTGTCTTTGTGTATCATTATAAGCTAAAAGGTTAAATTAGGTATAAAGGTAAGTTTTTGACCAAAGAAAAGGTATTAATCAAATCGCTGCTTCAAATTTCCAGTCTCAATATGTTTTGTAGAACAATTAACTTTTGATTAATTGTATAAACATCATGTTTCAAGGCCGACAGTCTTAGATTAATTATCAACTTGTGCTTGTACATTCAAAGCGTTGACACCAATTCACTGGAAACTGTGGTCCGGATATTCCTATGATGACAAACAATAACGTCCTATAGTTATTCAAACAACTGATATGATCAGATGCTTACTTGGAGGTTGTAGAAACGGACCAAAAGAACAATGAAAAATCTTGTGAATATGCTGTTTACCCAGTTATGTTTATTGTTGCTTGTCATTAACTGCTGTCTATTGTATTTGAGATTAATGATTTAACTAGAACTTGGATTAAGGCATCGACGCCTCTGACGAGTTTTTCGGATGGACACTTTTAGTTTAAGAAGAGAGGAGTGAACCTTGTAAAATAATAAAGTATTTTGACAGTACATTCTTATGAGTTTGGCACTAAAAGCGTCAAAGATAACTTGGGTACTTTAGTTTTCTGTCTTAAACAAATTACTTGGAATTTCAATTTCTGGTGTTGATAGTTGATACTAAAATAAAAAGATCACGTGTTTTAAAGTTGATGCTTATTACATTACTTTAGGATATTTATAAAAACAATCAAAATACCACACCACTTTAGTTTGAAGACATATTTAATCAATATGATTATGAACAAGCTGCAAGAAATTATCTTACGGTGAACATTAAAGAAAAAGAAAAACAATTTCCTTCAACCATTCAAAGTCAATGTTTAAAAAAAATATGCATCAATGTGAGCATTTTTGCCCGGTCAGTCATCTACTCTTCACATTTCCAAGGATATTTTTTAGCTACCCCTGCCTTTGCTAGAACTTTTAATCATTTGGCGTCCGTTCATCGTCGTCGTGAACACAAATATTCTGAAACTACTGAGTAAGGTAAAACTGTATCCGGGATGTGATTCATCATCAAGCAGCAGCGTTTGTTAAAAATAGAACATAATGGGTAAAAAGTAAAATCACAAATAATACTGAACTCCGAGGAAAATTCAGATCGGAAAGTCTGATCAAATGGAAAAATCAAAAGAATAATGACAACTTCCATATTACTGACTTGGTACAGGCATTTTCTTGTGAGGAGATGGTGGATTAAACCTGTTTTAATAGCGCTAAACTTCTCACTTGAACGACCGTCTCATCAAATTCCATTATATTGACAACGATGCAATCACTCGCGGATACTATATAACAGAGATGAAAATAGCTGTTTAGAGACCCATTTAGACTTTTTCATCTAGATACATTTTACACAAGTCAAAATTCACACTAATGAACATATAGGCAAGTGACGTAAGTACTAAGTTTGGAGTATGTTTTCGAGATTCACTGCCTTCAATATTGTTTTCAAAAGGAGCAAACTCATTAATGGACATTATGTTTTAATCTGGCGATGACCCAAATTGTCAACTAATTACTTATTTCCTAAATAATTATTGTCATTTTCCAAAGAAATAGATGAAAATAAGAGGCGATAGATACCAAAAGTCGAATATAAACTGACAACGCCATGGATAAAAAAAAAAAACAACAAAAATCAGACGAACAACATGGAAAACTAAACACCTGAGTAATACATATCCCACCAAATCTCTGAATGATCTCAGGTGCTCCGGATGGGTAAACATGGTAAACATGTCGTGCTCAACTTGTGCATGGCAACAGTTGAATGAAAAACACAAACCATATGTTTTATAAAATACCCGATGTTGTCGAGCAAGTTTAAGAATTTGTTCTCTGGTGACAAAATTGAAGCTGCAGGAATATATACTAACATTATAAGTTATATGTTAGTTATACATGTAGGAAAAAGTAGAATACTGACTTAACTCCGAGGAAAATTCAAAACGGAAAGTCCGTAATTATATAATCATGGCAAAATCAAAAGATCAAACGAATGGATAACAACTGTAATATTCCTGACTTGGTACGGGCATTATCTCGTGTAGACACGATTTTACTTGATTGTATAGCTAGCTAAACCTCTCACTTGTATGACATGCATAAAGTCGAATCAAATTCCATTATATTGACGGCGATGTGTGAACAAATCAAACAGAAATAATAGGTATAAATGTTAAAAATAGGGTAACAGCATTCAGCATTGTACGTGTTATAATCTTAATTACTATATAAGCAAAGAAGCACAAAAGGCATACAGACCAAGCACATTTTCTTAAAAAAATGAATAATTAGGGGACGACCATTTGTTTTTCTGGGGGGGGGGGGGGGGGGGGGGGGGGGGCAGCAGGAGGATTTGTTTTTGATCGGTTATTTATTTTTGTAAACTGAGAGGACAAATTATTTATTTTCTGCACTATTGAAACAAGATTTTTCATTTTCATTACAGCAAGGGACTGATTATTTATTTTCACAACTATGTCTATGATATTGGAAAACATACAATTTTTAAAATACTTGTTAATTATGAATAATACATGTATAGTCAAGTTATTGTGTACCATTTAATCAAAAGTAATCATTATCCCCTGCAGAAATTTTAAGATTCAAGATTTTATTCATAACCTCAGACACATACTTGTGTACAAGAGGACAATATAATACAAACATATTAAGATAATACATAGCGAGACAGGACAAACGAAACACAAATAACTAGTATATTATAAATCAGTGATATTGTTGGCTTTTTTCAAAAGTACCTTTACCTTTTTTATTGGGAAAATATGCGTCATTTTCATCAAATTGGGAAATTTAAAAAAAAATATGAATTTGACTGAAACTTTAATTTACAGACCCAGTTTCAAGAGTCAAACCCTGCTTTAAAATAAGACTGCATTTTGTGAGTAATGATACATAAATAGACCCTCAAATGTGCACGTATAGTCATTGTAAGCAAGAAAATTGTTTAAATGAGTGTTTTTCAGTTTGAATTCTTGCACAATTACTACTGAGACTGCACTGTTTGGGAAAAAAGTTGTCTTTTGGGGAATAATTTTAAGCCATTTTTTTTCAAATTGGGATTCTTCAGGGGATTTTTTTTTATTCTCCACTAATTTTAAATAGGCAAACATCACTGATATTAAAAGACAATTGGTATAATTATATTAAGTATTTTATACTTTTCTTCACGAAATGAATCATGTTTATTCCCAACCAATATACATGTATTGCATTTATACATAGTATTAAAGTTTGGTTTTACCTAGCCTCTTTCAAAAGCATTGTGAAACATATTTCGCCGAGCGGATCAAGGCAAATTTTTTTTGGAGGGTTTTGGAACCGCTGAAGGCCAGAGAAGCTATAGACCTGCTGAGTTATTTATTTTCAAACTACCAAAGAACAAATCATTTATTTTTGTGATTATCAAGGCTGAGTTATTTATTTTCAAAATCATCCTGCCCCCCCCCCCCCCCCCCAAAAAAAGAAACAAAAAGGCCTATATACTTTACACAGAAAAGGGTAGATATCTCTCGATTTACCTCGAAACCAAAGAACATGTCGGAGGAGGATTAAGGGGTGCAGGTGGTTCGGCCCCACTTTCGAGAAAACAAATTGGTTAATGATATAGAGAATACCTGAAGCGTGACGGGGCCGGCCCCGTCTTAGGCAGCCAGTGAGCCCCCACTCTTTGAAAATTTCTAGATCCGCCACTTCATGTCTCAGCTGTAAAACCATTTTCTTCTATATTAATTACATGATAATATTAAAATAATAAACAACACGTATATATATATTTATGACATTGCTTAAGATCATGCAAATACTTCAATTTTAAACGGGATACTAGTAAATAAATTTTAAAAGTATAAAAACGGTTATACTGGTCTTAACATCATATGATAGCTGAATAAACAAGGATCAATCCTTAAGTCAATTTTTGGAACTTAACTGGTATTAATTCAAAAGTTCAGACACGTTGTATAATGACCCATTTAAACACGTTTCTGTCATTGAAACCTCAATTTAACTCAAGGAAAGCATTTTTTGTGTGTGTTGTACTACTGATGTCTAAATGACACATATCCCATATATACTAGACTAGTATTGTGTATTTATTCATTTCGTTGAATAGAACATACAATTTTTATTGTTTTTGATGGGATGTCCAAAGAATTAAATTTAACATTAAGTTGGTTTTTGTTTTCTCTTTATCTCTCCAAAATACAAGACAGGGATGACAATCCGGCGGCAGCGGTAACGTAATCTACTTTTATAAAGCTTTATATTTCAGAAGATATGCGACTTCGATTGATTCATGCCTTGTATCATTTTGTATACACTAAGTACCTTATGTCAATCATGTTACAAAGTTTCCATTTGTCATATGTCCATTGTCCTTGTCCTCGTTTTCAAGGTTTAGTGACTTGCTTGATAAAAAAAGTTTATGTAAAGTTCTCACATTACAATAATTGGTTTATATGTTCCTTACAAGGCCTGTAGTCATCAAAAGTACCAAGCTTATAATTTGATACGTCAAACGTGCATTTCGTCTACATAAAACTCATCAGTGAAGCTCAGATCAAAATAGTTCGAAAGCCAAACTAGTATAAAGTTTGACTGTCCCTCTGGTATTTTTCGTCCTCCTCTTTAAGAGCATGTAAAACCTAAAATTCCAAAAAGTTGTGCCAAATACGACTAAGGTTATCTATGCTTAATATAAGAATATCATTGGCATTTCGAACAATTCATACTATTGCAAACAGTTAATTTATAAACAAAATGATCATTTAATTGATATTCATGTCAACCCCGAAGTGCTTACTACCGGCGCGGGCTGGTGATACAGTTGGGGAAGAAACTTCTACCAGCATTTTCATCGATCCAGTGGTGTAAATAGTTATCAAAGGTACCAGGCTGGTAATTTGATACGCCAGACGCTCTTTTCGTCTTCATACCCGTCAGTGTTGCTTAGATCAAAACAATTAGAAAGCCAAACAAGTTGAAGAGCATTGAGGACCTAAAAGTCCAATATTGCTACGGTAATCTAAATCTATCAGACAAGGTTCACATGACTTCGAACTATCTTCGTTGGTCTGTTATCAAGACTGACTTTAGTTTCTGTGGTTTGGTATATTTCTCAAATATTATACTGTAATATCTTGTATATGGAATCTTGTTTAAAACTGAGCTGTTTCATATGACCGTGACCCATTGGTCAATTTACAGTTTATCAGATACTTTTATCAAAAGGTAAATAAAATTTCGTGTATGAAATGATCGTACGGTGTACACTGTCTGGCATGTTTCATATGACCTTGACCCCATTTCGTGGTTCATTGGACAATGTTTTTACGTTTGTTTCTCAGAAATTTTTAGTAATTTGACCATTACATTTGTTGTGTGAAATGATTGTAAGGTGAACATGTCTGTCAGGCATGGTTCATCTGTCAGCGACATCTGACCTTGACCTCATGTTCATGTATAGGTAGCTATCATGCACTGATAATGTGAAGTTTTATTTGACACATGTAATAAAAAATCATATTACAGACTCTGAACATCAATCACAAGAAAACAGGCGAGACATCTTATCAGATGCACTCTTGGTTTTTAAATGCTCTTACAGTTCACATTTTTGTCATAAAATTATCATTTCGCATGATATTTATGGGTGATGTTTTTCACTCAATTTGAACGTGAAAAGTGCAATAGTTCTTACATGTATATACGTAATATACTTATCTACTGCATGTGAAAAAACCATCTGGAAAATATTAGTCATTCTGAATAAGATTGATATAAGTCTAGCTGATAGTGATTAACTTTTATTCCTGCATTTACAAATTTTGAGATGCTACTTTTTGTTTGTATACTCGGTCTATTTTCTGCCACGTCTGCAGCAGTAGTTCCGAAACCATGCTGTGCAAAACATCAAATGACAGCTGAGCTTGTTCAGATCACTGGATCTTACACAAATGGTACTCCTGCCACAGTGGAGGTAAGTCATTTCCATAACATCAAATCACTGGATCTTACACAAATGGTGCTTCTGCTACTGTGGAGGTAAGTATTCCCCATCATTGTAATAAATGTGCACGGTCTTGATATAAACTTCTTAGAAAGAATGTGTGGTCTCCCAAATATATAGAAAACCGGTTTGACGTATGTTAATGGTCGATTTGAGTAAAGTAAAGCCATTTCAAACTCGATTTGAGTAAAGTAAAGCAATTTCACATTGATGTTTACAGTTTGTTCTTTTGTTGTGCTATTACACCACTGTCTTCGGTTAAGGGAGGCTGTGACAGAACAAACATGTTTAACCTCGTTTAACAGTCGTGCATCATATGTCATATGCCTATCCCAAGTCAGGAGTCTGTAATATAGTGATATTAGTGGTTGCTACATGTCTTATGTTTTTGGTTAACGTTGTTGATTTTCTTTTTTCTCTGCCTCATATCTGTTTTCTTGACAATCATACCACATCTCGTTAATTTTGTTTTACAAAATAGAATTGTATGACACAAATAATGAATTGTATATGACGAATCATTCTTTAAAAAAATCATTGTTTCGATCAACTGCACCTAACTAGTCTTATTTCATGTAACAAATCAGTATATTTTACATTATTTGTTGTTGTTAAATCCCGACAAATTAGAAAAAAGTAAAATCACTAAAATACTGTACTCAAATTCAAAACGGAAAGTCCCTTCCAGTAATCAATTGGCAAATTCAAATGATAAAACACATCACACGAATGGACAACAACTGTCATATTCCTGACTTGGTACATTGGATTAAACCTGGTTTTGAAAGCGCTTAAGGTTCCACTAAAGTCAAAATATAGGACACTTCATAAACATCTAAACTTTGCCTGTATTTTTCAACCTATAATGAATAAAGTCATAAACTATGAAAACATATGTTCATTAAAACATACTTTACATATACACACTGTGTAAATTGTAAATAAACTTGAAATTGTTATGTTGTGGCCAAACCGGTTCTTGGGGTGAACACTAAATTTTCCAAAAAAATCTGCAGGCCTTCAAGACGACTTAATTTGCTTAAAATTGGTATGGACGAATACTATTACATGTAATGCAGGGCAAGCCATTGTTGATTTTTTATAAAATGTATTGATTTTCGAGTTTCAGTTAATTTCATATATCTAAGTGAACGAATATGGAAGGTACAATACAGAAATTGGACAAATATGCCATTAAAACATATGTATGTGACAAATCAGCATTAGCTTGCCCTGCATTACATGTTACAGTATTCATCCATACCAATTTTAAGCAAATTAAGTCGTCTTGCAGGCCTGCAGATTTTTTTGAAAATTTAGTGTTCACCCCAAGAACCGGTTTGGCCACAACATAATAATTTCAAGTTTATTTACAATTTACACTGAGTGTATATGTAAAGTATGTTTAAATGAACATATTTTTTCATAGTTTATGACTTTATTCATTATAGGTTGAAAAATACAGGCAAAGTTTAGATGTTTATGAAGTGTCCTATATTTTGACTTTAGTGGAACCTTAACCTCTCACTTGTATGATAGTCGCATCAAGTTCAATCATAGAAAGGTAGCTTACAATGAATCTATATTTACACCCTCATTCCGACCCTTGAACCAATGCTTATCAATCTCATGAAGACATGACGGGTCCTGTCATTTCTTAATTGTTATATTGAATGCATTTTTTTCTTCAACAGGCAGCAATAAAAATACAGTATGATTACGATACTATGATGGTAAAATTGGAACAAGCTGATGGAACAACTATCATTCAGGATTTTAATAAAGTAGGTGTATAGTTTATCAATGACTTGTATAGTAAGATAAAATTGGACCAAGCTAATGACACAACTATCGTACAGGATTTTAATCAAGTAGGTATATAGTATATCAAGGATTTGTATAGTTGGATAAAATTTGAGCAAGCTAAAAACACAACTACCATACTAAATTTTAATTAAGTAGGTATAAATTATATGAATGATTTATATAGTAAAAAAATTGGAACAATCTGATGGCACAAATTACATACTGAATTTAAATTAAGTAGGTTTAACGTATATCGAGGATATATAGTAAAATAAAATTGGAGCAATCTGATGACACAACTATCAATATCATACTTTTTTTGACAAAGTACTAGTAGGTATAAAAGAGGGACGAAAGATACCAGAGGAACAGTCAAACTCATAGATAGAAAATAAACTGACAACTCGATGGCTTAAACTGACGAAAAAGACAAACAGACAAACAAAAGTATACATGACAAAACATAGAAAACTAAAGAATAAGCAACACGAACTCCAAAAAAAACTTAAAGGGTAAGCAGATCCTGCTCTACATGTGGCACCCGTCATGTTGCTTATGTGATAGCAAA
This sequence comes from Mytilus trossulus, assembly GCF_036588685.1. NCBI lineage: Eukaryota > Metazoa > Mollusca > Bivalvia > Mytilida > Mytilidae > Mytilus > Mytilus trossulus. The sequence continues at coordinate 25,204,922 of NC_086379.1, forward strand.
TCCGGTAAATAGTCTAATTTGGTAGGTCACATTCATGAAAATGAAGGGGATTGTAGTTACGACGTAAGGAACATATCCGATATCATTTGTTAAACGGTTATTCCATGACGGTCAACAAACCCGTGATGACGTCAGTAAAATTTACGAAAGGATGATTTCAAATTCAGCATGTTGAACTCTTGGTTTAATAGCTTCCTTGTGAGCAGCAACTCTCTATCAAGAACATCATGATAGGAAATGCAAGCACGGGAATATCGTATCAATTGGGAGGTCCATACCCGTATGCAGGTGCTGCTGGAATGTTGCTACTTAGAAATGGAAAGTTCACAATTTGAAAGCTGAAATCATCTCATTTGTCGGAAAGTTGTGTTTTCAACCGACCCTCATTGTCAATTTCTAGATGTAAGTCAAGATATGAGGCCGACTTAAATGTATCTGTAGTATCCTTTATCTCTAGTTCGATGGGATAGATGCGTTCAACATATAGTCACCAAATTTTGAATTATTTAGTGAAAGAACATCATCTATATAGCGAAAAGTAGAGTTAAAGGATACTAGTATTGCTACTTATTTTTTACAAGAAGTTCCTGTATGAAGTCAGCCTCATTATAATAAAGAAACAAGTCGGCAAGAAGAGGGGCACACTTTGTTCCCATTGGAATGCAAACAGTCTGTTGAAAAACACGTACTCCGAACGTAACAACATGTTGTCAATCAAGAAATCAAGCATCTTGATAATGTCAGTTTGGGATAATTCTGTGTTTGAATCAGAGTGATCCTTTGCAAAGTAGGATTTATCCCTCCCTTAGACAAGATACTTGTATCTACGTTGACCATTCTTTTTTATAAAACAAAGCAATAGCAACTCTTTCAATTTGTCTTTTAGTTTGCCACCTCAAGAATAGGCAGTTTCACAATAAGTTTTAAGCCAGTCTTTCATTGTTGATAATATAGATGTTGATAATTTAGAAAGCGGTTTCGTGAAGCACTTGGAAGAACCAGTAGTATACCGTTGTTTGCTATGACAGATATGTAGTTACGCGTTATGTAGTTTAGGTATTAAATACAGTGACTGTAGATCCAGTTCTTCATCTTTGGTAGAAATTCCAAAGGAACATAGAACAGAACTATGATTATCCAGGATTTCCTCTTTGGTAAGTGTCGTAAATGTTGAGTTGCCAAGTGTTAATACCTAATTCGTTTATCAAGCAGTTAACGTAATGAATTTTACACACTAAAACGATGTTGTTTAAGACTTTATCTGCGGGAACAACAACATATTTGTCATGGAGGTAGGATAGGTGTATTGCAACAATTGGGTCTTAAAAGATTGACGTAGCATGGGCATTGATAGACCCGTTCAGTTTCTTAATTCTGATTTGTATCAACAACCTCACTGCTTTAATCCATTCTGAAACAGTGTATACGTTTTCCTTCTCGCGCTTAGCCTATTGCCTGGCATAATCCTCAAATGAATCCATCAAAATTTTAAAGTTGTATTTTCAATTGATGGATTTAGGCTCACGATATTTCAGACCATTTGATAACACATTTCGTAGGGAAGTGTTATTAACAGATTATATAGAGGATTTATATAGTAAGATAAAATTGGAGCACTCTGATGGCACAACTACCATACTGAATTTTAATCAAGTAGGTATAAAGTATATCGAGGGTTTTTATAGTAAGATAAAATTGGACCAACCTGATGGCACAACTAGCACACATGATTTTTATAAGGAAGGTATATAGTATATCAAGGATTTGTATACTAAGATAAAGTTAGAACAAGCTGATGACATAACTATCATACAGGATATTATTAAATTAGGTATATATTGTATCAAGGATTTGTATAGTAAGATGAAATTGGAGCAAGCTAATGACACAGCTATCATACAGGATATAATCAAGGAGGTATATGGTACTGTACTTTTAGTACATATTTTAATTTAGTTGTCAGCTGAGGCCCACCTGACAACGAAATAAAAATGTGTACTAATTTCCAGGAAAATGGACCTTACACTAAACTTTAAAACATATAAATGAACTAAAATGAAAATAGAAAAACATACAAGACTAACAAAGGCCAGATGCTCCTAACTCGGTACAGACACAAAACTGACGAGGTTAAACATTTTTGTGAGATGTCAACCCTTCTCTATATAAAAAGCCAATAGAGAATAAACAAACCCACAGTATAAACACAGTAAAACTAAGAAGTCCGAGTCCGATGTCAGAAAAGGTAACAAAAGAAACTAAGTTAAATGACGATGATACATATACAAACAAAGGACTACTAGCAGTTACTGGCATGCCACAATTAAACTGATAGACCTTTTGTCTTAATCATATGAAAATCAAGCACAATTCCACCCGTTTGGGGTAAGAATCATAAAGTATATGTAAAAATATAACCCATGTTATGCCAACAACTGGTTCTTAGAGTACATGTGTGTATTTCTGATGAAAAGACCCTATGAGTGAATCAATATTAATACCAAAACATGTCATCTTTAATGAACCGACAATTGTATCGTAACCATATCTCTTCTGATAAGTTTGCTCAAAAGTTCGGTGAAATTGTGAGTTGAATGCCGACAATTTTTTCCTTTGTAAAGAATATTATCATCATAAGTACATAGATTTGAAACTCATATAATCAGCAAGTTTGAATCTGATTAGCATAACAAAGTAAGAACTTCAAGAGAACATAAGTCAAGCAAAAATCTTTTAATCTGTTTAAATAAGATAAACACAAAAAATTGTTGATCGTCAGCATTTTTCAATATAGTATTCTATTGCAGACACAGCAGTATACAATATCTGGAAAATCATGTCGTAAAGACAAAATACCTACAGACATACAACTACAACCACCATGTGTACCAAGTAAGTATATTTTTTATAAAACTTATAATTTGCTGTTATTAATTAAGAATAATCCAAACTGGAATATGTACAAATGGAGATCCCAATGTTGGGAATGTGTCAATAAAACTTAACATTAAAGTACATCTAGAGGTCACGATCATTTCTGTTGCGTAAAAGGTCCCGATGAATTCAGGCATTCGAATTAGATGTCGCAAAGGTCTTACGAAAAATAAATGTATAAAACACATAGGCGTTGATCCAACATTACATAGGCGTTGATCCGACATTACATTGGCGGTGATCCGACATTACATAAGCGTTGACTCGACATAACATGAACGTTCACTCGACATTACATAGGGGTTGATCTGGCATTACATAGGCGTTGATCCGACACATAGACGTTGATCCGACATTACATAGGCGTTTATCTGACATTATATAGGTGTTGATCCGACATTACATAAGCGTTGATTCGACATTACATAATCGTTGACTCGACATTACATAGATGTTGATCTGATATTACTAAGGCGTTGATCCGACATTACATAAACGTTGACTCGTCATTACATAGATGTTGATCTGATATTACTAAGGCGTTGATCCGACATTACATAAGCGTTGACTCGACATTACATAGGCGTTGATCTAACATTACATAGATGTTGATCCGACATTACATAAGCGTTGATCCGACATTACATAGGCGTTGATCTAACATTATATAGGCAGTGATGCGATATTACATAAGCGTTGACTCGACGTTACATAGATGTTAATCCGATATTACATAGGCGGTGATTCGACATAACATAGGCGATAATCCGACATTACACAGGCGGTGATCCGACATTATATAGGCAGTAATCAAAGTTCTTATTCTGAACAAAAGTGGTAATTTGAATTTACAGAGGCAACCGGCGGTTTTTGTGGGTGGTTTGTTTGTTTTATTCCTGTTTTATGCTTGGCAATTACAAATGAACAGATTTTTTTTATCTGAACTTAGACATAATTTCCAATCTATTTGTTATTCAGGTAATGCTACATACAGAGGAAGAAGAACTATCGGTGATGACGTCACCTATGATGTTGACACGTGGTTTATTGCGGGAACCCCATGGGGAAATATAACAGTTTCTGTGATGGCTCACGACTGCACACCAGTTATGCAAGGAACCAGTACCAATGAAAATAATGGTATGTTTATATTTGCACGTTATACCTCAGAAAATTAATCTGTTTTATATGTTCTATCTATGCAAAATGGACACCTTCAATACGTCTGTTGAATGTGTAAATTGATTTCTGAATAGAATTTTCATCTAACCCTAATCCAGGTTTTGTTGTCAGTGATATATGCTTTATCCAGATCGAAGCATTCGAGACTAAGAGTCAATTTAATAAATAAAAATCTATTTATTGATAGGCATGTATCAAATTTCAAATTAATGTGATGGAACCCATTATGTATTTACATGCTTTCTTCTTCATTTATACATCGCATTTGAACACATGTCGTGAAATATAAAAGGTTTCAGATTTTCTTAACACACTGCATTTATTGAAACCAAAAAAACTTGTTAGTCTTCCATGATTTAAGAATCGACAATATAAAGTAGGGATACAAAACATGACTAACAGTGATGAAAGCCCAGAAGTCTCTATTAAAACTTAAAAGACTGCTTTAACTCTAAAGGTCTACTAAATCAAGTTTACCCTCAACCCGAATTTGTTGGCATATGTATTATTTTTGTTCATTTAATACTGTAAACTTTACAATAACCATTGCATTCGTACTTTCAGTTGTGTCACAAACAACAGTATTTTACCACAACGTACAATTTCCAACTCTAGCCGCCACTACATTCCAAGTACCACAACCTTGTCCTGGGCATTGAACATTGAAAGACAGACTATATTAATTTCAGATGAATAAAACAATGTGATGATTTCTACTTATACGTATGCCTAACATATCAATAACTTACGCAAACGGTCGTACATGTGTATAACATCACAACCACTTCCTCTTTTTCTCGATTGTTAAATTAGACCCATCACCAGATGTTTAGTAGCTAGCATGACATGAGCAACGTGACAACTGATATCATACTTGCAGATTAGAACGAGTATCGTACATCACCTGCGCTCGTCACTGGGATTTATTTGGGTTTGATTTGCTCAATCTTAAGTTTTCTGTGTACTGTTTTGTTATTGCTGGTTATTTCTTTTTGACTGTGATTTTTTTTCTCGTTTTCTGATTCTACAAATAGTTTAGTTATTGTTTATTTTTTCGTAATTTTCTATGTGGTGTTTTGTGTACTATTGCTTGTATGTTGGTCTTTTTCTGTTTTAGCCATAGCGTTGTTAGATAATTTTGACTGGAGTTTGAATGTCTCTCTGGTATCTTTCGCCCCTTTTTAATGTAAAATAATTTCTAAACATGATTTGACACATAATTGAAATACATCATCATGCCATAAAGCTAAACAAAATTGTCACATTCGAGTCTTGCAGTTGTTTTCTTTGTTTTTAAATCAATATATCTTAGATCAATAAAAGTAAGATCACAAGAATACTGAACTCCGAAAAAAATCAAAACGGAAAGTCCCTAATCAAATGGCAAAGATCAAACCACAAACACATCAAACGAATGAAACTACTATCCTATTCCTGACTTGGTACAGGTATTTTCTTATGTAGAAAACGGTGGATTGCACTAACCTGGTTTTATAGCTAAGATAAACCGAATATATATAATAATGGACGTTGTTATTGTGAATCCAGTTTTCGACTAGGAGTTAACAGTAATTTACTAATGTTCAAATCTCATATATCTACCCAGGGTAAAATAGTTTGTTTCATATCTACTACTTTTCTTTTCATACAAGACTTTTATAGCTTATAAAAAGTTCATAACCAAAATTTTAGCAGATTCTATTTTTTTCTTCTTACAATTTTAACCCCAAATGTACTGGTGGGTCTTGAGTAGGAGAGGCGCGCGTCAGGCGTGTTGGGTTATACAGCCTTTGGTGACTGTTTACCAATCCTAAATAAAGCTGAAGGTCAGAGTCGGCCTTTTCCCGTCATTGAAAAAAGATCAATTAGTATCTATGCTTAAGATATATAATTCTGAATTAAATTGATTATTTATGTCGACTCGATGCATACATCAATAAAAGTAGTTAACCTGGTGAAAAAGATACTACAAAATGTCGAAATAATCGTAACGAGATCCAGTTTTTACTATATGATAATCTGGTTTCGTTAAAAAAAAATATGTATGTATCAACAACATAAAGGTTTTAAAGAAAAATGTATGTTTAAAAAAATGGAAATTTGATTTTAATTTAAGATAGATTTATAGACGTTTTTTTGTCAGTCTTATGTGCTTCCTTATACAGTTGTTCAACTATGTTGAAAGGATCCAATCATTTATATTTCATACAATAAAAGAGATACATCATTTTTTAGATTTTCAGATATAATTCAACGAGTCAAAGTTGTATGTAAAATTTTACCAACTGTAACATTACCTTTTTACAGTTCATTGGCATTAAAAGAGGGACGAAAGATACCAGACGGACAATCAAATTCAAAAATCGAAAACAAAAACTGACAACGACATGGCTAAAAACGAAAAAGACAAACAGACAACACTTTTTTGTACTGCAAGTGAAAAATCACAGTCTGATACATTCATGAAGTAGTTGACGTTGATTACGGAAAAAGAAAATCCCGACGAAAGATCATATTAAAATGAGTATTCTGTTAAATATTTTGTTTAGATCAAAACGTTTCAATAGTGCATTTATACTTCTTTTAGTTCTTATTGCATAAATTCTTTCATATGTCAAATATATTGAGCAAACTCATGGTGCGGTCCCTGCATTTTGTTTGTGCTTTTTGTATGACCATGCAGAAACTGCAGAACCCATACAATTCTAGATTTTATAGTATTTCGATATTTTCACAGGATTTTAAATGTCAAATTATTCTTTTACCCATATATTCCAAATATTTGAGTTTTTTCAAACCAATCTGAAAACGAAAAGGTAAATATTTCTGTAATAGATCTATATGTTATGAACTTATCTATTGAATGTGAAAACGCATCTGGAAAATCGAAGATAGTAATTTTTGGTAAGTTTAAGACATGATTATTGGTTAGAAGGACCTTGGTATTACTTCTTTAAAAATTCGCGATGGAACGTTTTGTATGCTTCCTTATTCTATTTTCTGTCACAAGGGCTGCTGTATCTCCGACACTTTGTTGCTCAAAACCTTCATTAACAGCTGATCTTCACCGGGTCACTGGATTATACGTCAATGGTACTCCTTCTACCCTGGAGGTAAGTTATTTGTTGAATCACTCGTGAAACTATGCACTGGTCTATCTTCTATTGATATAACATGATAGAAAAAAATAACTTGATTATCTTAATTGAGTGTGTAATGTCCACCCATTGCGTTTTACCTTTTGAGAGTCAATCTTAATAGGTTCTTAAATTAAGACACTACTGCAAACGCGTGTTATTTTTTTCTCTCGAGGGAATGAGCATATAATATAATTCGAACTATTGTTAACATTGGCACAATGATAGCTCGAATAAGATTATATGTTGTCTCGACTGACTAAAGTTCTTTTTAAAATAATTCATTTTTGTTTGATGATTTGTTTGTAGAAATTTTCCTTTGACCAATTCTGAATTTAAAACTAGTTTTAATAAACATACAAACTACCGCCAAACAAATGAGATTAAGAAATATAACCACCTTTGGCCAAATGATATTTAAAGGAAACAGTAGTATAATGCTGTTTGAAACTCATTATTCGATAGAAAAAGTCAAATCCGGGTTACAAACTAAAACTGGGAGAAACGCATTAAATACATTATAGTGTCATTCTTTTTATTACCTGTTTCATGACGTTACATTATAATTAGATTCTTTCTCCACATGTTTCATGACGTTACATTATAATGAGATTCTTTCTCCACATGTTTCATGACGTAACATTATAATGAGGTTCTTAATGCTTCATGATGTAACTTTATAATGTAATAATTCCTTCCACTAGATACATGAAGTTACATTAAAATGCCATGCTTTCTTCATGATTAATGATGTAACATTTTAATGACTGTCATTCTTCCACGGGATACATGACGATACATTATATTGGTTTTTTGTCTTATGAGCAACACGACGGGTGCCACGTTTGGAGCAGGATCTGCATATATTTTGTACCCTTCCGGAGCACCTGAAGTTTTTGGTCGGGTTTGTGATGCTTAGTCTTTAGCTTTCTATGTTGTGCGTTGTGTCTTGTATTTTTGTCTGATTGATCTTTTTGTCTTTTTTAGCCATGGCGTTATCGGTTCATTTTCGGTCTATGGGTTGGAATGTTCCTCTGGTATCTTTCGCCCCTCTTTTACATGACGTTACATTATGATGATTTTTTTTCTTTCACTTATTAAGGATGTATTTAGGTGAGGTTTTAGAATTTGTGTCAGGTCTTTTCCAAAATTTTAGCAAATTCTAGATTTCTTTTCTTATTTGAGACCCGAATAATACATATGCAACTATAAGGAAAAAGTCCGAGTCGGTCTTTTCCCTGCCATATTTAAAAACTCTAAAATTTCGAAAAGAAGCTCCATGACCTTCAATATTTCAGTTTATTTTTTTCCTTTACTGATGCTCTTTTGGCTTATTGTATCAAATTTGAATTCTTGATTTTTAAATTTCACCTATAAAGTACATCCATTAATGACGTTACGTAAGGAATTTTTTTTTCAAATGTTTCTTAACGTAACGCTTTAATTTCATTCGTTCTTTCACATTGAAGAAATAATACCATCACAATGTAACGTCATTTAACATACGAATATAGAAATCCATTAAAATGTAATTTCCTGCAACATGTAGAAAAAAGTATGCTATTACAATTGTACGTCATAACATAGGTGGAGAAAAGAATACCGTTTTAACTTAACTTCATGTATCTCTTGGATGAAAGAATGCCATTAATTATGATGTCATATTTCTCATAGAAGAAAGAAAAAATACATCCTCATGTGACTTCTTTTAATATTTGGAAAAAAAATATGGTAAGGCCGTACGGTGACCTATAATTGTTAATGTTTTTGTCATTTTGGTCTTTTGTGGATAGTTGTCTCATTGGCAATCATACCACATCTTCTTTTTTATATATTGCAATGTTTTCTGTCTGCCACATGATACATGACGTTACATTATGATAACATTCCTCCTTCAACATTTAAATGACGGTACATTTTGATGTATTTCTTTATTCCACAGGTTTCAATGAAGTTGTATTATGACTACGATAATTTGATGATGAAAATGGAACGACAAGATGGTACAACTATCGTGCAGGATTTTAATCACGTGAGTATACGAAATAACAACACAAAGCCTTTAACGACAACATGTAGCTCTCACTGATTAATATTTTCATTTTACGAAAAAACGAAAAATTGTTGAAAAGCGTTTTAAGTTCAACTTGGTATTTGTTTTTATTGCAGTTCAGTGTGTTTGCTTTTTCGATGTTTTCCTATTATAATTGATGAGTGTTTATCGATTTTGCTTTGTGACCCGATTTGTGTTTTGTTTAGTCGATTTGTGATTAATTAACAGCGGTATACTATACTACTGTTCCTTCATTCAAGTGTTAAATATATAATAGATTAAGTCTTGTGTTTCATTTTAGAAAAAGCAGTATATACTGTCTGGAAAATCGTGTAGTAAAAATGACTTACCAAATGGATCAAATATGCAGCCACCATGCATACAAAGTGAGTATATATAATGTTTTGTTTTTGAAAAAGTGTATTATTTTGGATTTTCTGTCTTTTGATACTAGCAATTGCAACATATCTACGCGTTTGAATAAACAAAAAACAATACAAATTTACAATCGTCAAAAAACTTGATTACCAATCTTTTTTTTAACTAGGCAATGCTACATACAGAGGAAGGAACACTATCGGTGATGACGTATCTTATGACGTGGATACATGGTTTATTGAGAGCTCCTCATGGGGAAACCTCACAGTATCTGTAATGGCACATGATTGTACCCTGGTAGTGCAAGGAATCAGTAAAAATGCAAACAATGGTTAACTTTCTCTCAATTTAGTTTATCGTTAACTGGTTTAATAATTTCAACATTTTAATAGCGAACTTCCCCGTTTTCAGCCATTATATACCCTTTGGTCCATTGTTTAGTGTTTAAATATCTTAATTGAAACGTAACGCTAGTGCATGTTCATGATATACGGACTTCGTGAGAATGAGGCTCCTAACACTAAATTAGGTCAATAAGAGTTTTAAGGAAGAACGTCTGAAATTAAAACAAAAACCCACTAGATGGAATTTCCGATCACAATCAAGAATTGATTGGCCAATATAAAATAAATAAGCGTCTCAACTCTGAACGACATGTTGGTCTTAGAACTTAAGATTCCAGAATAGTGGTCGTTTCTGTTATTTAAGTGCCAGTCTTTGTAAGAATCGGTCAATTTAGGGTAAATATTAAAACATGATTAGAAAAATCCCACCGAGCTAATCATGATATTTAATATATACTAACAATCATCCTGAGTTAAAGTATTAGTCTTTCCTTTGTGTGTGTCTGGTAATATCAAATAACTTGGTTAGAAAATTGGTTAGAATGATAGCACATTACAGAGTTATCTCCCCTTATTCGTTGATTTCTAGTGCATTTCAACCAAAGTTGTATATTCTATTACCAGAACAGAAAACGGTAATGTATGTTATTTTTGTGCATAACCACATATTATGAACTGAAATCAATGTCAAATTGGGTGAGTTATTTTGGTCATGTTTTCCCCACTGCCTGATTCTTAGGCAGACTGGCACTTAACAATCGTGTCCTATACCAGATATGACTTTTTCACTGCATACATAGCAGGCGACGTTTACCCTGTCGACGCAATTGGTATCGCTCCTGTCCGAGATGGAGCGTTTCCCTCGGTTTTTGTTTGCTAACTTGATTTGTCTACGAAATTCACTTTTCGGGTTTTTTTTGTGTTCCTGAATAAACAAGTTCAGGATTGGACTTTTCGCGATACCTAAATTGATTTATTAGATATTTACTTCGGTAAAATAGTTTTGCCTTTATCAAATAAACACAGTCTGTCTGTACCAATTCTGGTTAATATATTACCTATACCATGCGCTCTTTGTAATTGTTGTTCGTGTCTCTGTTTATACAATTATTTTTAAACCATACAATACCTTTTAAAGCACAACTATATAAAACACTTCTAATCATGTTAGCTATTAGCTAGAATATAGGAAAGAGCAAATTTAATCGTATGGTACTGCACAAATATGTTTTCGTCTTCTGGTGCAATTCAGTCCACCATCTTGTGAGGTATCTAACTGATAAATTATCTTACTTGATATGATTTGTAAATGATAAGTTAACTTTGTTTATGTGAAATCAGTTCATATTTTTTTCAGTTGTGTCGCAAACAACAATATTTTACCACAACGTACAATATACAACTCTAGAGGCAACAACATTCCAGGTACCACAGAATTGTTCAGAGAGCTGAACAATTAAACATAGCATATTTAAAATAAACGCATATTAACTTGTGGTGTGTTCTGTTCATATAATTTGCCTTTACATACTTATGGTGTTACCAAATTAACTCAAATAAAGGCAACAGTAGGATACCGCTGTTCAAAAGTCATAAATCGATTGAGAGAAAACAAAATCCGGGTTACAAACCAAAACCACATCAGCTATAAGAAAAAAACAAAGAAACAACAGAAACATTTTAAGTGCAAAAAAAACCAAAAAACACATGTTTCCTAGTCATATAATATGCTTTTACATACCATTGACTAATATTATTTGAACATTTTGTTTTTTCCCAACTACACCTCCCAATGATATCACCAGCCCAGTAGTTAGCACGTCTGTGGTGAAATGATTTATCATTGATATAGTCATAATAATTATAAGTTAACTGTTTACAAAACATTATTTTTTTTAAATACTAAGATTTTTCTATCTCCGGAATAGATAACCTTATCTATATTTGGCAACACTTTTAGTTAATTTTGGTCCTTAATGCTCTCCAACTTCGTACTTTATTTAGCCTTTTTAACATATTTTTATTCGAGCACCACTGATGATTCTTTTGTAGACGAAACGTGCGTCTGGGGAAAATACAAAAAAAAAGTAAAATCCCAAAAATACTGAACTTAGAGGAAAATCAATTCAAATTTCAATCCTAGTATCTTTGATGAGTTTATTTATTTGTATTTGATAGAAATTTCTAACACGTATCTATACTATTTTTCTTTTAATTCCTTCGTTATGAATCAATGAGTGTTTATTATATTTATACGGAATTTTCTATAGTTTGATACACCTCTGCCGGTGGTCTACCAGTCCTATAGGGTATAGTCATCACAGTAGTTGGAACTTTTATACTTATATGATTTATAACTATCATTTCCAAAATTGACCGTTTATCAATTTCAAAGTAAAGAAAAAATAAGGTTTCAACTTATTCTGGCAAAGTTGACCTAAGATGGATTTGGCTATTTTTTTGTATGTCCTTTTGGTCGATATCAATAACAACAGAAGTACACATGATTAAATGTCTTGCCGGCTGAAATTCTCATAATTCAACTTATTTTGAATTTCTTTGATAAATTGTAAGCGGTCACTGTAGATATAATACGTTTCATTCCATGCAATTTTATTCAAATATGTACAATAACAAATTCATCAGATAATATCTGACGTCACATTATCATCAGAGGCAATTCAACATAAGTACAAACACAACAATTCTTTAGCATTGATCACAGTCAAATATTACTGTATATGGTTTCAGTAGGACAACCGGGTGTGCCTACTGGTTATCTGGTATGATTGCCAATGAGACAAATATCCAACAGAGTTCAAATGAAGTGATTTTTAGGATTTATGATCAAAACATAAGTGCATGTTCTTTTCTATAATTTACAAAACACAAAAAATGTGTATTTCCCCATAATTGAAAAGAAAAGGATTTTTGTTTACAAATTGCATTTCTCTTCAATAATTTTCTACTTGCTATTTTTTACCATTTGGGTATAATCGCCCTCATATTGCGATGACGACTTTATATTATGAAATAATCTCAACGATTTTCACAACATAATTTATATTTTATAAATAACTAAGCCCTATATAGCAGTTTCTGGTCATCATGTACGTATCTGAAAATAAATTTACAAAAATTGAATTTATTTACACTGTGGTGACAACGAAAAGTAAAATAGCAAATATACCGACATCTGAGTTTTTTTCGCAGAAAGCTCGACATAGGGTTAGTGATTCGGCGCCGGCGGCGTTCGCTTACTTCTTAAGCGCTTTACATTTTAGAACGTGGAAGACCTGAATGCTTCATACTTTGTATACAGATGCCACATGTAACGAAGTTTCCGTCAGTCACATGTCTAATGTCCTTAAAATTATTTTCATGGTTCAGTGACTACTTGAAAAAAAAGTTAAGATTTTTTGTAATGTTAAATTCTCTTATTATAAGTATTAGAATAACTATATATTTGGTATGTGCGTACCTTGCAAGGTCCTCATGCCTGTCAGACAGTTATCACTTGACCTCGACCTCATTATATGGACCAGTGAACAAGGTTAAGTTTTGATGGTAAGTCGATATCTCAGATACTATAAGCAATAGGTCTAGTATATTTGGTGTATGGAAAGACTGTAAGGTGTACATGTCCAACTTACAGGTGTCATCTGACCTTGAACTCATTTTCATTGTTCACTGGTCAAAGTTTTTAAGTTTTTGTCTTTTTTTCTTATACCATATTATGATCTATATGTCAGTCGCGCAGATTTTATTTGACCTTGACCTAATTTTCACGGTTCATTGCTCAGTATTAAGTTTTTGTGTTTTGGTCTGTTCTTCTTAAACTATAAGCTATAGGTCATCTATATTTATTGTATGGAAAAATTGTGAGCTGTACATGTTTGCCTGTTCATCTAACCTTGACCTCATTTTCATGACGGTTCATTGGTCAATGTTTAGGTTCTTGGTTAATGTTAAGTTTATGTGACAGTTGTAAGAAAGCTTTATATTTAGGACTATCAACATAATATCAATGGTTAGTAAAGAAGGCGAGACATTTAAGCGTGTGCACTCTTGTTATATTCTTATAGTACTGTGTTGATTCGTCAATATTCGTTGAATACCAATTTTCGTGGATTTCATGGGAACAAGGGAACCGCGAATTTAAATTTTTAACGACATACTAAGTCGTACACATACATTTGCCAAAACCACGAAATTAGATATCCACGAAAATGCAAGTTTTCCTCTATCAAAAGAAAATCAGTACCGTGACCACGAAAATAAATTAATACACATAACATATCTGTTATAATTGTAGCTTATGATAATGCAAATTGAGACTTTTTTCATATGTGCCATTTCTTAAAATTGGCTGTTTCTGAATATAAGAAGTTTAAGAGAAAATTTAAAAAAATAGTTTAACTGTTACTTACTAATGACAATGTTTTGGTCGTGTCATCACTGACTCAGAGTATGGGTGTATACTGATATCTGCTGTAGTATATGACATAGCAGTGTAACCTTAAAAGTAAAATGAATCATCGAATGTAGCAGACATTAGATATAAATATGTATAAAGTAACTGCTTAGAAATATGCCATATAAAAAAGAAACAACAAATAAAAAGTAAAAAGTAAAATAACAAAAATACCGAAATCTGCATCCTTATTTTCCGTGACTGCAACATAGGAAAAATTTGTTGTTGCATTACTATGGACTCAATCAACTATGTATTGTTAAATATTTTAACGATTACGCACAGTATTATCATTATTAAGACATACTGTAAAGTTAAAATAGAGAATTGAAAAGGGGAATGTGTCAAAGAGATAAACAACCCTATCAAACAGCAGAAAACAGCCAGCAATGGGTCTTCAACACAGCGAAAAAATCCAACAACCGGAAGCGTGTTTCAACTGGCCTCTATACAAATAGGTTTACTAGGTTAGTAATAATGGATGTTATACTAAACTCCAAAACATACAAATGAACTAAAATTTAAAATCATACAAGACTAACAATTGCCCGAGGCTCCTGACATAGGACGGGCGCAAACATGCGGCATGATAACATTATTATATGGAGGAGAAAATTGTAAGACAGTTGTCTTCTGGACTAGATAACTGGTATGAATGTAATACAAATTGAAATATTTGCTGTACCTCCTTCGAATGTTCCATACTCAATCTGTGAAACCGGCCAGCAATCTGGTGTAGTTACAGAGCGAACAACTGTCACATTGGTACTGGGTATTACATATTTCCAGATCTGAACTTCTAAATTGTTATCCGGCGGTCCAATTGATCGTTGCGCAATCAGTTGTGCATCATCTGTTAATAATTGGACAATATTATATACAAATATCTAAATAAAGTTTGCATTGCTACTATTCAGTTATTTTCATGAAATTTTATTAGTTTATTAGTTGTTATTTGGTATACGTAAAGAAGCGATGCTATATTTGCTGTAAACCAGTTATCAATAACAAAGGAATTATTTCGATTCAACATGACACACTGCTTTAGTATCTTAAACCATAAACTTGAGTCATGTCTTACAGTTATGTCAAGGTAGACCTTATCATGTACTTCAGTGGTCGTTCTTGATATTCCACTACAACAACAAAAGCTATGTTGACTGAAACTTTTACTACTACAATTGCAACTTATTCTACTAATACTAACTGTGGCTAATTGTACTACTACAACTTATTCTACTAATACTAACTGTGGCTACTTGTACTACTACTACTTATACTACTAATACTAACTGTGGCTACTTGTGCTACTACAACTTATTCTACTAATACTTACTGTGGCTACTTGTACTACTACAACTTATTCTACTAATACTAACTGTGGCTACTTGTGCTACTACAACTTATTCTACTAATACTAACTGTGGCTACTTGTACTACTACAACTTATTCTACTAATACTAACTGTGGCTACTTGTACTACTACTACTTATACTACTAATACTAACTGTGGCTACTTGTACTACTACAACTTATTCTACTAATACTAACTGTGGCTACTTGTGCTACTACAACTTATTCTACTAATACTAACTGTGGCTACTTGTACTACTACTACTTATACTACTAATACTAACTGTGGCTACTTGTACTACTACAACTTATTCTACTAATACTAACTGTGGCTACTTGTGCTACTACAACTTATTCTACTAATACTAACTGTGGCTACTTGTACTACTACAACTTATTCTACTAATACTAACTGTGGCTACTTGTACTACTACTACTTATACTACTAATACTAACTGTGGCTACTTTTACAACTACTACTTATTATACTAATACTAACTGTGGCTACTTCTGCTACTACAACTTATTCTACTAATACTAACTGTGGCTACTTGTACAACTACTACTTATTATACTAATACTAACTGTGGCTACTTGTGCTACTACAACTTATTCTACTAATACTAACTGTGGCTACTTGTACAACTACTACTTATTATACTAATACTAACTGTGGCTACTTGTGCTACTACAACTTATTCTACTAATACTAACTGTGGCTACTTGTACAACTACTACTTATTATACTAATACTAACTGTGGCTACTTGTGCTACTACAACTTATTCTACTAATACTTACTGTGGCTACTTGTACAACTACTACTTATTATACTAATACTAACTGTGGCTACTTGTGCTACTACAACTTATTCTACTAATACTTACTGTGGCTACTTGTACAACTACTACTTATTATACTTATACTAACTGTGGCTACTTGTACAACTACTACTTATTATACTTATACTAACTGTGGCTACTTGTGCTACTACAACTTATACTACTAATACTAACTGTGGCTACTTGTACAACTACTACTTATTCTACTAATACTTACTGTTGCTACTTGTACAACTACTACTTATTCTACTAATACTTAATGTGGCTACTTGTACAACTACTACTTATTCTACTAATACTTAATGTGGCTACTTGTACAACTACTACTTATTCTACTAATACTTACTGTGGATACTTGTACTACTCGGTGATATATTACTTCTATACATTCTTCGAAATTTCTAGTACTGCTCTCAGTAGTTTTTCATCTTTGAGTTTTTTCCTAATGAAGGATTTCAGTACTTATCTGTAATTTACATGTAGTTTATACTTACTTGGTATACATTGATCTTGTATTGGTACCGTCAGTTTCTCTACAGAACATCGTCCTAGATCTATTTTATAAGTTTTACCCTGAAAATATGTCATTACTCGTATTACATACATGTATTGGTATATAAATTCGATGATTGATAATGAAGATAACGACCAGTACTGTACATAAAATAAGTTTAAAGGAGATGTGCATTCTATCGCAAACTCTTTTTGTTATTCTTAAATAAAACATATAAACGACAGTGTGTTGACTAGTTCCACTAAGTAGACCGTCGCTCCCTCGGGGCTGCAATGTACTCTCATTTCACCATTTTTATTTTATATGAGACAAATTAATGAATTTTGCAAATTCCCAATTTTGTTTACCAAATTATCCTTTTTTTTTGTATGTTTGTGTGAAAAGTGAGCACGTGCAAGTACCATAACAACATATTTTAAAGGGGGCTCTTTAACATTTCTTTTAATTGTTTAGATGGTACATAGTGACATGTGCTCTTTGTTTGCGGTTCCAAAAACTAGGTAAAATATACTCTTTGTTCGTGTCGTCGTGGGTATAAAAAACTAATTGTTCTTAATTTTTCGATATTCAACTTTAAAAAGACTTAATTCGAAATTTACATGAAAAATGTTTGACATATAACAAATATTCAAAGGAGTAGGTCCGGTAAGGGCCGATTTTGGCCTCAAATTTGTCAGATTCATATAACGAAAGACTTTCGACACTTTTTTTAAAAACACTTAAGTGTCTATTTCAATTGATTCGGTTAGTTTTTGTACAAGATTTTAACTGATTTAGTCATTAAAAACGCTCTGATTCAAGCTTAAATATGAAACATCTATCAAATATGCAAAAAAACCGTCACTTTTCAGATGCTTTTTTTCAAAAATGAAATTGGACGCATCCGTGTTCATCGCCAACCTTTATATATGTTATGTATTACCATCAAATACATCTAACATTTCAATATTATGAATGAACACGACACCTTCAATTAAGACGGAAACCATCTAAAATTTAACCGAAATGCTAAAATAGTGAAGATTTCAGTAATTTAGCATGACTTCATGATGCTAGTACCCGATATATATGTGCATTGTATTGTAAAAAAATAGCCCATATTTATGAAGCAGTACCATTATACTTCCCAATAAACAGCCAAAAGATTACATGCTCACAATTTTGTAAAACTGCTATATTTTGGGGCCAAATAGGAGTCTTACTGAACCTACTCCTTTAAGAAAGAAAAAAACTTAGGCCTTTTCTTTATTGAGCTTCAGAATAGCTAAACTTAATGAACTTTAAATTTGTACTATCTTATACGATGTTTTATCCACAAACGTTGTAAAGGTCATGTCCTTACATGGTGATAATCCACAATCTCAGTGTGTGTGAAGGTCATATTCTCACTCAAGGTTACAATCGTATCAGTTCGCGTCATTTTTCTGTGATAATCAAAGTACAAATGGACTCTTCTCTGAAAAAAAATAATATTGTAGGGCCTAGATATTATCCAGACTAGGGCATCCAAATGGGACAAATTATGCGTATAAAAAATCTAAAGCGTGTTCAAGTTCTAGCAGGATCTTAGAGTTCATACATGATAGTACAGTCCGTTCATGCATTCATACTGCAGCATGACTCAAGGAAATACTTATGTATACTTTTGATAGCACGACTTTGCTTTTATATCATTTGGTTCATGTTACCTAATCAGTCGTGTTCTATATGGCGTGTTATGGACTGTTGTACCTTTGTTTTTCATCTTATGGCTATATTGGTATTGTCTTTTTGAGCTTATAGTTTTGTAAAGCTAGTTATTTAGCCTATGGTATCCTTTTACCTTTTATTAACATCTCGAAAACTTCTAGAACATTAGGCTAGTCTATTTGTATATAATATTGTCCAATCATTAACAGAAGATGCACAACTGATTGCGCAACGATCAATTAGGCCGCCGGATAACAATTTAGAAGTTCAGATCTGGAAATACGTGATACCCAGTACGATGTGGTAAGAGTGTCAATGACACAACTCTCCATCCAAGTCCCAATTTGTAAAAGTAAACCATTAAAGGTCAAATTATGGTATTCAACACGGAGCCTTAGCTCACATCGAACATCAAGCTATAAAGGTTCCCAAACAGGAAATAATAGTCTTGTCCTATTGTTGTTTATTTCTGTGTCATTTTGTCTATTGTGGAGAGTGGTCTCATTAGCAATTATGCCACATCTTCTTATTATTACATTTAGTTTACCGTCATGATTGCGAATCAAATGTTTTTAGCATGACGTTAAATCTCTTTTCGGGTATATTTCTATTCATAGATTAAACGAGAATAGGGATATTCAATTGTTTACCAATGCATAACATACAATTCCGGAGCGTTCGCATTTCAATGCTAAGAGCAAAGCCATGACGTCATTTTCTACATTATATCTATGTCTCTGAACAAATCAACTGGCTATAGATATAGGAAGATGTGGTGTGAGTTCCAATGAGACAACTCTCCATCCAAATAACAATTTATAAAAGTAAACCATTATTAGTCAATTTACGGCCTTCAACGCGGAGCCTAGGCTCTCACCGAACAACAAGCTATATATATAAAGGGCCCCAAAATTACAAGTGTAAAACCATTCAAACGGGAAAACCTTTTACATCCTTTGATCTCTGTAGGAGAATTGTCTCATTGGCAGTCGGCATATTCTTATTTGTGTATTCTAAAATATCTGTTCGTAAATCATATTTATAGGAACTAACGTATGTGTCTGTATGCCTTTTTATAGAGAGTGGATTTTGTAATAAATTAACAAATAACCTAGTTTTTGTAAGTTTTAAAGTTGAAGATAAAAAATGTAATAATTACGTCAAAGAACTCTTTGTGGTTTGTCTGTAAATTAATCAAGCCACCGGTAACATCCATTTCTGTTTGAAAAACAGGAGGTACACAACATGTCCCTGATACTGAGGATGTTAAGCACTCGACAAAAATTACAACTAGTATGGGAAACATCATTACAATAAAGTTTCTGTAGTAATACAAAATAGGTCACATTATCAACCAAACAAGGCCTGAGATTTTAGTGCCACAGAAGTATATGTTCTTCAGTACAAGGACAATCATGACAAGTTAATAAACTACGTCATACATTTATATGTGCATGGTAACATTTCTTAACCTTTGACGCCTAATTCAAAATATGCCTAGTGACCGAATTAAGACTATCAATGAAAAGTGCTCACAAAATATAGTATTGTTATTATTCAAAATGTCAACGCATTCTTGGTAACTAAAAAACTTTCTTTTGTCATCATGCATATCAAATGGATGTTATACGCGTTAAGATTTGTTTTCTTCATATTTACCTTAATTTGGGGATAAGGAACTTTACACAAGATAAATAATTATTTACTTTGCTTTGAAAATATAAAACAGTACCTTTTCCTTTCGTGTATTATAATCAAGCACAAGGTTATTTCACCGGCAAAGTACAACCAGAGGCGGATTTAGGGGGGGGGGGGGGGGCTAGGGGGCCCGCCCCCCCCCTTTTAGGGAAAAAAAATAGTTGCTTATATAGGGAATCACTGAAGCGTGACTAGAGCAGGCCCCCTCTTAGGTCAGTCAGTGGGCCCCAACTTATGAAATTTTTTAGATCCGCCACTGACAACCGACTTACTAGTAACCGAACTTATCTAGAACCCGTGGTACAATAAAAGAGGGGGGACAAGGGGTATAACTGTTGTGCTGTTATAGGGCAAATTCATTCTTTGTTATCTGTTATTCCAAAAATATGTTTGGGGGGTCTCATTGGGGGTTCTGAACTCGGATCCCGCTTACTGTCTTTTCAGATTCCCGTATCCCGCTTATACTATATTATGTGTAAGCAATACTCATTTTTTTTGTAATTTCCCGTGTCCCGCAAGACATCATTTCCCGTTATCACTGCACAATAATTTGACTTTACGTGTCTCGCTTACAAAAAATCGGCAATCCCGCGTCACGCTTAGACCCAAATGAGACCCACTATAGCTATGTGAGAGACAACCTCATCATGAAAAAATTAAATAATTTTATGTAAAATTTTATACTATTATATTGTAGCGTTTACTATTGTTATTTATTATAATGTTTTTGAACACCCTTTTTAAAATTTTAGACAAACTGAGGATTCTATTTTTTATGGAATTCTAATATTTTTTTTTATTTCTAGCATTTTTATCATTAAGTTCAAGACTCAAGGTTATATACTCAGCAAAATATAGTCTCTTTAGAAACCAATCATAACATAATTTCACACATGTGTCTCAAAACAGACACGATTTTCTAAAACAACCAGTGTGAGAACTAGTATTCATGGAAATTAAGAAGAATCCTCAGTGCTGTTTTTTATTTTGTATTATTGTTATGTTTTTTTGCGAATGATACAAGTGTGGACGCAGATCAGTGTGGATAGTATGTTTGTTGCTAATGATATCAAACCCAGGGTGCAGATCCTTCCACTGTTTTTTTTATTGTAAGATAATGTACAACCATGGCCAAAAGCATATCACAAGTTACAATTTGTTTTATAAAATAACACCCCTATATGGCACGCCTGAACCACTTTTATAGATAATCCTAAATGATCTCAGATAAACCAGGATTTTCTCAGATAAAGTACGATTATATCATTTTTTTACATTAAGCTCAGATAAACCGGGATTATCTCGATTTTTTCCAGATAATGCCGGTTTATCTCAGAATTTTCAGATAAACCGGGATTTTCTCCAGATAATGGATTTTCTATATTTTCTCAGATAAACTAGATTTTTTTCGAATTTGAATTAAGCTGAGATAATCTTAGTTTATCTGAGATAAACCGGGATTATCTGAGAAAATCCGGGATTATCTGAAAATTCTGAGAAATTTGATTAACTGAAAAAAGGAGCCAATAGAAAGTCACGACACATTGGAAGAAAATTGTTTTTTTGTCAATTAGATAATCTAATCATGATGATGGCAACTGCCCAATACCTGAAATATTTATTACCTTACAACTTCATTATATTGTTTATTGGTTTGTTATTTAACGACACGTGCTACGGGGCGCCGAATGGGACTCTTGTGGTTTTGTACAAAATTCAATTCTGTCATACCAAAATCATTTTTGTCTTACAAAACTATGTGCTACAGACTTGTTTTGTGAGAACTTCAATTTTGTGATGACAAAATTCATTTGTGTAGACAAAATTCATTTTTGTCATGACAAATTTCATTTTTGTAGACAAAATTCATATTTGTCATGACAAAAGTCAATTTTGTCTTAAAGGTATGCAAATATAAACATATTTGCATACAAAATTTACTTTTGTTACCTGATATGGAAATTAAATCACAAAAGTCAATTGTGTACGGTAAAATTCAATTTTGTGAGACAAAATTGACTTTTGTGAAACAAAATTAACTTTTGTGAGACAAAATTGACTTTTGTGAGACAAAATTGACTTTTGTGAGACAAAATTCAATTTTGTCATTTTTGTTGAGACAAAATTCAATTTTGTCATTTTTGTTGAGACAAAATTCAATTTTGTCATTTTTGTTGAGACAAAAGTCATTTTTGTTAATTTTGTTGAGACTAAAGTCAATTTTGTAAATTTTGTTGAGACAAAAGTCAATTTTGTTAATTTTGTTGAGACAAAAGTCAATTTTGTCAATTTTGTTGAGACAAAAGTCAATTTTGTGACGACAAAATTCATTTTTGTGATGACAAAATTTACTTTCGTGAGACAAAATTGACTTTCGTGAGACAAAACAATCATTTTATGGGACATAAAAACATTTTTGTCAGGAAATTATTCTTATCAAGAGTAATATGAAACTGTTAATTTGCATGGGGTTGTCTGTAAGTTTTTGATTACAGGCACAGATCAGTGGGGTTATCTCACGATCAGGGTCAAGATTAATTACTAGTATGATTGTTTAACGATATTTAATTGACCAATGAGGATTAGGCGCATGTTATCTCTTCATATGTGTTAAGATTAGCCAGCATTCTCGCAATTGCACTGAATGCTAGAGGACGCCATTTTAGTTTTCTCAAGAAAAGTGAAGATTTTTAATTTCCCACCCACCTACTCCCTTGATTCTTTAACAGATTTACATTCATAGGTATTATTTTTTAAATTAAAAATTTTGAATTTCATATGCTGATGATTTCAATCTTTTATTGTACTATATTTATTTGTTTATATATTTTGTAATTTAGTTATTGAGGGTGGCGGTATTTATTCCCCACCTTTGCAAATTATTGTCATTTATTCAGTTTTGGTTTATTACATAATTGTTCATAACATTCAGTTGTATTATGTTTTTATGGTTTCTGAATAAATGACCTTTATCGCAAACCTTGTGTTAGATTTGTGCAAATAAACTCGAATCCTTGGAGTATTTCCTTCTCATGTCATCAGTTTAAAAGAAAAATTTGGCTGACAAAAATCAATTTTGTTGAGACAAAATTCAATTTTGTTAATTTTGTTGAGACAAAATTTAATTTTGTTAATTTTGTTGAGACAAAATTTAATTTTGTTAATTTTGTTGAGACAAAATTCAATTTTGTCAATTTTGTTGAGACAAAATTCAATTTTGTTAATTTTGTTGAGACAAAATTCAATTTTGTTGAGACAAAATTCAATTTTGTCAATTTTGTTGAGACAAAAGACAATTTTGTCTATTTTGTCTCACAAAAGTCAATTTTGTGTAACAAAAGTCAATTTTGTGTAACAAAAGTCAATTTTGTGTAACAAAAGTCAATTTTGTGTAACAAAAGTCAATTTTGTGTAACAAAAGTCGATTTTGTATGCAAATTAGTTTACAGAAACCAAACTAAACTAATTTAAATACAAAATTGACTTTTGTCGCTCAATTTTCAAATTAGGTAACAAAAATGAATTTTGTCATGACAAAAGTGACTTTTGTCCGCTGATAGATAATTTTGTATGACAAAATTTCAAATTTGTAGTATGATACAAATTTTGTTAAACTGAACTCATTACTATCGCCTATTTATATATATTTTTTTAAATAGTATAAAAACATACAGGAACAAATTTACTGTCAAATTTTAGAAAGACACCTTACTATCACTAAACAAACAACCCAATAATTAACAAAAATAAAAAGTTGGCTAAATGAGAATACCTTATTTTAATTTTTTATACAAATGAGACCCCAACTTTGGTAGTCCAGATTGAACACATTGGGCAATCGTATATATGCAATAAGGAACAGATGTATCCACAAAATTATAATAACATTTTATGAACTTTCCTGCTTTAATAAATCATTTTTAAACACTTTTAATGTAATACCAGTGGCGGATCCAGAGGGGGGGTTCCGGGGGTCCGCACCCCCCCTTTATTTTGGCCGATCAATGCATTTGAATCGGGACATATGTTTGCACCCCCCTGCACCCCCCCCCCCTTTGCCCTGGGCTAGCACCCCCCTTTCGAAAATACCTGCATCCGCCACTGAATACTATTTATAAATCAGTGTTTAAAAGTCACCAATATATGCTAATTAAGATTAAAACTTCATATAACATTGTTATACTTAATCTTGTAAAAAAAATCATTAATAAATACTGTTTAAACTAAGATTAAAATTGCATGTGTCATTTGGTCATTTCATGTGTTATTCAATCATTCGTGTTACGTATCTCTAGTACTTATCTATGGATAAGAGCTAACACTACCAAAAACAAGTTCACTAGAATCATGGAAGTATTATATTGACTTCCATGCTAGAATTAATCGAAAAATTCTAGAAAAAAACTACCTCTAGGCTTATACTTTCATCAACAACTTATGTAGCAGATGTAACAATCATCATCCTATAAACGGAATACTTCCAATAGAAGCCCAACTTCATATTAGACTATTGAACAACACCTTTTGCGCAAGAAATAGAGTGGCGCTATGTTAAAAAACCTGAAACTATAAGGCTAAAAATTTGAAGAAAAAAAACGGAAAAAAGTGGGATTGGCCTATTTGATGGCTTCTAAGAAAAAATAATGAGGGGAGTCACCGGGTATAACTATATAGGTCTTGTAGAGGAGAAACAGGTGCATCTTTTGCGCAAGGTATCGAGTGGCACTATGTTTAAAAAAAAAATTGAAAAAGGGGGATTGTTTTCATAGCCTCTATAGAAAAATAATTAGGGGTGTCACGGGGTATAGCGTGGTGATAGATACAGTATACAGAGTGATTGTAGATATACAGAGCTGTGATTAAATTCTTAATTCGACGTCCAATTGTTTGATACTGGAATTTAAGTTAATAGATTTAAATTCAGTTATCGCCGGGGCCACTCACGGATTGTGTTTCATGTTTTAGATTTACCCAACATGAGTGACGTTATATTCTGTGACGTCATTTATTCCTTTTTAGAATTTCATCGCAGCAAGCAAGATGTTTAAATTTTGTAAGCGGTAAACTTGAAAATTAAAATGGTAATGTAAACCGTGTAAGAATTTGTATGGTTATAACCTGACTTATGCTTCTAATGTGATTTAAAAAAAAAAAGTAATCTTAGAAAGAATTTGTTTATCGATCGTCAATTTTTAACCATATGGCATCGCCACGTGTATAGTCGCCGTCACGTAAAATTGGCACCATGATTTTTGTCAAAATTTTCTTAAATATCGACCGCGTTTACTCGAGATCATGTTTTTCAATTAGCGGAATAAAAATCCAATCCAAATATATACTACTGTCCTACCTTTTATTGTGTTTGCACTGTATAATCCTGACCTTCACAAAATCCAGGATTATTTTGTATGGTGGAATCCGACATTGTTATTACCGGAAGTGTTGCCGTGGAGTCCACGTGCTCTCAATGTTCTTGTGTCTCTCGGAGCTGTGCGTCATCTTTATGAAAAAAGCGCGGGAAATCGTATCATCAATGACAATGATATTACCAGAGAGTAACGAATGTTATGTAGTAAGGGATCCTCATAGAAACCAAGATGGCGGTTTTACAATGAAAACAATCTTGAAAAATGTGAAGGTCAGGATTATACAGTGCAAACACAATAAAAGGTAGGGCAGTAGTATATATTTGGATTAGATTTTTATTCCGCAAATTGAAAAACATGATCTCGAGTAAACGCGATTGATATTTAAGAAAATTTTGACAAAAATCATGGTGCCAATTTTACGTGACGGCGACTATAGTCCAAATAATTATGACGTCTTGAAAGGCTATTATATTTTTTTTCTTTGACGCCTTACTTCGACGATGTAAGGCGTCAAAGAAAAAAAATATAATAGCCTTTCAAGACGTCATAATTATTTGGACTACGCCACGTGGAGAGCACATGGAAAGACCGAATGACAAATTCATTGGTCTCATGAATGGATTATTCGTTTTCATTTTTTATAATTATTTAATTTTTACAAGTGTGAGTAATTAGATGCAACATTGTCCTAAGATTTGCAGATTTAATTTATAATAATGTTTACCAGGCGTCATTGACTGACATTGTATATTTCGACATAAAATTAGATGCACGAGTGTTTTTAATTTAATTTTTTTTTATATATATTACTTTGATCTCATATCTTATACTATTGAAATTGAGTATTGACAGATCGTAAAGTGCCTATGGGTAAGCCTAACAAATGGTATTTTGCGTTGTAACAGATCATGCAGGTTAGTAACGTGTCTTTAATGATTATGTGTTGTGGGGCAGGTTTTATCTAATGAACTCCCGAAACTTCCGAATTAGAAGTAAATTTGCCTTAAGAGGGTATACATCGGTAATTGTGTATCTAGATCTTTCATAGCACATATACAGAAAATATTCCATGAAAGGATATGAACGTAAAAGGGACGTACTCTTTGGGGCGAAGGACCCAGGTTCATAACCGGAAGTTCAACTTTCGATACAAATAAACAAAAATCTTGGAAATCTTGAACAGAGACCATACCCGGAGTTAAGAAGCAGTAGCCAAAAGAAATCATTGCTAAATGTTAGCTTGCTGGTGGATTTAAGCAAATATTAACATCTGTATATATCCGGCTGTACATTTTGCGTGTACCTACACATTTGTTTACTAAAAATTGTCAAGAGTCATTCATCACAGTGACATGTACAAATGTATACATTTTATAGTTACTACTACTCTCTAGACTAGACTAGGTCGATATGGTATGAATAGTTCAGTTAGATCAAGAATTTAGCCATATGTCAACAGGCCACAGCTTGAATTATTGTTGACGTTGTATAAATAACGAATCCGTAATAACTCAATTATATACTAATATTACACTATGTTACTATCAACTGAATATGGATTTTAGTTTATATAAATCTGTATATATACTAATTTTGAATTAATTTTAAATTATTGTAACTATTAGCTATTGACACAACCACATGTATGAGTATACATAATTTTTTTAAATTGTTATTGTTTCTTTGTACAGTTATTGGGGTTTGTCTGTCAATGCTATGTAGCATGAGGAAACTAATATTTACTTTTTGTTGAGTTGTAGCACAAGTTGGGTAGATCAAGTAGAGACCTTGCTCGGCCACGAACACGGCCAAGGATTGTAACTGGACCAGAGACTGGACAACAAGGCCACACCAGTTTTTTAAAAATGGGTTACCAGACTGGACTGGATTCACGACTCATCACGCCACTAACTCAACTGCTTTGGTCACATACATTTATACATTGGATCGTCATCGACGTTATTTATGCTACCCCTAGAGCTTCGCATTGGTATGATTCAGTTGAAAATTTTTTCAGGTAATCGTCAGATTTTTTAGTTAAAAGCAGTATATTACTTTTAAGTTAAACCAACTCATGTACAAAATGTACATGTGATTCCAACATATAACATTAACAAACTTATTTATATAGATTAAGACAACTTTTTCTTTTCTTATGGGTAGGATTGAAAAGATTTGTGTAACGTTTATATCTCAGTTTCTAAACTTAAAATTGCTGAATGTGTTACGTTTACAAATTTTTATGGCCATACAATGATGGGATGCCACATCATGTGCTTTAAATAAAAACTTTTGTAAATATGAGGTTACATTCGATATAATTGTTATATAATATATTACATTGAAACTTTTAAATGTTGTTTGGTATTTATCACTTTTTGAATGGAGGACGCTATCGATTTATATAACATTATAAGATTAATATTTATCTTGTTTAATAACCTGATAAATAAAAAAAATAAAAAAATTTTTGTAATGTTAAATTCTCTCTTATAATAAGTAATTGGATAACCATATTTGGTATATGCGTACCTTGCAGGTCCTCATGTCTGTCAGACAGTTTTCACTTGACCTCGACCTCATTTCATGGATCGTC
This sequence comes from Mytilus trossulus, assembly GCF_036588685.1. Taxonomy (NCBI): domain Eukaryota; kingdom Metazoa; phylum Mollusca; class Bivalvia; order Mytilida; family Mytilidae; genus Mytilus; species Mytilus trossulus. The sequence goes on from NC_086379.1 coordinate 25,233,484, forward strand.
CTGAATATGCATGAAATATTTGCCACTGGACATTAAGAAACTAACAATCAATCAATCATCATTTCATGGATCAGTGAACAAGGTTAAGTTTTGGTGTTCAAGTCCATATCTCAGATACTATAAGCAATAGGTCTAGTATATTCAGTGTATGGAAGGACTGTAAGGTGTACATGTCCAACTGGCAGGTGTCATCTGACCTTGACCTCATTTTCTTGGTTCAGTGGTTATAGTTAAGTTTTTGTTTTTTGGTCTGTTTTTATCATACTATATGCAATAAGTCTACTATAATTGGTGTATGGAATGATTGTAAGGTGTACATGTCTAGCTGACAGGTGTCATCTGACCTTGACCTCATTTTCTTGGTTCAGTGGTTATAGTTAAGTTTTTGTGTTTTGGTCTGTTTTACATATACTATATGCAATAGGTCTACTATAATTGGTGTATGGAATGATTGCAAGGTGTACGTGTCTAGCTGACAGGTGTCATCTGACCTTGACCTTATTTTTAATGGTTCAGTGGTCAAAGTTAAGTTTTTTAGTTTTGGTCTATTTTTCTAATACCTTGTGCATTAGGTCAACTATATTTGGTGTATGGACATATTTAATAATCCTCGTGTCGTTTACGCTGGTTTTATTTGACTTAGACCTCATTTTCACGGTCCATTGCTAAGTTTTAAGTGTTTGTGTGTTTTGGTTTGTTTTTCTTTATTTATAAGCAATAAGTCAACTATATTTGTTGTATTGAAGATTTGTTAGCTGTACATGTCTGCCTGGCATGGTTCATCTGACCTTGACATCATTTTCATGGTTGATTGATCAATATTTCCTTTTCTTGGTTAATGTTGAGTTTATGTGACAGTTGTAATAAAGCTTTATATTTAGGTCTATCAAGATAGTATCAAGGATTAGTAAAGAAGGCAAAACATTTCAGTGTGTTCACTCTTGTTTTTATATATATACATATATATTAAGGGAAAAAGGGGTCCAAAGGTGTTATCTTGTAATCAACTTTTAATCTTGACAAGTTTTGTTTTTTTTTTACTTTTTAAATTGTCAGTCGCAGTTAAATATATACATGTATGTACATGTAATATTAGCAAATCTAGAACAAACTAAGTAATTATTTACAGCTTGTCTTGCAGTCTGCTCCACTGCTAAAAATCTTGAGTATTTAGGTGTCAACAGCTTAATTTATATATATACTAGTATAGAATGTATTGTAATCTTCATCCTGGGGGATTCTAGAAGTTGCCCAATTTATGAGTATCGTACCTGTATGTTTAGGTGCTGTTTGTTATTTTAGGCTGGTGCTTTATGAGGAACTTTTCTTGGCATAAATGATTGGCCCTACTGGTTGCTGGGCAACAGTTGATTCCAAATTACGGTTGTTTTTTATAATGGAAATTATAGTACAGGTTGAATTTCAGTAACTTTAGCATAATGCTTGGAAGTTTTGAATTGTTATGCTTTTAATTATCTATATGTAGATGTTGTTAAGCACTTGTTTGTTTTTTTTGTTTTTTGTGTAACACAGGTCATCCTTTATAACTTTTGGATGTCCTAACAGGTAACTTTAACCAGGTGTACCTTGTTTAATCTATGCCTTGTGGCTTGTGATATCCAAGTTCAATCACCTTGTCCTTTAATGTAATAAAGCGGTCCTTTCATTGATTTTGAAGGATTATAAAATCAATAATTGGGTTGGAGATCCAATACTGACACTTAATACAGGGTTTTCCAGAAGAATTATTATTTTTCTTGATTTATTATGCTTTAAATTGTTATCATATTACTATGTAGCTATACTTCCTGTAGCTATTTGCAATACAGAGTTGTAGGAGATTTTTAATGTTTGATGTTTTAATAGTAGAATCCTCAATAGTAAGTATGTTTTTGTAGCAGACTGATATCCTCCAGATGGGGTTGACTTAGGTCTAGGCATGAAATGTTTTTTGTGGGGGCATATTTGTCGCATGTTAAACGTTAACTCAGAATATACATGTATAATGAAACTGTAAGGATCCAACATAATTTTAATAAACTTGTAGTGGTATTGACACAGGTAGTTCTAGAGTGGGTCTTTGTCAATGAGATGTAGAACATGACCAGATGGAGTGTGAAATTCATCATTCTTAAGTAAGGATGGTCGCAATTTAGACCAATGCAAACTGGACTGGTGCTGCTATAAAATTTACAACTATTTATTGCCTTTATAATAAGCTGTTGGGTTGCTACATAAAATATCATGATTCGATCAGATCAGAACTTTTTCACTGGATGTTTTTCACTGGATGTTTTTCACTTGGCACTCTTAACCTGCTTATGAAATGAATTCTTAAACATCTTTATATTATTGGTTGATATACTATAATATACTATATTTTATGATATACAAATACAATCAACTATTTTATGGTTTGCTGTAGTTTTGGTAAGTATTTTTATCTGTGTAGCCTAGGTAAATATGTTTTGAACAGTTGTTCACAAAACTTATCTAGATTATTTAACATATATTATGTAACAGTTGTACTTTAAATAAAAAAAATCTATTTATCTATCTAGACATCATATATATGGACCAAGTTGTACGTTCAGTAAAATATTTATCCAGCTATATATGTACCAAGTTGTACGTTAAATAATATCTATCTATCTATCTAGATTATTTAATATATATACGTACCAAGTTGTACGTTAAATAACAATATCTATTTATCTATCTAGACAATATCATATATATGGACCAAGTTGTACGTTCAGTAAAATATTTATTTATCCATATATGTACCAAGTTGTACGTTAAATAATATCCATCAATCTATCTAGATTATTTAATATATATATGTACCAAGTTGTACGTTAAATTAAAATATCTATTTATCTATCTAGACATTATCTTATATATGGACCAAGTTGTACGTTCAGTAAAATATCTATCTATCTATATATGTACCAAGTTGTACGTTAAATAATATCTATCTATCTATCTAGATTATTTAATATATATATGTACCAAGTTGTACGTTAAATAAAGATATCTACCTAACTGAGTTATCTTATATCTGGTTCACAGCTTTGCAGCGAACCGCCCTTTTTATGGCGGTTGACAGAGTCTCTGTTTTCCTCCGTCAATGTGGCAGAATTCGCTGCATAGAATCTTAATGTTAACTATGAAATTTTAGGTTTTTGGATAATACAGACTACACTTGTGTATCCCACGGTGTTTTCTAAATTTTAAGCACCAGTGTATCCCACGGTGCATTTCATATATATCTATCTTCACATATATCTATCTATCTACCTGGTTGCCATATTATCTTCGGGTAACCGACCATAGATCTATCTACATATACATGGTCTATGGTCTATCTATCTATCTACAACATATCTTAGTATCTATCTACAACATATCTATCTACATGTATATATATTATATATTATATGAATCTATCATATTATGAATAAAAGCTGTGGCCAGATATCGCCAAACCATATATGTATTTTGTTTTAATGGCACCATCTGAGATAATGGAATTTAAGTTAATAGATTTAAATTCAGTTATCGCCGGGGCCACTCACGGATTGTGTTTCATGTTTTAGATTTACCCAACATGAGTGACGTTATATTCTGTGACGTCATTTATTCCTTTTTAGAATTTCATCGCAGCAAGCAAGATGTTTAAATTTTGTAAGCGGTAAACTTGAAAACCCGCCCTCCCACTCCTTTTTATAGAACAAGATACTGCTCTTTTGTATTTATTTTTCAGGTTTTGTCGGTGATAGTGGTGATACAGATTTGACTGATGATGTTAACTCGTTTGCTGTTGAGAAAAGTGACTTTTATTTTTGAACTTTGAGCATCATAAATATATTCCCGTAAATGGCAGAATTCGCTGCATAGAATCTTAATGTTAACTATGAAATTTTAGGTTTTTGGATAATACAGACTACACTTGTGTATCCCACGGTGTTTTCTAAATTTTAAGCACCAGTGTATCCCACGGTGCATTTCATATATATCTATCTTCACATATATCTATCTATCTACCTGGTTGCCATATTATCTTCGGGTAACCGACCATAGATCTATCTACATATACATGGTCTATGGTCTATCTATCTATCTACAACATATCTTAGTATCTATCTACAACATATCTATCTACATGTATATATATTATATATTATATGAATCTATCATATTATGAATAAAAGCTGTGGCCAGATATCGCCAAACCATATATGTATTTTGTTTTAATGGCACCATCTGAGATAATCAAATCCACGCCCAATGACAATGTTCCGTCATGTATTGCCAAAACGACGTCCGATTACCTTTATAGTATCTATAGTAGTCTTCTCTTACCGATGTCCAATATCAATGAATAATAGAATAACAAATTGCTGCACTTACACTTATACATGTAAATGCATATTGATAAATGGCATGCGAGTATACTTAAATCAGAACACAACGACAAAGAAAACTAAACGAAATATATATATAGGGCAACACTCAGTCTTCAACAGTAGACGAAATAAAGAAGTATAAATGCCAACTGTTAGAGTATTATAATTTGGACTAGCTCTGTAAGAAGTTTGTCAACAATTTATTGTTTTACACCTGGAGTGAAAAATATACAAAATAAATTGGCATTATGTTTTTATGTTGTGCTGTTACACCACTGTCTCAGATTATAGGAAGATTAAGGGCATACGATACAGTTTTGATCCTGTATTTACAAGTTCATGAAAATTTGCATATAGGCTATTTTTTACTTGATTAAATCAAATATGTAATAAAAAATATACCTTCATGTGCTACTTTTTGAGTAAAATGAGGTCGAAATTTTGTATATTTGCTCGAAATTCAGATTTTTGGCCGTAATTACTTTTTCGAAAGAAAGACATAACTTATTTGTTATAAAAGATAAACACAAATTGTTTTTTGTTAAATAATCGGTAATTTCTGTATTTTATAAATATCCTAAAATAATATGCATTTTTTTATTCAGAAATAACTCATATTTATCAAATGTTCATGAATTGAGGAAAAAACGTCATTTTTTACTGCATGTTTATCAAAATTAAAAAAAATCCTTTATTTACAGTTTTATAAAATTTAGGTCACATAATCTCCCTGCAAAATAAAACAAAATGCCGTTTTGAAAAATAGGGGTCCATGAACTCGTTTTCAAATTAAATCAGTTTGAATGATAAAAATCAGTCGAAAAATGCATCTTTTCCCGATATGTCACAGTTTGACGTCGCGAAAATAACAAATTACGTTAGCAACGTCATTACCTTCCCTGTAACTGTATCGTATGCCCTTAAGCGCTCACAAACATGTTAAACCCAGTCAAATATTTTATGTGCCTGTAGTATAGTGGTTGTCGTTAATTTATGTCTTGAATATTTGTTGTTCAGATTGTTTTGTTTTGAAGTTATTTTTTAGTTGTATAATAATTATTTTATATGTTACATGTCGTGACCTTTAATTGCTCAATGATTCCTTGTTGAAGGACGTTAAGTTCCCTATGGATATAAGAAAATGTGGTTTGAGTGCCAATGAGACAATTCTTCATCCAAGTCTCAGTTTATAAAAGAAACCCACTAATAGGTCAAAATACGGTCTTTAATACGGATCCGTGGCTCACACCGAACAACAAGCTGTAAAAGGTAAAGGACTATATAATTGCTTACATACACCTTATTTGAATTCTGGTGTATAGTTGTCTGATTAGCAATCTCTACACGTTTCATTGTTTTAATAAGCTTTTAAATTACATACAAATGGATATTGCAACCTGTATCATCGGTTAAACATTAAAAGAGAAAAAAACAATATATTTTATTTGTTACATACACTATGTTTAGGTTGTAAAAATATTGATCGAGAACTGTCTTTACTTCTTTTTTATCTTTATTCTTCTCCGACAATCCAAGTTTCAGTTCTGTTATAAACTTTTTTGTCCCAATTTCCACAGTTTTGTTCATTTTTTAAAGTATATTTAATGCACAATACGGCATTATGGCAAAAAATGTCTCGGCGTTTGGATATTTCCATAGGTCCATTAAAACGGACAACTATTAGAGAAGCTAAAAAATTGGACGTCGATTAGAGGAGCCAAGGAGCCAAAAATTGGACCTCAATTAGAGGGTGATTGAATTGGCCGCCGATTTGAAATATTATTTTATTGTGACGTCAGCTTTGGACCTCGATTTGCGGAACAACCGTCGGAAAAAGACTGATGGTAGATAAACATAGTGGTGATATGTGTACAGAGTGATGAAAGATATACAAAGTGGTGGTAGATACACAGAGTGGTGGTAGATACACAGAGGCATAGGACATGAACTTAATTGTCACAAATTTGATAGGACAAAAATCAAAGGACAAAAAGTCACAATTAATTTGTTGAGAATTATTTGAATATATAAGAGAAAGATCTTAAAATATTTCTTTTCGTTACATATTTTCATTTCTAGGCTTTGAATATTTGTTCATAATAGATATACGTAGATGTGGTGCGAGTGCCAATGAGACAACTTTCCTTAAGCCTTGATAAATTAAAATTCATTAAATTTTGATCATGCAAATGATATATTCCTTGGTACATATCAATTATTTTATCATTATTTTATTTAATCAATACATTTAAATAACAAAGTTCTCATCATCCGTATCATGTTCTTTATTGTCTGTTACATTTATATCATCATTGATGTCTTCAATATCCTCATTAACATGCACGTCTGTTTGTCCATGTCCATTGCCAATTGAATTTGTACTTTCCACAGAATCAGATTCTAGAACTTCAAGAACCATACACTTCTTCCCATGACTCCAAAAATTTGTAATGCTCTGAATAACATCCAATCTCTTGATATTCGCCACCAGTAACTTCGGATGCAAGACTAGCCATTTGCTGTAACAGAATTTTTGTCTCCCTGTATTTTGTGCTTTGAGAATTTTTCCTCACTCTTTTTTGGTGTACATATGATAGAACACACCGATGACTGGGTTTCTGATATACCAGTAAAATCAAATACTCTATGTGATGTCCTAATATTATAAATTATTTATTTATGAACATCTTCAATATTTTATTTTTGATTTTTAATGCTTGATATTGTGATAAAATGCTTTTAAATTAATATTAAGCTTTTTATTCTCTACTAATCACATCAATGAACAGCTTTAATCAGTGCCGGTCAAATAGCCACTGCCTAATCAAAAATCAAAAACCTAAGGTTGTAGACGCAAATTCCTGGAAAGAAGAGTCACTTCAGTTCCTATATTCCGAAGTTCCTTAATTATACAAAAGTGCCGCTGTAATGGGGTCCGTTTTTGATATGTCAAATATAAAATTAGGTGGGAAACTTTTAAATGCAATATTCATGAATTAAATGAAGGTACTTTCGAGGAAACAATAAAATTCAGTTGAAAATATAAATATATGAAAAGGTGGGTATTTTGAATTTACACAAAAATGTAACTAGTGTCGGATTCTGGGAGGAGTACATGTGCTTAAATAAAAAATAATTTTCTGCATAAAAAGGTCCAAATTTTTTTCGCCTCGCTCCACTCGGCGAAACATCCAAATCATTACAACCCTGGCTACGCCACTGTCAATGATGATTGTGGCCAAGTTTAGTTTAATTTAGCCCAGTAGTTTCAGAGGAGAAGATTTTTGTAAAAGCTTTAAGCTTCTGTAAAAGTTTGGTACAAATCCAGGATAGTTTAAGAAAGTTATTAAAATTTCAAAAACTTTAACCACAGAGTGAATATTTGTGGGGACGACGACGGAATGTAGGATTGCTTTGTTTCACATTTCGAAAAATGTTGAAGGCTAGCAAAATTAAGACCACTTGTAAGTAATATACAAAAAAACAGGAAATAAATTTTTACAAAATTTCCATCTGAATATTAGCTTGATTGTAAACAAACTTCTGTTCATGTTTAGTACAGAGTTATTAAAATTTCAAAAACTGAGTGAATATTTGTAGAAGACTACAAAAGAAATGTAGGATGGCTTAGATAGTCTTGCTTTTGCCACTAAAGTTGCAGGCGCTATAAAAACATGAAAATAAGTTCATGGTCAGATGTACCTCATCAGACAAACATGTTTACCTTTATATAATCATTCTGTATACCAAATATAGTTGACCCTTTTTTTAATATCTCTTATAACTTTTACTTATAGTATCCAAGAAATAATCCTTATCACAAAATTTAAATATGAACAAATATCCATGAAAATAAGGTCAAGGTCAGAAGAACCTTGTTAGACAGACATGTGCACCATATAATCATTCCATCCATTAAAACATAAATAAACATGAAGAATTACCTTGTTTCAGAGAAACAAATACATAATCACAAAACTGAACATTAATCACTGAACCATGACTTGTTTAGGCTAGGCATTCCCTCAGGATGGTAATAATGAATTGCTGTTTAAAGTCCTGTGGCAATTAAATGCATATTCAGGACAGGTTCGTGAATATTAAGCCTACTTTGTGCAATCCACAAATAGAGCAGCAGCAAATGCCATTTTTTAAATCATTGGTTTTAACATGCCAGGGGGTCCAACTTGAGACCAACGCAATAACACAAGACCACTGATGTAATCTTTGTATGAAGGACATTATACCTTTTTTATAATTTTATAATATACCAAATATATAGTCAGCCATATTACACATAAGGTTGCAACCATTTGATTTTCGGGGGGGGGGGGGGCTATGTTTTTTTTTTTCTGTGCAAACTTTTTTTTTCGCCTTTGGCGAAGAACAATATATTTTTTTAGCGACAAACCAAAAACATTTTTTTTCTTTCAAATTTAGCATTACATAGTGGCAGCTGAGGGTGAAACCAAAATTTTTTTTTTCTCATGGTCCAAAACAAATTATTTTTTCACCAAAACCTGGAAACAAACTTTTTTCCAAAAAAAAACATAGCCCCAGCCCCCCTCCCCCCCTCCCGAAAATCAAATGGTTGCTGCCTAAAAAATGTCAAATTCATGTCATAACAAGAATGTGTTCAAAGTACCCAACATGGATGCCCCCACTCGCATTATCATTTTACATGTTCAATGGAACATGAAATTGGGTAAAAAGTCTTCTTTGGCATTAAAATTAGAAAGATCATACCATAGGGAATGTGTGTACTAAGTTTCAAGTTGATTGGACTTCAACTTCATCAAAAACTACCTCGACTAAAAACTTTAACCTGAAACTTGCACTTTCCTTTTCTATTATAATTGGACCGTGAAATTGGGGTCAAAAGTCTAATTTGGCTGTAAAATTAGAAAGATCATATCATAAGGAACATACATGTATACTAAATTTCATGTTGATTGCACTTCAGCTTAAAAAAAACCTACCTTGACCAAAAACTTTAACCTGAAGCGGGACAGACGGACGAACGGAACGACAAACGGACGAACAGACCAGAAAACATAATGCCCCTCTACTATCATAGATGGGGCATAAAAACACCCTGGTTATTGAACCTGAAATATAGGGTAAAATGTATAATGAAACACCTAATGGAAATATAAATCATCTGCATGTGTGTCATACCGTGGACCACAGAAATCTCTTCCCCCTTTACTTATCCAAATTCAAATGAAATGAGGCTGTTTTTTCAAATACATTTTATTTACCAATTATAATTATTATGATATATCACAATGATACAAAATATCCAAATGAAACCAAACACAATCTGCTTTTGTTAGGTGTGTACGAATATCAAAAAACAAATTGATTCTAGGGATATGATTTTGGACACGTCTGTAAATTATCTCTACAATAAAAAGGAGGAAAAGGATCTGCATCATGGGTTTTGTATCATTAGCATAATATTACATTTATACAAAATAAATGTTGACATTACTGAGGATTCTATTTATTTTCCGGGTTGTTTTTATAATATTGTTTTGAATACTAATTAGGGGGAGATAATCCTAATGTAATTTCCAATTAAATAAGCATTATGAATTAAATTAAATCATGTCTAATTTTTGATACATGTATTAAATTCTGTAAACAGAGTAATTATTCTTTGTTTAATAAAAAAACCCTTTTTATTGCTTACCAAACTTATAAAAGAATTCCATAAACAACAGAATCCTCAATTAGTGCCAACTTTTAAAAATGACATTAAAAAAACATTACAATTCTTAAACAAAGGAAATTAAAGCTATGTTTATGCTACAATAAAAAATACATGAATCAAATTATTTTTTGAGAACAAACTCAACTTATTTACTGGGTTATAAAAAAACAAAATAGCAGAGACGTGGATTAAGAGGATTTTTCAGAGGGCCCCCTTCAGTGGGAAAAATTTGGTTTAATATTTAGGGAATCACTAAAACATGACTGGAGCAGGGCCCTGCTGAAGCAGTCAGTGCCCCCCATATTCCTGGAAAATTTCTGGATCCACCACTGACTAAATATCTTGATCTGTGCAAAAAATTATTAGATCACCAAGGATATGTTTAACAATTCATTTCATATTTTTAATCACATGCTGTTTTAAAATAAAAAGTAAAGTTTATTTACTCACACCAAATTTCTAAGCATATTAATCTTTATTAAATATCCCCCCCCCCCCAAACCCCTTTCGGAGGAAAAATTTGGTTGATTGTACAGGAAATGACTGGTGTTGGGCCCCTTTATGTTAAGTTCTGGATTCGCAAATAGGTAAAGTGAGTAAGTGTATGATATGTTTGTTTATCCATCTACAACTTTAACCCACAATTATCAAGATTAAATGGGACTTTCTCTAAACTTTCAAATAATCTTCAGTATCTGCCAACACTGTGTTCCATTGTTTTCACTTCAAAAAGGTTGGGAAAACCCAAAATTTCATTATAATAAATTAAAACACATACTGCCTTTAGTACAGAAAATCAGCTGAAAGTTTCAATGAAAATCTACCAAGCTGTGGATGAGAGCTGATGATGGACAAACAAACAAACAATACAAATCTTCTTTAACACCCCATTTCAAAGGCATATTTATGGGGATGTCTCCTCTCCCTGTTGCGGGAAAAATTTTGTTTAATCAATTGCGCTGGCCCCCTCTAAGAAAGTCCTTAAGGACCCCGCAAAATTTAAGTTTTAATGATTCATCAATTAAAAAACAATAATTGAATGCAAATGGAATACAAATAATATAAATAAAAAAATATCCAATTTGAAACTCAATACAGGAATAAAAACAATTTGTTTACAACTCATTCTGCCACAAGATTACTGTCTAAGGATTCTACTAAAAAAGATAGTAACAGTTCAGCCACGGTTTGCAGGATATTGTCTGAAGATTGTACCACACAAGGCAGCAAAGGTGACTCTTTCAACTGAAAAGAAATAAAGTCAAGTTTTAATTATTGTTTGATTTCGAATTAATTATTATTCTGGAATATAATAACATTTAATGTGCAATTTTTCAAATAAAAAAAGAACCTGATATCACTGAATGTGAAATATAAAAAATAGAAGATGTGGTATGATTGCCAATGAGACAACTCTCCACAAGAGACCAAATGATACAGAAATTTAAAACAACTATAGACTGTATGACCGTCGACAATGAGCAATGCCCATAAACCATTATCAAGTCAACTATAAAAGATTCCCAAAATGACATCTATAAAACAATTCAATCAAGATAACTAATGGCCTCATTTATGTACAAAAAATGAACAAAAAACAAATATGTAACACATCAACATACAACCCCAGAAACAGGCTCCTGAAGACAAAAATAAACTTTCCAAACTTTTCTGAGACTTAAGGTGGTACCTTACACTACAGGGAGATAACTCTGTAAAATCAGCTAAACGTTTTAATTACGTTGTGTTATTTAGGGAGGATTAAGCTTTTTAATGATCAAAAGTAGTGTTTGTAAAACTGCTATATAATCAGTGTAATTTATCTGATAAAATAGTTCGTTCAACGTTTTTGAAATTTTTATATTTTTGTCAAAGGGTCAAAAGTAATACTTTGTCAAAATTTTATAAAAATATAAACGAGCCAAATTAATTTTAGTGAAAGTGTTGGGTACCACCTTAACATCAATTTTCCATGAGTAATTATTTGAAATACTCAACATGATGAATGCAGAAGCTGCTGATAAATTCACTAAACAAAAAGTTAAAATAATTGAATACAGTATGTTATTTGTTGTTTAGTTGACACTTACTCCACACAAAATTTATGTTAAAAATGTAGGAATAAAATTCTTTTGAAAGTTGAAACGAATATATGAACCACTGAATGAAAGGCAGTTATTATGCATCTTTTTATAAAAGCTATTTTTTTACTTGATATCGGGTTATATCCCCTTCATATTTCTTGTTCAGGAAAGGGACAAAAAATCAGTAAAAATGGATACATAGATATCTAGGGGCATAGATACATGTATAATTAAAATTTAAATTCTCACCTTAAACAGCTCTCTTTACTCCTCAAGCAAGTTACCCAAAGGAAACTTGTGATGCTAACCTGTAAAACAAAGTTCAAGGTCAGTTATTCGCAACTTTAAAAAATATATATAGATCATAATAATTGATTAAAAGTTCTCGAATAACATACAAAATTCTGTGAGAAAATAATTGGTATTCAAAATCAAACTAATGGTTATGTTTTCTGCTCTTTGTATGTTTTTTTTATCTCTCCAACTCATTCTCGATTGCTATTTTCAATTCTATTAAGTTTGCAATACAAAAATAAACTTGTACTTTATCATATAGTATAGTATTTCAAACCTTTAAAAAAACAATTGATATCAATTACTATTAAATTATGAAAAAAACTAAAAGCTTGTATACCTACCATCATGTTAACAATATCAGATATTCAAGTCTTACTCCCCACACCATGAAAACATTGTAATTTCAACAACCTGGAAAAAAAATGTTTTTAAGATTAAATTGTACATAAGATTTTTTTAAAAAGTGTAACAAAATTATGCCTTGTCACATTTCTTATGAATTTGTCTTATACTATCATTTTCTGTATGTTAACTTGATACCTAAGGTACAAAACAATTCAATTGAATACAAGTTGTTGTTCACATCCATTTGTATTTTTGTGCATCTGATGAGTTGAGCCTTTTTCAACTGATTTTTATAGTTCGTTCTTATGTTGTACATGTACTGTTATACCACTGTCCCAGGTTAGGGGGGAGGGTTGGGATCCTGCTAACATGTTTAACCCCGCCACATTATTTATGTACATGCTTGTCCCAAGTCAGGAGCCTGTAATTCAGTGGTTGTCGTTTGTTTATGTGTTACATATTTGTTTTTCGTTCATTTTTTTTACATAAATAAGGCCGTTAGTTTTCTTGTTTGAATTGTTTTACATTGTCTTATCAGAACCTTTTATAGTTGACTATGCAGTATGGGCTTTGCTCATTGTTGAAGGCTGTACAGTGACCTATATTTGTTAATGTCTGTGTCATTTTGGTCTTTTGTGGATAGTTGTCTCAATGGCAATCATACCACATCTTCTTTTTAATGTGTTATAAAATTGTTCAGCATTGATGTAGATGTCCTCAAAATCAAACCCATTATAAACAAATAATTTAAAATTCCTATAATAATATGATCATTAGTTTTGTGGAATATTTCAACTCACCACATATTTTTCATGGTAAGGCCTCAGACTGGGTTGAAGATTTAATTGACCATCTTCCTTAAGAGCTGCTATCCTAACCTGGAAGGTGGTTTATGTCCTCATCTTATTGTCCATTTGCTTTCAGAAATAACATTATGTAAAAATAAATATCAGATGCACTTTTTAAGTCTTTTGAAATTTCACCTAAACAATTGTAGTTACCCACAATTTCTCCCACCCTCCAAATCTATTATCTATAGCTAGAGCTCTGCTTACATTTTTTTTTATTTACAGAACTCTAAATAAATGTAATTTTAGCAAGTATACATCTGATATTTAAAGAAAATGTGTACAAAAGTGAATATTTTAATTAAAAAAGTTATATTCCATATAAACACAGGAAATTTCAAATATAATGAGTATAACAAAGGAATTACCTCCCTTTTGTCCTGAAAATTTCACACTGTTGAGACTCCACACCCTTTAAATATTTAACAATACAAAATTTGTATAACTAAAATAAAGAAATAATAATATGTAAAAACTACAACACATTTCAATAAAGGGATGCGCTTTAGCACATGATACGGCCGTTGCTCTTTTAAGTTTCACCAAAACTGCATAAAATCCCCCTTTTTTAAGTATAAAAATTCATTACTTAAGAAAACGTAAAATCTAAAATTAATAAGGGAAAGGGAGCTTATGTCAATAGATATAAACAATTCACCAAAGTTTCATGGACATTGGTGAAAGCCTTTTTGAGTTATTGTCCAGGTGTGAAAAATCCCCCTTTTTTATGAATAAAGCCCCATAAATCCAAAACTTAAAATCTGGAATTTATAAAAATTGAAAGGGAGCAATAACAAAATGTATATAAAAATTCAGGAAACTAAAAAAAAACACTTTACATATTTTTTTTTAGATTCTCCATTCTAAACCAACTGGAGGCCTTTTGACTAGACAGACCATTATTAAGTTGACAAGTAAAATTTGTCTGTTCCATTTGATTTTCAAAGTAAAAATGAAATAGAGATACAGGGGGTGGGGGAATAACGAAGAAGATCTAACAATTGTAAATACAAGCTTCCAATCTAATTGAAAATGGAGAATCTTTACACCTTTTTTTTTTTTTTTTTTTTTTTTTTTTATAAAAAATTACATTTTTTGAAATATATACAAAAAAAATTTGAATAACATTCTTCAGTTTTATCACATAATCATTGCTGCAACCACAGCTTCCTGAAATAGAAATAAACATTCTTAAACATATTTGTCAAAACAAGATCAAACCAATATACCGATTTATACAATTATTAGCAAAAAAGGATGATAAAATCAATGGTTGATGTGCATCATGTTTATTTTCCTTTATTAGTTGTATGAATTAATGCATTGGTTTTCTAGTTTGAAACTGTTTCACATTTTGTTATGTTCGGGCAGGGCCTTTAAAACTGGTACTGTAAAACCAGAAATTATTGCATGCTATTCTTGTGATTTTTCAACAAATGGACAAATATGCAAGATAAATAATCCCAAGATTTCAGAAAAATCTGGCCTCAAAGTTTTGCATTAGAGATTAGATTTATAAATATAAGTTCCTATTGTGATATTCAACCAGTTGCATTATTTACATTCATATAGGTTTTGCTCATTGCTGAAGGTCCTACAGTGATTGTAATTTGCTTCTCTTATTGATAGTTGAGTAGTTGGCAATCTTATAACATCTCTTTATTCTTAAATATCCAATCCAGATTACCAGTATAATTAAAACTATTAATTTGGAAAATATTTCAAAATACACGTGTTCATAAAAAAATACATGGTGAATTTAAAAGTTCATTAATCAATATTTTAGTTTCTTACCATAAAATTCAGCTCCAATGGCCGTTTCCCAGCTTCAATCCTTGCAGACAAGCTGTGGTGCTAACCTGAAATATAAAATACAAAATTGTTTTAAAGGATAACTTCTGAAATACTGTATCTATGATATATAAAATGGTTTATATATGCGATAGGTTTTGAGAACATTGGTTAGACATCAATCCAACAACACAATTCAATCCTAAAAGGAGTAGGCTTAAAAGGGTTAAGTTGGCCCTAAGATTTTTTATTTTTTTTAAATCAAGCCCAAATACTACAAATTTAACATATATATTGTTCTGGTATCATTATTGATACAAAATAAACACTTCATTTTGGCACCTGACACTATAAACTATTAAGTTATGACATCATGATTATGCAATTCTGGTGTATTCACAAAAGCGCCAATTAAGGTCCAATTTTTCACAATTCAGAACAGTTTTTAGCATATCCAGTAATAGTTTACGTCTTTTTATTTAAATACATGTATTACCCTTGGTTCCTATAAGTTACGAAACATTTTGGATCAAAGGTATTCTTTAAGCTTTTAGGTAAGAAAATTCACAAAATTATAGCATTTTGATAATATCTCCCAATATAGCTAATTATGGAGACTACAATGTATTATAAAGAAGCGATTTATTTTAAGTCACATTAAGTTTCTTGAAATATATCCATTTAAGATCCAAATTGGGGCCCCTTTGATATTCTATGATAAAAGTTGAAATTTAAAATCTATTATAAGGCCATACTTTGCCAAGAGACCATTGTCATATGATACTGATAAAATAAAGAGTATATACTGTTGACCAAACTCTTATAAACCTTTAACCTTAAAAAAGTCAGTATTCATTTTAAAATAATCTTATTTATAGATTTTTTTTTTTAAACAGGATTAACAATACTGGTACCTACCTACATATTAGCTGTATTTGACCACCAAGTCTTATTCCCACACCATGAAAACATGCCACAAAGTACCTAAAAAGAAATTAACACATTTATTAATTTTACAAACCAATTTCTATGTCAACCTAAAGATTGATTTACACATTTTTCTGATTTCTTACTTCAAGTACCAATAGTATAAAATCCACATATTTTGTAAAGATTGAAAAACAAACAAAAGTAGTCAAGGTTTATGATTTGAATTCTGCACTCAACTAATTTGAATAATGAAAATGAGTTGTCTCCCATTGAATGAACAAATCTTGCTGTTAATTGTGCTAGTCTCCCCTTGAAAGTTAATTCCTATCTTAGAATTTACTCCTGCAATTGTAATAGAAATTCTTGTTAATGTACAATCAAGGGGTACAATCAAAATTACATGATGGATATACACACACCGGAAGTGACAGTCGAACTCGCCGCTTGAAAGGTTAGTAGTTGCATTTTCTTGTTTATATCAATTAAATTTTGATTAATAAGTTGGCACACTGAATGTCGGATAGTATGTAGTTTTAAAATACACAATTGTTTTTGCTAGAAAGCGTGCAGTTATTGAAAACACTTCGACACAGTTCCAAATTTTCAACGAATTTTTGTGTCGAAGTGTTAGCATTAACTGCACGATTTCCAGCAATGATAATTGTGTATTTCAAAACTAGATAGTATCCGACATTCCGTGCACTACCTTATTTATTAAATTTCATTGATATAAACAAGTAAATACGACAACTTACCTTTCAAGCGGTCTGCTCGACTGTTACTTCCGGTGTGTGTATATCCATCACGTGATTTTGATTGTACCCCTTGACAATGGTATCCCAAAATATTAAACTGGTAAATAAATTATTGAAAGATGTTTTTCATGCAGAAAATAAGGATGAATATGTACATTTAACAAATATTTCTAGAAAATGTATAGAAATTGTTTGACTTATAAACTTGCCTTCTCAATTTCATGGTAAAGCCTCAGACTTGGTTGAAAATTTTATTGACCATCTTCCTTAGAGCTGCTCTCCTGGCTGTCATCATTATCTTAATTGCAATCTTTTCGTTTTTGGTCCATTATTTATAGAAATAAATAAAAAAAATATCAGATGCACTCTCAATTAATCATGTATCTTGAAAATTTCACCAAATCAATTCTACCGATAGTGTCCCATAATTTCTCCCACCCTTAAATCTATTATCTGGAGCTCTGTTTACATTTTTTTTTATTTACAGAACTCTGAATAATAGTCATTGTTAGCTAGTTTACATCTGATATTAAACAAAAAACTTATACATATGAATATTTAAGTAAAATAATAAATTTAAAAGAATGAGGAGTTAAACAGGGGAATAATTTATTACCTCCCTTTGCCAAAAATTTCACCTGTTTAGACTCCACATCATTGCTATATCTAACAAAAATACAAGATGGTATAGCTATAATAAATAATAAATAATTTGATATAAATTATTTAAATAATTAACAAAAATATTTAGTACATCATTGTTCACCTAGGTGGTTCACTTCCATTACTCCGATTTTCTCAACCAATTGAAAAAATGGACACCAAGATATATAACAAATCTTGCTTATTGTGGCATTTAACACTAAAAATCTGAATTAATATTTTCTCACCAAGATGTGTTTTTTTCTATGCTTCTTGTGAAATAATCTTTTTTATAGCTAAAAACACTGCAAAAAATAACAAACTAATGAAGAAAAAAAGAGATACATCCAACAAATCAGAAAACCAAAATGTACATTTTAACAAAATAACATTATTTTTCTTTTTTTTTTTTAGATTCTCCATTTTTAACCTTCTGGAAATGTTTGATAACACATTGACCATAATTAAGATATCAAGAGTAGGTCTAAAAGTAAAATCGGAAAATTATGAAGTATCAATTTAGCCAACAACTTCCAGCTTTGTTGAAAATGGAGAATCTTTACAATTTTTAAATTTTTTTTTTGGTAAAAAAATATGAACATTTTTTAAAACATACACAAAAATAGTCTGAATTACATTCTTTTTGGTTTCAGTTGTATTGCACAATAATTTCCTGCAGCCACAGTTGAAGTCACCTGAAAAAGAAATATACATTCTAATATCTTTCAGAACAATATTCAATGCAAAGGAATAAGTAACTAGTTAATAAATGCACTTATGATGCATAGAACAATAGAACATTGCTTTTACTTTGCTTTGAAGTGATTCTGTAGACTGAATTTACAAACAACCAGTCTTCAGTAGCAAACAAGGGATGACAAGTAGTTGGTTGTTGTTCGACGTATTTATAGATTATCGTTGAGATGACCAATGATAATCTGTTTATCGCTATTTTACCTATGACGACCTTGTCAATTTCAATGTCAATTTTGTTAGCAACGCCACGTGGTCTCCTTAGTTTCTAGCGATAATTTTTCCATCTCAAGCGAGAAGCATGATATGAAAATTATCACAAAAAAGATCAAAGGAAAAATGCACAAAATAGCGATAATTGTTATTATTTCATGGTTTCATTATAAATCAAGCTGTTGGTTTTCTTGTTTGAATTGTTTCACATTTTGCCATGTTTCTAACTTTTAAAGTTAACTGTAAGGTATATGTTTGGCTCATTGTTGAAGGCCATAGTGACCATTTGTTGCTTACATATCATTTGGTCTCTGGGAGATAGTTGTTTCAGTGGTAATCATACCACATGATGGTCCACATCCCATTCATTATACAATGTATATACGGGAACAATTTTAGAAAACTTACAGATAGTAAGATTTTCTAAGTAACTGAATAATTTTTTTATTTCCTTTATTTATCTTGATACCTCCCTTTAGATTATATCACAGTTATAGTTCAAGAAAAATTAAAGTTTACTACGTCTCAAGATCTGCATAATTAAAATATAATACTTCTTTGCATAACATTCTAGGGTATTTACATGTTCTTGGCTAAATGACTCATTAATTTATGTATTGGTTCTTACCATATTAGTCAGCTCCAATGGCCATTCTCAGCCTCAATCCTTACAGACAAGCTGATGCTAATCTGAAATATAAAGTGTCAAGTCTTACCAGAATGGTTTCAAAAGATCACTGTTACCATATGAAATTATAAAAAAATAGGTTATATATGTGTAATAGAGGCTGAGAACATATATTAACTAGATAGCAATCCAACAAACTAAATAATTAGGTTCGATATTCAAAATTACGTTATGTTTGTACTGATAAAAAAAAAATGCGTAAACTAGAAACCAAACTCTTAGAAACTTTCAAGCCTGAACCACATAAAATTTAAAAAGAATATTTATAAAACATTTATTTTATTCGAAACTGTATACTGGCACCTACCTATATACTAGCTGTATTAGACCTCCAAGTCTTATTCCCACACCATGAAAAAATCTCACAAAAAAAACCTGAAATATATGAAAATTTACAATTTATATACTTTATATTTCAATTTCCCTGACATTTACCAAACATTATTCCAATTTCTTACTATAACATAAATAACTGTAAAATCAAGATAAAAGATTAAAATCAAAAACAGTAAGTCTTAAGTTTATTGATTGAATTTTCAACTCCACAAAAATAATAATTTAAATATATTCCATTGTTTATAAAGGTAAATTATGAGTTATCTCCCATTGAATGGCAAAAATAACATTTTACATTAACAACATCAACTCTATCATATGCCCTTAATATACAATTTTTATCAAATTACTGATTGTATAGAAAATGTTTGGCTTAATTAAACTTGCCTTCTTATTTTCTTGGTGAAGCCTCAGACTTGGTTGAAGATTTATGTAACCATCTTCCTTGGAGCTGCTGCCATGGCTACTTTTCATGCTTTTCAACATAATTCTTTGTGATAACCAGTTCACTGAATCCATTTTAATATTCCAATGTCCTTTCCGTTGTATATAATCCAATATACAATTGTCCAAAGAATGTTCCAAAGCATCTCACAATATTTTCTTTTTACATTCATGGCAGCATGGAAGTAATTCTCAATATAAAAAATAGTTGTTTGAACTCATACATAAAACAGTAAAAATATCAGATGTGCTTTTATACATGTAACTTGAATTTTGAAAATTGACCAAATGTTTTTTTTTAAATACCCACAATTTCTCTTTCCATAGCTCAAATTATTGCTCTTATATTAGTTAGCAGACATCTGATATGTAAATACCTAAAAAAAGAGGTTATAAAAAAAGAACAGAATATTTATTGGCTAACACCTATAAATCACAAACATTTTTTTAATATTTTGGAGCATAGTTTAATAAAATTTCCCTTGTTTTAAGTTTCTCTTCACACACATCATAAGTATGAAAATAATTCTACAAAAATTGATCATAGCCTGAAGTAGCTCAGTTGTGCAAGTTCATATTTTCCATCAACAAAGGAGAATGGTCTTTACTGAAATTTAAATATATGGAAATATAAAAGGTCAAACATTTGTGATGACGATTAACCTTAATCAATTTGCATGCTCATCATGTGAGTTCAAACAAAAATTGTTACATTCTTACAAAGGTTTAAATAAAAATCTCCTAATTCAAGAATAGAAAAAAAAATCATAACTGCAGGAGTTGATTACACAAACGAGTACTGTCTGTAAATTTTAATAAAATTTCACAAATTTCGGGAAAATGGGGGGGAAATTTCTCAACCAGTTTCATACTAGGAATAACACAACTTCAACGTGAGTGCAATCTTCCTTTGAAGTTTCAATGGTAAAAGAAACGCTGATAATATAAAATACAAATATAATACAAAATAGTGGTATGTTGTAAGAAATCTTTACATTTAGGATAAAATTTAGGATGAAATATTGTAAACTCAAAAAATCCTGTTTCTTTAAATTAAAAAATAATTGTCCAAATTCAAATTCCATGTAATAAAATCATTAAACTAGAATAGTTGAAGGAAATAGTTTCAAAGTTTACAATTCAAAAGTAACATTTTTGTTCCCAAATTAAGTTTGATACATGAACCATATTAATCGGTGATGTCAAAATTTGTTTTTCATAAGAATGCTTCCAAAAAACTTAAGAGAAGAGAAATCACTGATATCTTGACATTAATAGAGATGGACTGACACAAGGTAAACTTTGGGAATGACTGGTTCCTTAAATGGAGGATAACAGTCAGAACTAGCTCCTGTCAATACACAAGACAGGAAACACCTCTTTTCTGCCATTTGGAAACAAATCCCATGTAATAACGTAAATAGTTTTTTCCATCTTCAAATGATAAAAAAGAAATTATTCTCCCCCAGGGGTGGTTCCAGCCATTTTTAAAGAGATGGGGCTCCCACCCAGGATAAAAGGCAGGGTTCAAACTAGGTTCTGTTCTCATTTAATTGCAACCAAAAAATTTGTACAGGTTCTGCAGATCCCAGTGTCTCGCTTACTTTTGCTGTTAATCCCAGGCTCAACAAAAATGAGGGGGGGGGGGGGGGGGGGGAATATCAATAAAAATATTCCTCTCAGACTATCATTTGATTGTAAGAAGCTTCTGTCCAAGTTTGGTAAAAATCCAGAATAGTTTATGAATCTAATAATTGTTTTAAAAACTTTAACTTCAAAATATAAGGTTAACTAAGTCCATTAATAAGCAAAATACGGAAAAACAGGAAATAAGTTTTAACTATTTTTTGTCTAGATACTAGCTTTTGATCATAAACAAGCTTCTGTCTAAGTTTGTTACAAATCCAGAATATTTGAAGAAAGTTATTAAAATTTGTAAAACTTTAGTGAATGTATTGTATCTTGGCATTTATAAGTAGAATATGGAAAAATTTATGTTTCATTTACAAAATTTACTTCTGGGTACTATCTTATGATCATATACAAGCTTCGGTGGAAGTTTTAGAAATCCAGAATAGTTTTAGAAAGTTATAAAAATTTCAAAAAACTTAAACTAAAGAGTGAAGTTTTGTGATCGCCAATGATGACGCTGCTGACAGAATGTAGGATGGCTAAGTCTCATGTTTTTTTCAATTAAAGTTGAAGGCTCGACAAAAAGTATTAATGGTTTAAAAAGAATGTTAAATAAAATTTGTTGAATAGTGTTTAATCAAATTTTGCAGAGGTACATGCTTCCAATTGGCTTCCCTCAGAGTTACATGCCTCTAATTGGGACCGCGCTGCCAGGGGTACTGCTTCTAATTAGCTTTAGCAGACAGAGGTACATATGTACTGCTTCAAATCAGCTTCGCTACAAGACAGAGGGTATGTGCTCCCAATTAGCTTCACTAAGAGGTACATGCTTCCAATTGGCTTCGCTCAGACAAACGTACTGCTTCCAGTGTGGAAATGGTACGGTATGCAAGTCTGTACTATATCCAGCCTAGTAAATGGTACATAATTGCAAGTCAAATGTCGTCCAAATATACAAAAACATATTTTATTTAACATTCTTGATCTACGTTTATTTTCGCATCTACCTTCACTCTCCTATTTATAATTTATCCTGATGGTGACATTGTGAAATGCAAATTATCATTACAGGATTCTGCAGTTCCCTATAGTTTCAATCCTGATGAAGGTGCCATAGGATCCAAAATATGGCTATCTTATCAAATTCACTTTAGCAATCCCTTAATTTTTTTTATTATCTTTTGATTAAAAGAAGCATGTCCTAGTTCTGTCAAAGTTTGGTAAAAATCCAGAATAGTTTATGAATTTAATAAATATTTTAAAAACTTTAACAGCAGACTGAATGTTATGTTAACTTGAAGAAAAACTAAGTCAGTTATAAGTGAAAAATACAGAAAAATGGAATTTTATTTTTACAAAATTTACTTCTGGGTACATGTACTATCTTATCATCATAAACAAGCTTTGGTCCAAGCTTGGTACAAATCCAGGAGAGTTTAAGAAAGTTATCAAAGTTTTTAAAACTTTAACCACATGGTGAATGTAATATTTCCCAGGAGAAAAACTAAGTCCAGTTACAAGTAAAATACGAAGAAATGGAATTCTATTTTTACAATATTTACTTCTGAATACTATCTTATGATCATTTACAAACTTCTGTCCAAGTTTGGTATAAATCCAGGATAGTTTAAGAAAGCTATTAAAATTTTAAAAACGTTAACCACAGAGTGAATATTTGTGGACGATGCCAATGACGGAATGTAGGATCGCTATGTGTCACTTTTTCAACTTAAGTCAAAGGCTCGACAAAAGGAGGATCCAACCTCTCCAGAACTTCCACCCTCTGAATCTACCACTGCCCCTAAAGTATGGTACATGATCTAATTTGAACCTGCTTAGTTATAAAAAAGAAGATGAGGTATGATTGCCAATGAGACAACTATCCACTATCCACTAAAGACCAAAATGACACAAACATTAACAATTATAATATGTTTAAAGTGAATATTGTATGCAATTTTTAAAAGAAATATAAGGGGAATTTCGAAAAGAAATGTCAAAATCTTGTCATGATGAGTAATTGTTAAATGTGACGAAAAAGTTAAAATTAAAAATAGTTGTTAATTATGTACTGATAATTATAAACCAAATAGTTATACCAAACATTTTTAAGAATTACACTGATTTTAGAAAAATATGATGCCGAATGGACAAATGTCATTTTTAGAAATTTCTTAATTAAATTAAATTTGAAACAAGTTATCTCCCTTGCTTAAAAGTAAAAGTTTTCAGCTGTGTAAAGACAAAGCAAAGAAACAAACAACTATTTCGCTTAAATACAACATTCGAGGCTAATTGATGAAACTTGATTACAAATATTTTTCAAGCAAAATGTGAATACTGTGGATTCCTTATTATTGACAGTTTTTTTTATTATTATTATTCATGTGAATGACAAATTTTAGGTTTTCACAAAATTATTTTTTGGGGGATTTGTATGGAGAATTTGTAAAATGTCTGAATGAAAGCATATTATTGGGGGTTAGAGTTAAAAATGAACCCAAGAATGATATATTTGAAGCAAAATAATTAGATACTTCTGTTTAATACTAGGGATTTTTATCTAAATAACTCTGGGAAATGATGATAGTTTCAGATAAATAAGAATGAAGGTTTAAGGGGGGTATTTGAAATGATTTAAATACTTGTTCTTCCCACTTGGTCAAAGCATTAAGTGAATTTAATTTAAAAGGTAGATTATAATTTTGAAATGTTACTTTTACTTCACCATTATCTTGTTAGCAATCAGTGCTTTTAAGAAACAGATACCCTGAAACAATTTTGATGACGCTTAAGTATATAACATTTTGGGTAATTTTTCACAATAAGGTATTTGAATTCAATCTAAGATACAAATATATTTTTAATATTTTGGTTTCCAATACATCATAATATGTCAAATATAATTTAGAATTTGATTAAAGACCTTTGTTTTTGACATTGTTTCGAAAATTATAAAACTTTTTTACAGATTTAAGCTCAAAATTATAATTTTTTTAATACTTAAATTACCAAACAAATATCAAATATTTTCATTTCAGAATTACATATAAAGATTCCCTCAAAAGCAGAACACCATATCCTGAACACTTGAAAACCATGACACCATTCAAAGAACCAATGAAAAAACAAAAGAAACAACCAGACCCTAGCAACTGCAAGCTACTCCAAAGAGAAACTATGTTAGTAATAGATAAGAAACGCAGCGCTCTGAGCTCAATGTATTTCTGAAATGGTCATTTGATATTTGCTTAGTCTTCAAAAAAATAATCAAGATGAACATTAATGTTCAGCTATGAAACTTTAAATGCAGATGACAAACTTTAATTTAGTTTCAAGTACAAATGTACTGTTATTCTCCAATTTGACAATCAAGATGTATTGAAAACAGTAAAATATTTAGGGAAGTTGTTAAATTACAAAACTGAAATTTCAGTTTTATCATTTAAACGAGTGCATCACCAAAAACTGCATGAATTGTTTTGAAAATTTCAACCACCCGAAAGCACTAACAATGCAAACAAGACAATGTTTAAAAATGTTTTATAAATATCTGTTGATCATTTCATCCAAGGACCTTAAACTGTTTTACAACCTAATAAACCTCATCCTAAGTTATTTCAACTATCACCCTTTCTGCATTGATCAATTTGATAAAGAAATTAAATAAATGGGCGTTCCACTCTGGGTTAATCTCCAACCTCTTTTTTAGCTTCAAATGTTGTTGCATATATAAGTATGGAGATTTGTCACATTGGCACTCATACCACATCTTCCTATATATATCAATTTAACTATTGAAATTGATGGGCAAACCATTTTGCTGCATTTCAGAAGAAAATCTTGTTCAATGGTTAAATAGTGTTGTAATCAAATTAAATCAATCTTCTTCCACGGTTTTATCATTTAATATCCAGTTTTTAATGTATATTATAATTTGTATGCCTGAATCTTTTTTTGAGTTTTTTTCGGTCAAATTTCTAACTTGGTTGTTCACATGAAATGCTTAATAAAAATCTCTGTCATTTATGTATTCAAGCTGAATATGTTCTCAAAAAAAACTTTTTGGTAATTTTTAAATATGAAATGAAAATTATTCCAGAATCCACCGACAAGAATCAAATAAGTATACCACTTGTATTTATATCGGCATATTTATCTCAATATTTTTAAATTATGAGAAGGTGTCCATGGCTTTAATTAATCAAATTATTATTTGGCTCCAGTTATAAATTATTGGATGAAAACTTTTACAACAAAAAAAAATTGCTCGACATAATCTTCCAGAATCGTTGATGGTGAATGTTTGGGATAATCATAAATATTTTTTTTTAACTAATTTCAGAAATTCAAAATCTTATTCAATTAATCTGAACCAAACCATATTTTCCCCAATTACTAAATACTTTGCAGACATATCTTAATTTTCAAGCAGTTTTTTACCACTTCCCAAGGGTAAAATATACATGAATTTGATCTTGGCATAGTGTACCTGAATTTAACTTCACAAATTTAGAGCAAAATTGCATCATTTGTTGAAATACCATATCGTATTGATACCCTTATTTTATACAACTTGCCTCCCCTTCTAATTTAGTGAATTTTTATTTCGCTGCTCAGTGGCAGAATCCAGAACTTTTCATGAGGGGGCCCCCTCTAGTCATACTACAGTGATTCCTTATATAATCAACCAAAAGGAGTATGTTCGATAAGGTCCTAAAATGACCCCCTTTTTAGCGTAAATTTCAAATTCAGATTAATCGACCAATATCACGATAAATTACAGCTAATCCATTGACTAGCTAGGATATACACCATTTTGGCGGAAATTTTACGTTTCTGCGTTTCATTATGACGTCACAAGTTGAACTCGTATTGATTTTCACGAAAAAATCAATGAAAATGGGTAAATTTCCATAGATTATTGGACAGGAAATATAGAGCGCATACGTCGACAACAAAGATATTTTAAAATAATGTTTGTGAAGACATTTCACACGTCTTATTTGAATCTTAAGCTTGTCGACGCCTGCGCTCTATGTTTCCTGGTCCTTCATTTGGTTGCAATCTGGCTTATTTTGACAAATTTCACCAAAATCCCTTATTTTGACCTTTTGGGATGTAAAAATTAACGTGTTAGAAGTAAACTTTGACAAAAACAGTTCTGTGTAAAAGAAGGGGGACGAAAGACACCAAAGGGACAGTAACTTTCTAACATGTCTTTAAGGCAACTTGAAACAGTTATTGTCTTGTTACTATGAACTTTATAATTGGGGCCAAATATGGCTTTTACCGAACTTACTCCTTTACCCACAAAAGGGGGGGCAAGGCTCCCTGGATCCACCTATGCTACTGTCATTCAAGATATCAGTGTTTTCATGTAAACCCGAATCATAATTTGTCATTTTACCTTATATTTTCTGTAAAAAACAATACATTATTATATTCTGGAACAGTTCAATTGTAAAAACTCTTAGAAGCATATCTTAATTTTCTAAAAAAAAATATAGAAATTTTTTATTTGTAATCTTTTATTTAACACATTTATTAATTTGGTTATGCATGAAAAAGGTTTGAACATTTATTTTCATATTCGTTGATTAAAGTAAATTAACATTTCCAATAAAAAAAAAATTATTCAAGAAATTATTTACTAATTATTTTTGATAGTCCAATGGAATTTTCAAAAAATTTCAATATGTAAAACATTTTGAAGAAAGAGATGAAAAACACATAAAAATTTCATGTTGCATTTTGACAATTTTTGATAGAATAAATGCAGCACAGAATGAAAAAAAAACATTTTACTTACACAAGTAGTAGATAAGTTAACATATCAAATACTTGCTAACATTCTGTGGTGTCTGAGATCACCCTTTTTTTTTTTTTGGTTGGTGCTTGTTGTCAGATCATTCCTGGTCTTTGGTAAGGTTGTTGTGCCTGAAAGCATCCCTGATCTTTGGAAAGGTTGGTGCATGGTGTCTGAGATCATCCCTGGCTATTTAGTTTAGTTGGTTGCATGGTGCCTGAAAACCTCTTAGGTCTTTGGTTGGGTTGGTGCTTTTTGCCCTAGTTCATGTCTGTTCTTTGTTTTGGTTGGTGCTCAGTGCTGGAGATCATCCCTGGTCTTTGGTTGAATTGGTGCTTGAGAATCTCTCAGGTCTTTGAATGGGTTGTTGCTGTATAATATTTTGTTGTCAGTGTAGACAATTTTCCGTCACTTTTTTTGGTTATGTGTTGTCTTTTTTCACCACATGGTTTGAGATTGTACCTCTTGTTGATCAAAATATCTGACTGTTTTGTTTGAATTTTGAGGATAGTAGTAAAAATACTATTAGAGATATGCTATTCCCAGATGTTCCAGGACATGGATACCTTCATAATTACACTGTGTGTGCTGCTTCCTTGAAAAAAGGTGAAAACAAGATGTCTCATGTTAAATTTTGTGAGGTAGGATATTTCTCGTGTTCCAGGGTGTTCTCAAATTACACCAGTTAATACTTCTGATTGATTTGTTCTGTGGTTTTACCTCATTGACAAAAATACACAGAGACAAAAATAATAAATACTGCATACCTATACATCTTCGTAAGAACTCTGAAATAGATATGAAGAAGAAAGATTAGTTATTTGCACTTCCATAAAAGAAATCTACATGCCACTCTTCTTCTGTCACAACATAGCCAAACTCTAGGGTGTATGACTGAGGTTGCATCTACAACAAAAACAAATTTGTAAATTATTAGTGTTTGAGAATGTTGGTGTCACTTCCATCAAATGAGTCCATGACTGAAACATCCTCTCAGCTGCATCTGCAAAAACAAATCTGTAGTGTTGTGGAGAACGTTGGTGTCACTTTCATCAAACGGGCCCTTTAACAAGCTCATGGTAGAGTGATCTTGTTACTATTGTATAGTGCTGCGGAAACTCTGTGCTACCCTCCCTGGCCTAGTACAACGGAGTCTATCCAACGTCTATGACTGTAACATCCCACTGCTGCAATCTGCGAAAAACAAAATAATAGAATTAATAATCTGTTGTTGAACTCTGGAATGAAATAAAAATACATATACAACATTACACATATAAGAAAAAAATCAATTAAACTTTATTTTATTTTCTTTGAGGTAAATTTCAAAAATTAAATACATATTTTTTTAATTTAACTTTGGTATCTTCCTTTTTTTTATGTAGCTCTTGTTGACCATTATACCAGACTGTTTTAACTATTAGAGGTATTGTATTTCTAGAAGTTCAAGGACATGCATACATTCTTGACTACACTGTGTGCTGCTTCAATGAAAAAAGGTGAAAATAAGATGTCGTGTTAAATTTTTATGAGGTAGGATATTTTTTGTGTTCCAGAGTGTTCTCTCTCAAATTACACTAGTCAAACTTGTTACTTCTGATCGATGTACTGTTCTTTGGGTTTTAACTCATTGACAAAAATACACCAAAAGACAAAAAATAATAAATATTTTATACCTATGCATCTTTGTAAGAACTCTGAAATGGATATAAGAAGAAAGATTAGTAATTTGTCACTTCCATAAAAATGGACATACAGAAGTCTATATGCCACTCTTCTTCTGTCACAACATAGCCAAACTCTAGGGTGTATGACTGAGGTTGCATCTACAACAAAAACAAATTTGTAAATTATTAGTGTTTGAGAATGTTGGTGCCACTTCCATCAAATGAGTCCATGACTGAAACATCCTCTCAGCTGCATCTGCAAAAACAAATCTGTAGTGTTGTGGAGAACGTTGGTGTCACTTTCATCAAACAGGCCCTTTAACAAGCTCATGGTAGAGTGATCTTGCTACTATTGTATAGTGCTGCGGAAACTCTGCGCTACCCTCCCTGGCCTAGTACAACGGAGTCTATCCAACGTCTATGACTGTAACATCCCACTGCTGCAATCTGCAAAAATCAAAATTATAGAATTAATGATCTGTTGTTGAACTCTGAAATGAAATATAAATACATATACAACATTACACATATAAGAATAAAATCAATTAAACTTTATTTTCTTTCCTTTGAAGTAAATTTCAAAATTAAATATTTCTTTTTTAATTTAACTTTTACTTTATTTTCCCACAAAATTTAGCTTTGTAAATGTTGTAAAAATACACAAATTATTAGTCTGTTTCTTTTGTTACCTTTTCTGAAGTTGGACACAGACTTCTTTTTAATGAGTTTTACGGTGCAAATTGCTGTGTTTGTTTTTTCTACATTGGCTCATAGAGGTATAAGTGTGGGTTGAGATCTCTCAAAACATGTTTAACCCACTGCATTTTTGCACCTGTCCCTTGTTAGAAGCCTCTGGACCTTGTTAGTCTCGTAGGTTTTTTAATTTCAGTTCATTTTAATATATGTTTGAGTTTAGTATGACATCCACTTTCACTGACCTAGTGAACATTTTTGTGTAGGGGTCAGCTGAAGCCTGCCTCCAGATGCTGGATTTTCTTGCTGAGTTGAAGAGTCATTAGTTAATTCGGCTGTTTTTTGCTCTTTGGTTGGGTTGTTGTCTCAGACATAATTCTTTTGTATAAGATTTGTACTTTGCAAATAATTGCACTCAAGTGAGTAAAAAATTGAAGCAAAAACATTTGAGTTTTACCACTGAAATAATATTTTTTGTTGGCAAAACCGTTTTATTTTGACATTCTGTTCTTTTTATTATCTGACCAAGCTGAGCAACCATCTACTACAATGGTTCTTATTAAATGTTGTATGCATGCAGACCAAAATGAGGTTGAATTGTGGTTTTGGAAAAAAATATGAAATCAGCAATGCTTTTCAGATCATTTTTACCAATTTAACTATAAAAATGACTGTTAATAATTACAAGTCATTTCTTCATTATTCCACTTTTATTAATATTTATAAAAAAACTAAAGTGCTGTTATTGTTTATCTAAATCATTGCAAATGCCTCTTTAAGTGATAAATTATCTAAATGTATTTTTTTTAAGCAGAAGGTGGCTAAAATACACAAGATAATGATAATTAAGTAATTTTTATAACAATTTGAAGCTCCTACCTAAGCTTAGGAATTTGATGGTTTTTTTAATGTTTTTTGAGTGAAAGTGACAAGCTCCAGGGGAGGATCCAGCCATTTTAAAAAGGGGGGTTCCCAACCCAGAGTAAAGGGGAGTCAAACTATATGCTCCCATTCAAATGCATTGATAGGCCCCAAAAAAGGGGGGTTCCCAACCCAGATTAAAAGGGGGGTGTCCAACTATATGCTCCCATTCAAATGCATTGATGGGCCCAAAAAAAGGGGGGTTTCAAATTCCAGACCCCCCCCCCCTGGATTCACCACTGAGCTCATTGTGTAAAAGGCATATTCTATTGTGCAAACCATAAGCCTTGCTATCAACAATAAATTTGGTGAAAACTTGATCAAAAATGAAAGTCAAATCTTCTTATCACTAAAAAAAGGTTATATTGCCTTTTGTTCAAACTCATTTACACTCTGACGAAACTAAAAAAAAAATCAGTCAAAGTCAATCAAATGTTTAGCATTGACAATGCATATAACATTTCAATGGAACTAACGTACATAAGGTTCTTTGTGACTCAAGAGGTGAAAGCCCATAAAACTACCAACAATGACGAAATGCTTTCCATGTCTCCAACAAAGTTGTCACTAGTACCATTCAACTTCAATCAACATTGTGTTTGTCTTAGTCAAAGTCAAAGTGCAGTGCTAGTGAAATTGTCTCAACAGAGTAGAAATGAGTAAAAAATGTTTTTGAAGATACTTGAACATTTATAAAATTATATTTATTTCAAGATGTAGGACACACGTTTGGACATTTTAGTGTGCTGATTAGGGTCTCCATGCTGTGGTATTTTGTTAGAAGAATGGCATCCTACATCTTAGTCTTGGAATTTATTTTGAAAAATGAAGAAAAAAATCTTTTGTTGATTGTAAGCATGGCAAAAGGCAAAACAATTTCTGTATTTCTTTTATCTTAGTTATCAATTATATATGTGAGGGGGATAGGACCTATATTGGGACTCAGGAATCTGGTATTTTAAAGCACAGGATTTAGGGATTTACCCCTTCAGGATAAAGTTGGTTTTTTTTTAATTTCTTGATGTCAGGATCTAAATTTATTTAAATTTCGTGAGCTCAGGATTTTGTGTTTTTAAGCCCGGAATTTCGGGATCAGGACCCCTCTTTAAGTTTTCAGAATTATTCCATGTGGTCAGAGTTATCTCCCATTGATCAAACAACTCCATATTTAATTACATTGTTAAATTTTGAAAAATGACCAGAGCAACTGAATTAATTCTAAAGACCATTCAGGTAGTGGCCATTTTCCTCAATGATAAGAGTGACATTTTTCTCTTGTTGGGGAGTCAAGATTTCCATTATTTTTTTAAACCATAAATTGGCTTATTTAAAATTTGAAACCCCTCAATTTGAAAAGTTTTCTGTATGAAATTTTGTCGTTAAATGGTTAGGCATTGCACAAAACAGGCTCAAGCTTTATTTAATAAAAAAATTTCACCCTGCAACATGCTCATGTGCTTAGGTCAGATATTTGTGTGTATGTAAGTTATTTGTCAGTCTGTTAATTTTATTCACAAATATTTTAGACTTTGGATGATTTACAAGTTCACGTATTGTATAAACATCAGACTATAGTTGAAACCTCTAGATGGTTTTGGTTATTTATTTTCCTTTGGTCACTGTCTTGTTGGTGTATACCCTTGATCCCCCATTTTCCATAATGATGCTTAATATTTAACCAACAATAAGAATACTCACCAAGTATAATTTAAGATGAGGTTCTTACCATACTCTTTGGTAACCCCAAATATACTTAATACATTGCTTACTCTTCAAGGTCATACAGTTCTTCTTTCTGCTCAGTTGTTTGGTCCCTACAAAATATCATTTTATTTTAATATATGAAAGGATTGAAACTCAAAACTGTATTGTTCATCCTTTTTTAATAAAATGTTTATTCAGTCACATGTTTTCCTTGGTACATCTCCTTTAATCAATGCCATATTTCACCTCATTTCTAATATATTTATTTCAAGAAAGATAAAATTAAACACCACTATTATCCTATAAAACAAACCAAAAAAATTTAACCAATACATACCTGAGTAATCATTTCCAATGCTGTAAAGCTTCATCATAAACTGATTGATGAAATGCAGCTGGCTGATTTTCTAATCATTGTAATGTTGACTATAGTCTGATTCTCTAATCATTGTAATGTTGACTCTAGTCTGATTTTCTAATCATTGTAATGTTCACTGTAGTCTGATTCTCTAATCATTGTTATGTTGACTATACAGTCTAGGTGTCTGTAAGTCTTCACATTTCTCTGGTTCAACAATTCATCAAAATAAGACTGTTGCATTTTGTGGATAATAGTCTTGTAAATTCTCTGAAAAACCAAATGTAATTAACTTTTATATAAAAAAATGTATTCAGAAGGTATTGCCAACAAATTCAGTTGGTACACTGTCAGTCTCCTAGACATATACATGAATGTGTCCCCTATTCCTGTTGTTGTAGGTAGATACTATTTGGAAGCAATACCTGGTCAAGTTACATGGATCTTTCAACTTGAAATGCATGATATATTTGCCACAGGGGGTTATGCACCCACAATCAATCATGAATTTTACCATGGTTACAGAACTTATAGTTACAGTTCGATGATGTTTATACAAGAGTAAAAGGTTGAAAACATAACAACTCTAATAAATCAATAAACTTAAAGAAATGGGGTAAAGTCATCATATTGTAATTTCACATGCAACATGAAAAATTAGTGAAATCATTCAATTCTCCAAAAGTAATTTCTGGAACTTTTAAAATCTAAAATCCAACACAGATCACATTGAATCAATTAATTGCCTTAAAATTCTTTCAAACATATTTCATGTCCCCTAATATTCTAATGAAACAAGAATGTGTCCATAGTACACGGATGCCCCACTCACACTATAATTTTCCATGTTCAGTGGACCGTGTAATTGGGGTCAAAACTTTAATTTGAAATTAAAATTAATAAGATCATATCATAGTTTCAAGTAGATGTGACTTTAACTTCATCAAAAACTACCTTGACCAAAAACTTTAACCTGAACTTTGCACTTTCATTTTCTATATTCAGTGGACCATCGTAGGTGGGGCATAAAAATACCTAGGTCTTTGTCCAAGTAAAAATCAATTTAAACTGATTTGGCTTCTAATTCTAACCTATTGATCACACGACCATATATCGGTTCAAATTCTAACCTTTTGATCACATGACCATATAGGTGTTACACAACAATCTACTCATTTCACACTTTAGTAACTGGCTGTGCAGAAAAATATCTACTGACAAAGGACATACTGCAAATAAATTATGTAACTGAACTTTACTCAGATCAATAACAAAAACGTGAAAAAAGTGTTAAATCAATTGAGATTAAACCATGTACATAATATTTATTACCACCAAAACGGCTGTAAGTAAATCGAGGATCAAGGACAATATAATGGAGAATCAAGTCTTCTACTTTTTGAATTATGGCTTTATCATCTTTATAAAATACAAATAGACTGCATCTACTATAAACTTGAAAACTGTAAACTTGAAATATAATTCCATGTATCAGTAAAATACGAAAAAGTAAAATAAATATTTTCAAATCTTTGCTATCGATAGTTGAGCAAAAATATGCCATCTGCATTTTCAGTTGGTGCAACCTTTTCAAACATCACGATACTTGCTACAGCATCGACTCAGGTAGATGGACTCAGGCACTTGTTTTGTAGTAACCAGTGCATGCTCTAGTTTAATTTTTTTTATTTATTCCGATGTCAATGAACACGATTGATTGTTGGTTACTTGGTGTCCAGTGGCAAATATTTCATGCATATTCAGGACGATCAATGAACACGAGCCAACTTATTAAATTTCATCAGATAGTCTTCTATATCATATCTTAATTTTTCGAAAAAGATTTCAAAAGTCGTATTTTGATCCATATTTTTAATAATGAAAATAATCTGGGAAAATACCAAGGGGTTAATATCTACCTTGAGTATGTGTGGTTTCACGAACAGTTCAAATCAAATCTTTTGCTTCTGTAAACTGCATGTGTCCATCTTGTTCGTTTGAAGACAAAGTGCTATTTGAAACACTTCGGCGGGAAGTTTTCCACTGGTCAACAATGAAGGGTCTAAAAACTCCAAACCAATGAAAACTCACAAAATAAGACACACCCTCGGTATTAAAACTGCTCACAAAATTTATTTGACAACAGCTAGCCTTTTTTAACAATAAAATTTAGATCTTAAATCGAGCATAAAAAGGTGTGATAATATATTTGATATAAAAATGACTTGTAAAGATCTTTTTTATCCTAAAGACCTGAGACTACTATAACACATAGTAGTCTCAGTAAAGACTCATGAAATTAAGAGACCGTGGCATTTTATACATAAACAGTTACAAATAATAAATAAGAAACAACACGAACTCCATTAAAAAAGTTACAATTAAATATGTATCATAATCTAGTTGTTCTTTATCACTTAGATCACATTTTTTTTCCAGATCCGTCAATAGAACAAACACTACCAGTGATAGATATTCAGTTCTAGATGAGATATTAGTTACTTCCAAATTCATCAACATATCATCAATTGATTGTAATGTTTACATGTATATTGTATGTCGAACAAGGTTTATTTGACCTTGATCTCATTTTCATTTGCATGGAATATGGTTGAAATAATTTGGAACCAGTATGTATATATGTTTCTCAACATGTTTTAGGCTAACGTGAAGGTACCCAAATTGTGGCATCTATTTTGACAGTTTTTTCAACAATGTTTTTTAATCTAGACAAACTGAAATTCTATTCTGTGTTTATTTTGAAGCCACATCGTTCTTTATTATATACTGGGTACACAAATTTGATTATTAATCCCTATTGAGTCTATCTGAGACTACTATATATGTGTTATAGTAGTCTCAGAGTCTATAGAAAAATGGGTTGGAATCGATCTCCAAAACTTGAGACTACTATAACACTAACTACTGTGTTATAGTAGTCTCAGCCGGCAAACTATCCATGATTCCGTAATGAGGAGTACCCAATTGCATCCATGGTTAAATTCACATCATTAAAAATCAATTAACAGATGTTTTGTTTTTATCTTTCAAATATTTAGAACAGTTTAACATTAGTACATGCTCACTATTCTTTTTTTTATGGATGCTTCTAACATATTTTTTTGTTCGAGGCCGGCATTTTTAAAAGATGGCGTTTTCGTACATTTTTCAGTGAAAGCTTCATCTGTTGCTAAAAACTGTGTACATGATTTAGTGCATATTTGAATATATTCGCCAATTTTGCAAGACGTGTATAATAATCAAAATACATTGTTTCAAGTTAGTTTCAACAGAGACATATATACATATGTGTATATATGTCTCTGGTTTCAAGGAAAACTTTTACGAATTACTCAAACAGGCACTGAGAATTTTATTTCCTATATACCTTTTTATAACAAAAATCATTTAAATGTTCTAATTATTCATCCACGTGAACATAAAGTATTAAGTTTTTATATTCAGTCTTATTTCAACGGAAACTTTAAAATTCGGTTTTTACAGATTGTTTACGGAAATGTGATCCGTATTTGGACAGTTTTAATAATTTTAAATTGGAGATAACTCTAGGTAAACATGGCTGGAAACCAACGAGACACGTCAACTATTTGTGTTTTTGATGTTGATGGGACTCTGACTGCAGCCAGACAGGTTAATTTATAAGAAATATTATCATTCATTTCTTTCAAGTCGGTTCCTCTTTTATTATCACAATCATTAAGTAATCCGACAGTGTAAAACTTATCTCTTTTATGTTGTTGCGTCAGCCGGCAAGCCGGATCACGGATGTTTGGACTGCTTGAATAATTATGGTGATATGTATTGACCAAATTCATCCATAACATACATATAACTAAACATTAATAGTGAAACAAAATAATTTATGTTTTCATAACTTTAGATATGCAGTGGTAGTGCTATTAGTGGGCTCGGGCACCAGGTGCCGATTTGACTAGAATACACCTTATCGCTAATCCCGGCTGAACCAACTGCTTGAACTTTTGACGCATACAACAATCACTTTTAAATTGTGGCATCAGATATTTGTTTTATGACGTCAAAATTTTAAGGGAACCTGTGTGATATCTACTAGATAATCTAGTAATGGCGGACAAATAACAATAAGGTGTATAATTTTTCGTGGACACAGGCTCACCACAGGGTAGAGTACATTTTGAAAATTTACTTTGGTTTAAATTCTGTCCGTCCTCTATTTTTTAAAAGAGTAAATATTATAGAATGTACATGTACATGTATCTCACTATTTTGGTCTATATCTCCCAGTTTGTCCCAGCTGCGGAACCGTAACTCTTATGGTCCTTTTTTATTTATTTTTTATTTTGCTGTCTATGGTCCGCAAATAGTCAAAAAATAACATAAGGACCTATGAGCTACGGTTCCGCAGCTAAGTTTGTCCATGTTGCTTGCTGTGATAGCACAACTAGATGTTGTAAGATTGATTTTGATGAAACTTTACAGTACACGAGGATATCATCTCGCTATAACATTATAAAGTAACTACATGTATAAATCTGTCTATAGAAATAAAGATTATAAAGTTTGTCAAACAGGGGCATTTATTTCTTAGATGTCTCAGAGGCCTTATTTCTCCTGAATCAGGGGTCCAATTGGTCCAAGATTGTTCTAGATTCTGATGGCCTTTTGGAACATGCTGGGGCTTTTGGGCCTCAACTTACAGTATATGTTAAGATAGATGGATAAGGAATTATTAAGGGTATATAATAAATCTGCTGGACAATAAATCTTTTGTGTTTTGAGACAAAAACTTACAGCTAAAAGTCTGGGAAGAGCTTTTCCATTTTTTCTATCATTGTACATGTATGTGGTATAAATGTAGGCTTTGATGTCTAATGGCCCACAGCAGCTTTCCAAAAGGTGGTCAGACTTAAGAAGTCAGGAACCTTTAATTCCATGGGTGCCATGTTTTGCTGTTTAACATTTTTGTTTTTAGTTCATTTTTGTCGAGCCTTTGACTTAAGTCGAAAAAGCGAGACTAAGCGATCCTACATTCCGTCTTTGTCAGCTTTGTCGGCAGCCACAAATATTCACTCTGTGGTTAAAGTTTTTAAAATTTAAATCACTTTCTTAAACTATACTGGATTTCTACCAAGCTTGAAAAGAAGCTTGTTTATGATCAAAAGATAGTATCCAAAAGTAAATTTTTTAAAAATATTTTTTTCCCCATATGGTCCGAGTACACAGTTATTTCGTAGTGCATTTCTTTTAGACAATAAATGTAAATAAAAAAAATCCCACCTGCGCTTTCTCAATAATATTTTTACAGTGTGTTGTACTACTTTTGGGACAAATTATATCAAAATTATAGAAAACTTCATCAGCTCTAACTCAAAATATGGACAATTTTGTGTTAAGGGGGTCTTGAAATCTTTTGACAGCTTCCGAAGTGCTAATTTTTGACCTTTTTCAGCTGGACCTAATCACTACTTTACCTAAATATTTATGACCCAAATTTTTTTACAGTGTCATTTCACCCCTCAACTTGCTATATGAGGCATAAAACATGGAGAATTAAATTTGGAAGGGGTATAACAAAAATTGGCAAGTAACACACTGTCCACACTAAGGACTATATTCGTGGACAACGAAAATTAAAGGACGATAACTGTGTACTCGGACCATATTTTACTTATAAATGGAATAAGTTTTTCTGTGGGTAAACATTACATTCACTCTGTTGTTAAAGTTTTAAAATTTTTAATAACTTTTTTAAACTATCCTGGGTTTGTACCAAACTTAGACAGAAGCTTGTTAATGATCATAAGAGAGTAGCCAGAAGTAAATTTTGTAAAAAAATAAATCCATTTTTCTGTATTTTACTTTTAAATGGATTTAGTTTTTCTGTGGGGAAACATTACATTCACACTGTGGTTAAAGTTTTTAAAGCTTAATAACTTTCTTAAACTATCCTGGGTGTGTACCAAACTTGGACAGAAGCTTGTTTATGATGATAAGATAGTATCCAGAAATAATAATTTAGAAAAAAATTAAATCCATTTTTTCCGTATTATACTTTTAAATAGACTTAGATATTCTTCCAGTTAACATTGACATACAGTCTCAAGGATTTGTATAGAAATCCTTGACAGTCTGCAGTTAACATGAATTTTTAAAAGCTTAACATGTAGTTAATTTTTCTGTCAAAAAGTGTGCTGTTTCAAGCAAATGTCAAAAAGCGTGCTGTTTCAAGCAAATGTCAAAAAGTGTGCTGTTTCAAGCAAATGTCAAAAAGTGTGCTGTTTTTAGCAAATGTCAAAAAGTGTGCTGTTTCAATCAAATGTCAAAAAGTGTGCTGTTTCAAGCAAATGTCAAAAAGTGTGCTGTTTCAAACAAATTTCAAAAAGTGTGCTGTTTCAAGCAAATGCCAAAAGTGTGCTGTTTCAAAAAAATGTCAAAAAGTGTGCTGTTTCAAGCAAATGTCAAAAAGTGTGCTGTTTGAAGCAAATGTCTAAAAGTGTACTGTTTCAAGCAAATGCCAAAAAGTGTGCTGTTTCAAACAAATGCCAAAAAGTGTGCTGTTTCAAGCGAATGCCAAAAAGTGTGCTGTTTCAAAAAAAATGTCAAAAAGTGTGCTGTTTCAAGCAAATGCCAAAAAGTGTGCTGTTTCAAAAAAATGTCAAAAAGTGTGCTATTTCAAACAAATGTCAAAAGGTGTGCTGTTTCAAGCAAATGTCAAATAGTGTGATGTTTCATTGGCAAATGCCAAAAAAAGTGCTGTTTCAAGCAAATACCAAAATGTGTGCAATTTTATACTGATCAGCTGATTTGAAAAATGTTCAGGTTTGATCATCCCAAAAATCTTCCTTATATTTAAAAGACCTCAAATGAAATACATTGAGCGAATACGATATGACACAAATACATGTATCAATCTGGACTAGTTATTAATTAACATGGTACAACCCAAAGTCACCAAAAAAAAATGTGTTTTTGGTTAGAAATTTTATTGAAAAAAAGGTTCAATCTGTTTTCATATTTAGTGAAGCCATATAGTTTTCTCAATATTGAAAGCTTTTGGAATTAATTTTTAAATTCATTTTTCAAATGATTTTTCTTGTTGATTTATTTTTTACTTTTACTCTTGAAACTATTGTACATGTACAATGCACAGAAGAATTCATGTAATGTGATTTGTTGTCATATTTGGATCTGGCTGTTTTTGACATTTAATTGAATAATCATCATTTGTTTTGTACAAATGTTTTTAATTACATTGTGTATTTATGTATCTGTGTCAATAGATGTTCTCATTTTATGATGTTTTACTTTCAGGAAATATGTCCAGAAATGCAGGAATTTTTGTTAAAGTTAAAACAGAAAGTACCAGTTGCCTTAGTAGGAGGTTCAG